>NC_058159.1:16743105-17053441 GCF_020080835.1 Cotesia glomerata | reverse complement strand
ATTCCGCTTAAAAATTGTGCTGTGTTAAGTGAAGTGTAATACCGCTAGGAAAGGTCGAGTGTCAGGAGCATCGCAGAGCACATCGGGTGCTGCTCCTGATAGTCATTCGTACACCGGTACGCTGAACTTTCCGTTTATTAAGACTGAAAACTCGACTTCGGGCCTTAAATAACTTCTCTATGGAGAATTACACAAGATAGTTGAAAAATGCAATTTGTGCTTCAACTTTCGTGTTCCGCACCGCGCCGCAGATTGCAAGACCGCTCAAGATTGCCGAAAATGTGGTCAACGTCACCACATGTCCATCCATTTTGGATGCACCAACGAAACCAGCTTCACCGCAGTCTACATCTTCCGCACAGGCAACTAATCGTTCCCTTTAGACCGTTTACAACTTGAAATTAACTGTTGATTATTTCAGATCCGCTTTCCGCTCAAGTATTGCTAGCTACCGCCTTAGTCCAGGTACGCCCGCATCATGGTAATCCAATCACCGCCAGAGTGTTGATTGATCAAGGTTCAGAGCTCTCATTTATGAGACAGTCGCTCTTCAAGAAGCTTGGACAACCGCTACAGCGTGACATGGTCATGCTCAAGGGCATTGGCAATGTCTCCGCAGGAAGCTCACTAGGTGTGAGCACAATTGAGCTTCGTTCGCTGTGTACGACCGCATCAATGCATGTCAGCATGCATATTCTACCAACACTGACGGTAGATCTTCCATCGTTCGTGATCGCTGATCCGAAATGGCCGCATCTTGAGAATCTCAAGCTCGCTGACCCGCAGTATCTACAGCCACGCCCTGTAGATATTATTCTAGGTGCATCACCAGCCGCACAGATCATGAACGCAGAGATTCAACGAGGACCTCGCAATGCTCCTATTGCACAATCCACCACGCTTGGTTGGATTGTCTATGGGGCTGTCACCGCTAAACACGCTTCAACATCACACGCAGCACTACATGCGTCAGTAGATACTGAATTACAAGACGCTATCGCTAAGTTTTGGGAACAGGAAGAAGTTCCATCAGGAAATTCACCGCTCAACACCGCTGAAGAAGACGAATGTGAAATTCACTTTCGTCAAACGCATTATCGACAGCCTGATGGACGCTACGTAGTGAGATTACCGCTTAAGGCCCTTGAGAGTCAACTTGGCGACTCTATCAACGCAGCTATGGGGTCACTCCGCAGATTAATAACTCGCTTGTCGCGAGAAAGAGAATATTCTGACATGTATCGTGTATTCATGGCAGAATACACTCAACTAAGACACATGGTACGAGTACCAGTCAACGAATTGCCCGCAAACGCTTATTTCTTGCCTCACCATGGGGTATTGAAGCTTGATAGTGCCACTACGAAGCTCCGCACAGTGTTCAATGGTTCCTGTGCAACATCTACAGAAATTTCATTGAACGACATTCTCCACGCAGGACCCAAAACGCAAATTGACATTTTTGATGTGATGTTGAGAATCCGTTGCAGCAGGATTCTATTCGCTACTGACATCACCAAGATGTTCAGACAGATTGAGGTCGACTCGCTTGATTGGCCGCTTCAGTGCATTCTCTGGATAGATGAGAATGACTTAATAGACGCTTACTGTCTCAAGACAGTCACATACGGAACCGCTAGTGCACCTTTTGACGCTGTACGTGTGCTTATCCAACTAGTAAAGGATGAAGGACACCGCTTTCCGCTAGCTGTTGCTCCAATGTTGAAAACACGCTACGTAGATGATATCTACGGTGGAGCAGACAACGAAGAAGACGCTATCAAGGCTGCAGTACAAACAAAAGCTCTGTGTGCAGCAGGCTGCTTCCCGCTTGCCAAATGGGCTAGCAATAGCCCACGGTTACTCGCTGAAGTCGCTCCAGAAAAGCAGCTGGATACACCGCTTAAAGAAATCAGTGATGCACCAGTAAAAGTCCTGGGCATGTACTGGAATTCACACACTGACGCTCTCCAGTTCAAGTACACGCTACCGCCAGATACGCCTAAGACAAAGAGAGCTATTTTGTCTGAAATCGCTAAACTGTATGACCCGCTAGGACTTCTCGCACCAATAGTCGTCAAAGCCAAGATCTTTATGCAAGATCTGTGACTAGATAGAGTGTCATGGGATGAACAATTGTCACCATCACTCATTCACAAATGGACTGGATACCGCGAGGATCTTCGAAACATCGAATCCATCCGCATTCCACGCTGGAATAATATAGCACCTGGAGCAACTATGGAATTGCACGGGTTCTCAGACGCTTCGCAAAACGCTATGGCTGCCGCTGTTTATTTGAGAGTCACTGACGCTGATGGGAACATAAAGGTCTCACTTTTGTGTTCAAAAACGCAAATAGCACCGCTGAAGACCATGACAATTCCACGCTTGGAATTATCTGCTGCATGGTTGCTAACAGAACTGATACTTCATGTTAAAGAAGTTCAGTCGCTTGAAAATGTCAGGATCAATCTCTGGACTGACTCTGCCGTGTCTCTCGCATGGATTAAAAGTCCAGCAATCCGCTGGAAGACATTCGTCCGCAATAGAGTGGGAAAAATCCAAGAAACGCTTCGAGATGTCCCTGGAAATTTATTCCAGGAAAACAAAACCCCGCTGACTGCGCTTCAAGAGGTATACCTACGCTAAAACTGAAACAACACGCTCTCTGGTGGCATGGACCAACTTGGCTTCATGAACCAGAATCCTCTTGGCCCACTCTGGAGCCTCCAACCGACAACGCAACGCATCGAGAAGAACGCCAAGGTCTGACCCTAGTAACTTGGAAAGCAGAAAATTGCCTGCTCCAACAATTACTGTCGCATTACACGCAGCTGTTTCCACTGCTACGGAAGCTTAGCATCTGGCATTGTGCCATCGACCGCTTTAAAAGAGTTCCACAATCTTCGCTGGCCTACCCGCTTACTCCATCAGACCTGGAGCGCGCTAAATTGACCTTGATTAAGTTCACTCAAGGACAATACTTCGCTAGAGAGATTCACACGCTACAAGATGGTGATGGTCTGCCTAAAAATAACAGCATCACTAAGCTGACTCCGTTCATCGACCATCAGGGGGTCCTGAGAGTCGGTGGCCGCTTGAAAAACGCATTGCTGGACCCAGAAGAGGGGCATCCAGCGATTCTACCGCGGCAATCACCGCTTACATCAATTTTGATTGATGACTCGCACCGCAAAACGCTTCACGGAGGTACTCAGCTTACGCTCGCTGACTTACGCAAGAGTGTCTGGATCATTGGAGGCCGTGTTCTAGTCAGATCATTTATTTTACGCTGCGTTATCTGCACGAGACACCGTGGAGAACGCGCTCAACAGTTGATGGGTCAACTACCCGCCGCACGAGTACAGCCAACTCGAGCCTTCTTGCATACAGGACTCGACTACGCTGGACCTATCACGCTGAAAACGTTTAAGGACGTGGAGCAAAAACATACAAAGGCTGGATTGCAGTCTTTGTATGCATGTTCAGTTCAGCTGTACACTTAGAGCTAGTAACTGACTACACCGCTGCCACTTTCATCGCCGCTTATCGCCGCTTCACTAGTCGCCGAGGTATCTGCCACACGCTATATTCAGACTGTGGAACCAATTTTGTAGGAGCAGATAAAGAGCTGAAACGACTATTCGCTACAGGATCCCGCACATTACGAGAATTATCAACCTTGATCGCTCAAGATGGCACGAACTGGAAATTCAATCCGCCTGGAGCTCCACATTTTGGAGGAAAATGGGAAGCCGCTGTGAAATCTATCAAATTTCACCTTCGAAGAACAATCGGAGACTCGCTGTTGACGCTTGACCAATATTCAACGCTACTGGCTCAAATTGAAGCCATATTGAATTCCAGACCGCTCACACCGCTGAATGAAGATCCTGCTGACCTTGCTGTACTGACTCCAGGTCACTTCTTAATTGGACAGTCACTGACCGCTATCCCAGAGCCATCGCTGACAGATTTACAACCTGCTCGGCTCTCGCACTGGGAACAAGTCCAGCAAATGGTTCAACATTTCTGGAAACGCTACTACCAGGACTGCATCCACCGCTACCAGGCCATTTCAAAGTGGCATCATCGACGCAACCAGATCAAGGTGGGTTCAGTAGTACTGATCACCACTGAGGATCTCCCGCCAACCAAGTGGCCATTAGCCAAAGTAATTGCTGTCCATCCAGGTGAAGATGGACAAATCCGCGTAGTAACTGTTAAGACAGTTAACACAGAGCTGGTACGTCCAATTACAAAGCTCTGTGTCCTGCCGCTAACGCATGAAGAAGATGATCTTGTCGACGCAGCCGCCAACCCGGGGGAGAATGTTCGGTGAACAAGGCCCAGTAGCGATTAACTCGCTCCTGGGGGACTCCCAAATTCAAGAGACGCACCTGTCCACCGCTAGTTCCCGCAAAATCGAACCGCCAATGGAAAATCAGCCTCTCGATCACGTCATGAATCGACCGCTTTATTGGCTGATCGCTCCCACTAGACATGCGCAATAGCCTTCTTCCCCAACTCAACGAGGAAGAAGACGGACTATTGTTATTATCTTTCGCTTCTACGCTTTCGCTGCATCAAGTCGCCATTAGTATTTCTTTACTTTCGCTTTTTGTTAATAAATCGCATTTCGCTAATTTTATAATTTAAACTGCTTAAATTAACCGCTAATAATTCGCTTTAATTTGTTATAGGTAAATTGTGTTAACAGTGCATTTATTTCACCGCTTTTTCAGTGCCGGCAAAGTGTTCAACCACGTGTCAACCGGCTTCGCTTTTGCAAACCACGCTGTAATTTACAAATCCGCTTTTATCTTAACAATCCGCTATTAAAAATATTAAATATTGAGTGTAATTAATGTAAATAAATTACTAGTGTTATTTTTGATAATAAATTACGCGTTTTAATTGAGATATCCAACCCTAAACCTGATCCCCGCTTTTTCGCTCTTTCTGTAATTATTCAATAATAATAATCTATATTGTTAAGAGAATAAGGAAAATTTTGTGGCCAGTATATTTATGTGATAAAATGAGTTTTTGCTTGGAGTTGTGCCTTTTCAAGGTTTCATAACATTCTCACCAATAATCAATTTATTATAATAAGAATTTAGGCTGCATTCGAAAATACTCTGTGTCTAGATACATAATGAAGAAATAACCTTGTATCTGGTAAACTATTGACATTTTTGAAGATATAAGCTCATCCCGATGTTACTCACAAGATACAAGGTCATTTCTTAATTATGGATCTAGAGATAGAGCATTTTCGAATGCAACCTAAATATCTATCATCATAAATTGACTATTGACGAGAATGATATGAAACCTTGAAAAGGGACGAATTCAAGTCATGTCCTTTACAATGACACTTAATTTCACTAAAAAATCGATTCCATCATGTGACCAGGAGACAAAATTGTTCTTATTCTCTTAAAAATATAAATTGTTATTTAATTATTATTATAGTTTTTTTAACCATTATAGGCTGCCACATGAATCTTCCACAGGAATGTATCATGTGGTAGCCCCAATTTGTTTTTTCTGCGTAAGATTTGAACCTATATATTGTGGGAACCATTCCTATACTATTATGGGAATGGTTCTCATAAATTATGGGAACCATTCCCATAATCCTATAGGAATGATTCCTATAGCATTATGGGAACCATTCCTATAATATTATAGGAATGGTTCCCATAATATTATGGGATTAGTTCCCATAACGATATAGGAATAGTTCCTATAATAGAATAGGAATTATTCCAATAGCATTATGGGAACCATTCCCATAATGGTATAGGAATAGTTCCCATAATTTTCTTTCCGTGTACAGATTTTATACAGGCATTTGTACATCTTCTATAAAGAGTTATCTACAGAGATTCCACGTATTTAACACGACACCGTTTTTTCAGTGTGTCATTCGGTTGATGAATAACCATTTACGTATGTGTGAGAATACCGCATGTTTTAATACTTTACGTGTATTTAATGAATCACCGTGTTTTTAGTGTGCCATTGACTTTATTTATAATTTTTTCCGTTTGTATAAAAATACCGCTTCTTTAAGACTTTCCGTGTATTTAATAAGTCACCGTATTTTTAGTGTGCCATTGCCTTTATTTATAATTTTATCCGTGTGTATAAAAATACCGCTTCTTCAAGACTTTCCGTGTATTTAATAAATCACCATGTTTTTAGTGTGCCATTCCGTTTATTTATGATTTTTCTCGTGGGTAAAAGAAATATCGTTTCTTTAAGACTTTCCGTGTATTTAATGAATCACCGTGTTTTTAGTGTGCCATTGACTTTATTTATAATTTCTTCCTTTTATATAAAAATACCGCTTCTGTAAGATTTTCCGTGTATTTAATAAGTCACCGTGTTTTTAGTGTACCATTCCGTTTATTTATGATTTTTCTCGTGGGTAAAAGAAATATCGTTTCTTTAAGACTTTCCGTGTATTTAATGAATCACCGTGTTTTTAGTGTGCCATTGACTTTATTTATAATTTTTTTCCGTTTGTATAAAAATACCGCTTCTTTAAGATTTTCCGTGTATTTAATAAGTCACCGTGTTTTTAGTGTACCATTCCGTTTATTTATGATTTTTCTCGTGGGTAAAAGAAATATCGTTTCTTTAAGACTTTCCGTGTATTTAATGAATCACCGTGTTTTTAGTGTGCCATTCCGTTTATTTATGATTTTTCTCGTGGGTAAAAGAAATATCGTTTCTTTAAGACTTTCCATGTATTTAATGAATCACCGTGTTTTTAGTGTGCCATTGACTTTATTTATAATTTTTTCCGTTTGTATAAAAATACCGCTTCTTTAAGACTTTCCGTGTATTTAATAAGTCACCGTATTTTTAGTGTGCCATTGCCTTTATTTATAATTTTTTCCGTTTGTATAAAAATACCGCTTCTTTAAGACTTTCCGTGTATTTAATGAATCACCGTGTTTTTAGTGTGCCATTCCGTTTATTTATGATTTTTCTCGTGGGTAAAAGAAATATCGTTTCTTTAAGACTTTCCGTGTATTTAAAGAATTACCGTGTTTTCAGCGTGTGTTTTCCGCTCCTTTATAACTTTTCTCCGTGTGTGTAAAAATACTATTCACTAAAGACTTCACGTGTATTTAAACAATCACCGTGTTTTTAGTGTGTCTTTCCGTTTTTTTATTAATTTTTTCCGTGTGTGTAAAAATACCGTTTCCTTACGACTTTACGTGTATTTAATGAATTCTCGTGTTATTAGTTTGTCATTTCGTTTATAAGTGTCCGTCCGTATGTTTAAGAGACACCGTGTTTTTTGTGTGTCATTTGGTTTACATGGATTGTAACTCCGTCTGTGTATAAATACTGTTTTTTTAAGTTAATCCGTGTGCATTAAACGAACAGCCGGGTTTTTAGTGTCAAATTGTTAACGTGTTTCTAATTATATAAACGGGATTTTTTTTAATTTATCCGTTTCTGTAACTTTTCCGTGTCTGTAATTTTATGTCTTCGGGATTCCCGTGTCTGGTGTCTATAGACACTTCCCATAAAGGATTTACTCTGTTATTTGGAAAGCAGATTTAGTTTTAAGTAACACCGTTTATAAATAAATAATTTATTTTTGTTAATATTTTCTGATTCATTAATGATTTATTTTATGTAAGTTACTTCCCGGATTACTTCCCTGTCATCCGTCCTTTATTTTAGCAGGATCTTTCGGAATATTACATAGATTTAATTACTTATTGTTTCTTACTCAGTATTTTACCCTAATTTTATTTTAATTGTACTGCGACCTGCGCTTTTCATCGGCATTAACTCGAATCGTTGATTGATCGTCCGGCTCGGCCTCTGGAATTGTTATTATTTTTTGGTAATTTTTCATAAAAATTACCTGGCGTCCAAATGTGCACTAACCCAGCCTGAGGGGTTTCCGGGTTGATTTATTATATATTTAAAAAGGCGAGCGTAAAATACCCTACCCAACCGATATCTCCGCCATCGGTCGAATTTAGTTAAATTTTGGGGAAAAGTATTGTTACACTGTACTTTGACGACTCCTACCGGTGAACCAGTGTGGGTTACACAAAATAACTTTGATGCTATTTTGAAGAGCGTGAAATTCCCCATAAGCTCCATCAAACCGATTTGCAATATTATAAAAGCCGGGTAAGCATTAGAAATTTGAAAAAAAAAATTATGAAAACGGTTGACCCTAAAGACCATCCCTGCAACTTCCCGCTAATTTTATTAATACCTGGGCGCTTAAAATTGCATGTACGAAATTTTTGAGCCCTTCGAGCTCCAAAATACAATCTATGTGTTGTTTTGAGCTTTCCAAGCTCAAAAAGATACCTTTTCGATGCTTTTGAGCTCTTTGAGCTCAAAATTCTGATAAAAGTTTCATAGAACACTATTTTTTGAATTTTCAGACCGCAATAACTTTTGAATGAATGAACTGATTTGTACGCAGTTGGTGGCATTTTACGAAGTTTTTTAAGCTTCATAAATAATTTCTAAGTTTTGATTGGTCAAAACAGAAATTTCGGAGTAATTCCGAAAAAACACTTTTTTAGGTTTTCTTTCCTGCACGATATCTCTCGAACGAATCAACCGATTTTGATCGGATTAGCGGCAATCGACGTGGTTTTTTGATGTTAAGAGCTGATTAATTTTTGGAGTTTATTGATCAAGCCGTTTAAAGGTTATTCCAAAAAACCACTTTTGAAAAAAATTTTTTTTACAGTTTTTTTTAGATTTTTCGAAATCCATCTGTCCGAATCAGTCCAAATTGTATTCAAAATCTAAGTTTGGCCAAGCACTTTCGAATGGCACCAACCGTGATAAAATCGGTTTAACCGTTCAAACGTTATAAGAGGTTTACATACTTACACACACACACACACACACACACACACACACACACACACACACACACACACACACACACACACACACAAACACACACACACTCGGGGCAGAAGAGATACTGCTACCGGGCGCGTCTCCCCGAGCGGATGGGAGAACGCTCGCTGTCCTTGGATGACACTGAGTCTCTTAGTTGACAAGGTACAGAGGGTAGGAGCTAAATAAAATACACCCCCGTGGACAAAACTCCTCTAAATGGGTTGGTCACACTAACTGACCTAGCAAGAAGAAGATCGTTCTCTGTTGTAACCCACTGGGAGTGTCCGGAACCTGTGTCGTAGTTTCCGATGACACAGGCCACGGCTGATGTGAGCTTGCTCTGCTGAGGTGTAAGTTACAGCAGTAGATCAGGAGCCAGCCACTTCGGGCCTTGATCAGGAAGTACGCAGTGAGTGTTAGAGATCGGAATCTTCACCGCTCCGAACGAGTCTAGTCCGTCCGTGTATTCCGGGACTGGCTAAGTGTCGGCTAGGCCTCAGGGAACTGGGGTAGGAGTACTATCTCCGAGGGTACACCCGTTCCTAGTTATGACAACCCGCTCCACTCCGTACGATGCGCTGGTAAATCAAAAAAGTATGAGAAATTTACAGGAAACAAACAAGAATGGAAACGGGCTACATGCCCAATAAGCAGCGATTGACGCAAGCGCTGAAATGATGCGTTCGCAAGCGCTCAAACGCCTTGAAAAGCTGATCAGTGAGTTGAATGATTTCGTCCAACCAAAGGTCAACATTCACAAAGAGATAAAGGCCAAGACAACTGGTGTAGCTAACGCCCTTCAAAGGTTTGAGAAGCTGGGCGAGGAGTAGCGCTCATCATTGCAGCGCATTTCCCATGCTACACCGGAGAAAACCTGTCAGGCTGTCGTCGTGACTGACGAAGCAATGGACACTGGAGCCGAAGGTGACGGTGAATCAGTCGCGGAAGACAAAAGTAAAGCCAGCAGCATGTCAGGTAAGAGAAAAGATCGACCTTCTCCTGACCCAGCAATCAGTCAAGTCGTGAAGAAAAGCCCTCCGCAAGGAGCGGCAGTACGAAGCGACGAACAGGAAATAGCGTCGGTTTGGCAAAAAGTTCAGTCCAAGAAAGAGCTAAAGCGACAGAAGAAAGAGTTGCTCTCAAAACAGATGACAAAGAGCCCCGATCTGAACCCAAGCGAAAGAAACCACGGAAATGGATCAGACCGGATGCCCTTATCATCCGGCTGACAGAGAAAGCAAAGTACGCCGAGATACTGCGCTAAATAAAACAGGACGTCCCTGATGATCAGGTCCGCAGTACGGTAGAGAAGATCCATAAGAACAATGCTGGAGATATGCTGATAACTTTTTCGAGGAAGAACACCGACAAAGGCCAAACATTTAGAAAGACCATTGCAGACATACTGAAAGAAGACGCAAGAATAACCTGCAAAGGACCACAGGAGGTAATTGAGATCCGAGACGTCAATGATGACACAACGAAGGACGACATCCAGGGTGCCCTACAAAAGGAAGCTGGAGATGGTTAAAGGATACCACTAGAGGCAATCGAGATCCGTAAGGCCTATAGAGGTACTCAAATTGCCACAGTAATTCTACCAGCAGCAACAGCACAGAAACTGCTGGATGGAAGTAGTAAAATCCGGATTGGTTGGGTTAATTGCCGAACAAGGGCAACGAAGAGACCTATTCAATGCTTTAAATGCTGGCATTTCGGACATCATGGATCCCAGTGTAGAAGCAGTTGTTTCAGGAGGCACTCCAGAAGTTGACGAACAAACAAACATGAGGATACTGCAGCTCAATCTCAACCATTGTAAGGCAGCGCATAACCTGCTCATGCAATCCGTGCGAGAACTAGAGCTTGACTTGGTACTGATAGCAGAGCCATATAAACACCTGAGTACCCAACCCTGGGAATCTGACAGCACATCCAAAGCTGTCATCTGGTCATGTGGCGAGCTTCCTTTCCAAAATGCAGTCGACAACAGCAATGCCGGCTTTGTAGCAGTATCAGTAGAGGGCATCCGCTTCTATAGCTGTTACGCACCACTTAGCCTCTCTACTGTCGAATTCACCGCATTTCTGGATCGACTTACCGAGGACGCGAAGCATTACCACCCAGTGGCAATAGCCGGGGACTTTAACGTCTGGCAGTAGACTGGGGCAGCAAGCATACGAACGCGCGAGGAAAGGAACTACTAGAAGCCTTTTCTACATTAGATGTTCTACTGCTCAACAGTGGTGATACACCAACCTACACCAAAGGAGACGCAAGTTCTATTGTAGAACTCACTTTCGTCAGTAGCAGCTTCACCAGAGGTAATATCAACTGGAAGGTGATAGATATCTACACAGCCAGCGACCACAACGCGATTCTCTTGGAAATATCAAACGTCCAGAGCCCGAGAAGACATAAAAAGCAAATTAACACCATTGGTTGGAAGGTAAAACTTCTTGATCCAAGTGCATTGTTAGTAGCTCTCAATAGTGACCAGATTATCGCGGGCTGCGCAGAAGAGAAGACCAAGGACCTGATGAAAAGAGTAACCCAGGCTTGTGACGCCAGTATGTCTCGTAGACGTGGCATGAACACAAGACCTTCCGTTCACTGGTGGAACGACCACATCAGCGCCCTTCGTAAAGAGTGTCATCAGAAGAGAAGAATATCTCAGCGTGGCTACCGACGACCTAACTCTGCGGAGCTGGTCGCAGAGTACAAAAAAGCCCGTCGATCCCTGAACAAAGCCATCAAAGATAGCAAAAGAAAATGCTGCAAGGAACTTATCAACGAAGTGGACAGAGATCTGTGGGGTAGGCCGTATAAGGTGGTCATGACCCATCTTAAAAACCAGCTAATGCCATCACCCACGTGTCCTCAACTCCTACAGAAGATCGTAAACGCGTTGTTCCCCGAACAAAGCGAGTTTAACTACCTATTAGCGCAGAATGAAATGGACGACATTCCATCTGTCACGGAGGAAGAACTGATGGAGGCTTGTAATCGTATAGGGAACAATAAAGCGCCGGGATTGGACGGAGTCCCCAATATTGCTTTAAAAACAACTATAAAAGCAGTGCCATCATTGTTCCTGGAGGTCTACGACACATGCCTCAAGAAAGGGATTTTCCTTCGGAAGTGGAAGCAGCAACGACTAGTACTACTTCCAAAAGGGAAAAAGCCACCAGAAGAACCGTCATCTTATCGACCACTTTGTATGTTAGACACGGCAGGTAAGATATTTGAGCGTATAATCCACCAAAGAATAGAAGCAGTTGTCGATCCACTCCTGGCAGACAACCAGTATGGTTTTCGGAAAGAACGATCAACCCTGGACGCAATCAATCTGGTTGTTGCAACGGCCAAGGAGGCAATCGAAGGGATCAGATGGATGGGTGGAGCGAAGAAGTACTGCCTGGTGGCCACTTTGGACATCAAAAATGCCTTCAACTCCGCCAACTGGGACTGCATTATGCAAGCCCTGGAAGAAAAAAACGTACCAGGATACCTACGTAGGATAGTGGCTAGCTACTTCACGGACAGAATCCTGAGATGCGACACGAAGAATGGTCCAAAAGAGTATGATATTACCGGAGGTGTACCTCAGGGTTCCGTTCTGGGTCCATTTCTGTGGAATGTCATGTATGATGGCCTGCTGAGACTGACTCTTCCAAGAAGTGTCAAGCTTGTTGCATATGCAGATGATGTAGCTGTCGTAATCGTTGCTAAACACCTAGATGAGATAAACCACGGTATCACCTTTGAAAAAGTTAACCGGTGGATGGACTCAATGAATCTACAACTGGCTAAACAGAAAACTGAGGCTGTGCTTATTACCAGCAGAAAAGTGATAGAGACCATAAAGCTGAAATAAAGTCGGAGAACACGAAATCACATCTCAACCATATATCCGATATCTGGAAGTGATGCTTGATGCCCGACTCAACTTTAAGCAGCAAGTCGAACACGTGAATGCAAAAGCATCAGCATTGGTAGCTAGCTTAGCACGACTGATGCCAAACGTCGGAGGCCCAAAGCAGAGCAGAAGGCTACTGCTATCATCTGTAGTCACATCAATGCTCACTTACGGAATATCTATCTGGGCGGACGCACTAGAGAAGCAAGAATCATGGAGAAAGGCTGGACCAGTCTGCCTTAAGAGTAGCAAGCGCCTTCCGCACAATATCTATGGAAGCATTGTGTGTCATTTCCGGAACTTTGCCTCTCAGAGTCTTAGCTGAGGAAAGACGGATCCTTTACCAACGAAAGAAGTCAACCACACTAACCGCTGAGGAACTTAGAACAGAAGAACGGCAAAAGAGCATAAGTCGATGGCAACTACAGTGGGATGCCACAGTGAAGGGTAGGTGGACGCATCGTCTCATATCAAGGATCAACGTTTGGCTAAACCGGAGTCACGGTGAGGTCAACTATTATCTTACGCAGATGTTATCAGGACACGGCTGTTTTCCGGCGTATCTCCACCACTTTAAGCATGATAATTCCCCAGAGTGCCCGTCCTGCCTAGGAGTCAATGAAGATGCAGAGCACGTCTTCTTTGAGTGCTCACATTTTTATCCACAGCGAGATGAGCTGGAGAATATCCTGAAGAGGAAAATCCAACCAGAGACAATAGTAAAAGCAATGCTGTCATCAGAAGCTGCCTGGAACGCCACAAACACGTTTGTCACGGGAGTTCTCTCAGACCTGCGGTCCATAGAAAGAAGAAGAGCGAATGACGCCAATTAGAAGGAGGAAAGAATGGTAGTTTTCCAATTACAGCACTAGAGCGCATAATGCGGCATTGTGCGCAGTTTCGAGTGTTCCAATAACAGCAACGCTTCACACAGTTGGACACTCAAAAAACCTTTGCTCGCAGATGTGATGCGTAAGAGTTACCAACGAGTCTACATCAAATTAAAAGTATTTATTTGTATTGAGTTGGTATAATTAACGTTTATCTTATTATCTATCAAATTTTATTATTTTTGACAGTTGTAAGTGTATTTTATTATTATTGATAAATAATTATTATTGCAATAAAATTAAATATATACAATAATACAAATTATATTTAACTATTATATTTTTATTTCTAATATTTAATTATGGATGACTAACTTAAACGAATTTATATTCTTTTTATTATTTTATCTTTATAAAATGAAATCGTTTTTTAGATTTTTATATTTGTAAGCATTGTCATGATGTGATTGAGGGTTTTGAATTAGCCGCTTAACATGAATGTTTCCAAAGATTTTAAAGATTTAAATATACAGGTAAACAAATATTTAGATTTTTAGATTGCCAAACTTTTGAATTTTTGTTCAAAACTTGAAGCAATACCAACGCAATCTACTGCTGCATTTCTTAACTAATCTGTTTCAATTAAACATGTGCTGATGCGGCACCGTGCGGCAATAAGTCGCACTGTGCTCTCGTAATTGGAAAACTACCAATAACACCTCAGCCACCAGAAGAAAGAGCAGTAGCTAGATCCTCCCCTCACGAAGTAATGCCTGACGGCGGTTTCCACGAGGGATTAGGGGAAAGAGGAAAAGGGGTTTAGGGTTTAGTGGGTAGGGGCGCTAGCGTCGCGTTTTAGTATGACACTGCGTCGAGTCGCCACATATCCAGGCCAAACAGCTATGCCTAGAATCCGTAAAAAGGATTCTCCCCCCTTAAAAAAAAAAAAAAAAACCAAACACACACACACACACACATACAGACATAGTGACACTCTCGCGGGAATAGTCAGGGAAGCTTTCTAGGGCCTCAAAACGTCGAGATCTGATAAAAACTCGATTTTCGAAAAACGGGGTGAAAACAATAACTTCCCAATTTTTGAAAATTTTTAATTTTCTTAGCGGGAAGTTAAAAATTTTTTTTACAGGCATTTTAAATGGTAAAACTTTAAATTTTTATTGTAAGTACTTAAAATTATTATTAAGAGCTTAAACTTGGTAAGATTTTCTTTTTCTATATGTAGATTAATATTTTGCATGAGCACCGAAAAAAAAAAAATTTTGCGGAAATGAACCACCCCAATATGTATACATAATTATATATATATATATATATATATATATATATATATATATATATACATTATAATGGTCTTTTCACCGGCACTGGCGTCGACAGGGCCGGAGAACACCACCTAAATTGGCTTACCTGGGTTTCGAAGGTAGTTGGGCGCCAGGAACTTACCGTTCCACGATTCGTTGTCGTTTGTCGTCGGGCGGCAGGTCGATGACGAAGAGATTTAAAATTCGAATGAACGGCGAAACGTAAAATGCTTAAATCTAAGTAAGCTCGGGAAAAGAAAACGAAAAAAAGTAATCGCCGAATGTTCAGATTTTCCAAAAATTACAGTAATAACTAAAAGAAACAACAACAATATTGAAACGTCGGTAGCTCGCAGATACTAACTTAAATGACTTATAATTAATACTACGATGACGTAAGCAATTAATCGATCTTTAAATTACTTAATCATAACCAAAAATTATATTCGGTCCGTCAACGGCTCGTAAGAATCCCGAACTTTCTTAGTTAATCCCGATTCAAATAATTCAAAAATTCAACAATTTGGCGGGCTCGCGGTGGATAACTAACTACGGTCGGTAAATTGACTAAGCTTGCGGGTAGTTGAAGCTTGAGATAAGTTTGGGCCCGCGCTCGGAGATGGCGCGTCGGTCGGGCTAGCTGTCTTACACAGCTCCAAATTTCTCGGGCGTTACGTTTAATAACAACAACAAAAAGAAATCACGTTCAATTGTTGGCATAGATCACTGTTCCAACCAATACGACCATTAACAATAGTAATAATAATGTCACACAGTTGGTTCAATGCCAGTGTCTCGAACAAAAAAAATAACAAAAAAAAATAAATACTAAGAAGCGAACGCTCGACTTTGAATCTACGTTTTAATTTACGAACACACACACAAATACACCCCGATGGTACCGTGCCTCTGAGTGTCATCACACACGTCTCTATAATCCGAAAGAAATTCAATAATTACTTTCGTAAAAAAAAAAATATTAATACAAAAAAAAAGACCATTCGGCAGTCGAAATGGAAGTAGATTTTATAATAAGTGTAAAAATCCAAAAATTACTGCGATTGGAAACGACCGCGGCTTGTCACCACGATAACTTCACCAATTTACAATGGATCTTTATCAAACTCAACATACTTATTCTACAGATAGATACCGAGGTCAAGTTCGAAGATGATCTTAATCGGTCAAGTAATTTAGAAATGCCATGATTTTTCAAACTTAACATACTTCATTGACAATTATGATATTTCATTGATAACAATTTTTTAATAAAATATTTGTTTCACTGAGATGTAATTAAGAAAGAATGTGACATTTACAGACAAAGTATTCTGTCATAATTTACTGAATAATTACAATATTTTTTTAATGAGGAAACATTACCTTTTTCGATGACTTGTTCCAAAAATTTTCTTTCTTTTAATTAAAAATTACAGAGATATTAATTGTAAAAAATAAAAATTATACAATTCATTATTGAATATTATCAACTTTATAGAAAATAGTTTGTTCATATGAAAATAAAAATAAACTTTGTTCAAGAAAATTATCCTTGAATCAAGAAAATTATTTATAAGAATATCTATGATCTTGTATTATTTTATTTTTAAATTCAAAAATGCTTGTTTGGATGTGCTCTAGCTGTTGTATTTCACACCTAAATTTTTTCGTGTAAACAGTAAGAAATTTAAAAAGCAAAATGATTACATTCATTAATTATGTACTATCTTTACTTATTTATTCTATATCTTTCATTTTTATTAATTTTATCCGTTTATAATCAATCTTTTCAACCTTTTTTTCGAATCATTTTTTTCTTTATATTCATTCATTATTTTCTTATAATAAGCCATATCAAAGCAAATTTTAAAAGAGTTGGGAAAGAACAGATAGGGGAAAGGGGGGACCTACTCAGTGGGAATTTTTCCGTAATTGAAAAAATAATCAGACAGCCCAGAGACTACACATATGATATAGTACTCAAATTGAAGCTTATTTAAAGAGCTTTCAGATGTATTTTACAGAATTTCAATAAGTTATCCCATTCAAAAGTTATTCGAGTAAGAAAGTGAAGAAATATGAATTTTTATGATTTTGAAAATTTTGAAATCATGGCATTTCTAAATTACTTGACCGATTAAGCTCATCTTCAAACTTGACTTCAGTATCTATCTGTAGAATAAGTATGTTGAGTTTGGTAAAGATCCATTGTAAATTGACGACGCTATCGTGGTGACAAGCCGCGTTATATCGTATATATATATAAATACTAGCTGACCCGGCAAACGTTGTTTTGCCATGTGAATAATTTCTAGAGAATTTCTAGTGTCGAAAAAAAATTACTAACTTATTGGAAGTGTATAAGGATGTGGAATATGAGTGAAAAAGGCCTGGAGCGCTGTGAACGATGAGGGAATGTTGTTTAAAAATAACAAAACACCAAACATTAATTGTTTTAATTTATTAAAAGTAATAATTATTTATATAATTAATTAATTACATAATATTAATCTCTTAATGCTGCAGCGTGAACAATATTTTTTGTTAGCCGGTCTTCAGCTAATACAAACAAACTTGATGGTTTACCCACTCGAGAGCATGCAACGTATAATTGTCCGTGTGAAAAACATGGTGTGCTCAAATCTAAGCCACAAACAGACATTGTTTGGCCTTGGGATTTATTAATAGTCATTGCAAATGCCAATCTAATCGGAAATTGAATACGCTTAAATTGAATTGGCACATCTGTGGGTATAATAGGTATTCGTGGTATCAATATATTTTCACCTCGAAACTTGCCATTTAAAATGGTGCCTTCGATAACGTTTTTCATTAATTTTTAATGACTAATCGCGTACCGTTGCATAGCCGTGGCGGGTTCAAATTACGAAGCAAAATAATTGGAGATCCAACCTTCAATTGTAAGTTATGTGGTGGCATGCCTGGCAAATCTAGTGAGTTCAAAAACTCTGTTGGAAAATTTACAGCTTCAGTGTCATCGCAAACTGTATCAATAGATTTATATGATACCAAGTCTCCTGGCAATAACTGTTGTATCTTCAGATTTAAAATGTCAACGTCCACATTTTTTGCAGCTAACATTGCTCTTTCTGCAAGCCACTCGAGATTTATGTAATTCGTGTGTACATCGGGAAATATTTGTTCAATAAGAATATCTTGCGAATAAATGATTGTGCAGAAATCATTCGCTAATTTTATGTATCCTGTTTTAGCTATAGTGACTTTTCCATCGCCGATATCTAAGAGTTGTTTTGAGAATGTTTCAGCGGATGGATCTTGAAGCATTTGAACGCGCATATTTACTTTCAGCTGTACTATTTCAACATTATGCCACAATGTCGATGATTTTAAGCAGGCGTTGATTTCATCAGCGTATGTTGAACGTGGAATGACGGGAAGTGTTTGTCTGAAGTCACCTGAAAGGACTAACAGAGTGCCACCAAATAGTTTGTCGTTGTTTTTAATATCTTTCAATGTCCTGTTCAACGCCTCAAGCAAATGTTTGTGTGCCATGGTACATTCATCCCAGATGATAATTTTACACTGTTTCAGCACTGTGGCTATGGACGATTGTTTTTTTATGTTGCACACTGCGTCAGGGTTATTTTGAATATTTAGTGGTAGCTTAAATACTGAATGAGCTGTTCTGCCTCCATCCAATAAAGTTGCCGCAATGCCCGATGATGCAACGGCCAATGCGATGCCATTATTGGATCGTATTTTGGCGAGAATTATCGAAATAAGGAATGTCTTGCCAGTTTCACCTGGTGCATCTAAAAAGAAGAACCCACCTTGTCCTGCTGAAACTGCGAGCATAATGCGGTCGTAAATGGTTCTTTGTTCCTCATTCATTAGTGGGACATTGCGAGTAACAATCGCCGCCGTTTCTACAGTGTTGTACTGCATTTCACGATTCATTTCAGTGTTCAATAAATCAGTTACACCCCGATTTGGCGAATTCATACCGAAATGACTGAGTGCTAAGTTGGCAATGATATTGCAAAGATCCTCAATAGCAATCAATGCTTCATTATACATATCGTCGCTGAATGTTATCGCTAGATCGTTACACCGTGTACGATGTTGATGCAATATATCATCAGTCATTGAATCTTTGTGATTATCCCACAATATCTCTGCTCGGGCTGGAAAACATGTAGTCAACACTATAGCGAATAGTAGACGAATTTGTATTACTGTACAGTTCAATGCTGCTTCAGCAAGCATACATTCCCACTGATTGTCATCTTCTAGCAAGCCGAGTGCAAGGCATGCATCTTTATACGTTGTATACTGTTGCCCGTTCACTTTACGTATATCTTGAAATGACAATGGGCCAGTAACATTAACCAACAATAGTCGAAGATAAAAGCACTCAGTCTGTCTTGGATTCACTGTAAATACTCGCCCCAAGGCATTTGATTTGAATAAATTGGGGCATGCATCAACTGTCACCAGTGAGCCTTGCTTGCGGGGTAACCATTGTTTTTTTTGAGCCCATGTGAAATAGCGTGGTACTTGTGAATAGAGTAAAGTACGTGCAAAGGCACCAAAATCATCCGCACAATTACACAATTCAAAAAATTCAGTGAGTGTAGTTTTTGGTGGATTTATAGCACGATCAATCGCTGGCTCGTTCGTGAAATATACACGCTGACCATTTTCAAGATGAACAGCTAACTGAACAACTGCTGGATCCCGTTCATGAATTGGAAAACTAAAGATACGCCAAACAGCTTCATTGGAGCTGATGTACCGACCTATTTGGTAGAGCGTTATTTCATCGTTTTTATTTACTGGAGGAGCATTCACATTGGTATTTTCCACTCTAAACACCGCCATGTCACTGCCTTTATGGACATACTTGCAAATGTATTTGATGCTCTTCACAGAACTGCAGAACTCAACATTAATATGAGCATTGTATGTTTTGCTCAGCAAGGGTGAATATGGCACGACCCAACAATTGTCAATATTAATGTCTGTGTTGCTGATGTTTTTAATAAATGATTGTCCGCCATTATCTGGATTCCTTCGACGATATATTGGATATCCGTCGACATTTGTGATTGTATCGTTAGTGAAATCTTTAGGGAAATTTTTTGTACATTTTCCATCTGACATGCAAGGCGATGAACGATTAAAAGTAACGCATGAGCCATGAATCATGTTTGCTGTAACAATATCAAACAGCAATTGATCAGTAGACGGATCGGGAATTTCTGCAGAAATTATATTATCTATTTCTTCAGTACGGATTTTGTCGATTAACCAAACCAAAATGTGAGCATCAGTTGAATGTTCGAATGGACTTCAGGATCACGTTAGAATCTGGATCTGTGCCGATAAGCAAACCGTTCAATGGTTCCCGTGGTGTTTCAATTACAGGTAGTTGTACCTTCTCTGACGCGCAACACATCCCGGCTGGTTCATTTTTGAATTTCAAAGCATGACAATACGGGCATTCTTTGTTCATAGCACCAATTACTACTTTTGAATGAGCATAATATTCAATATCGGGCTCATATTGGAATGCTAGACGCAGAAATGATGTAGCTACAAATGCTCGATGCGCCTGTTGGCGTTGTTGGTCATTCGCTCTACGTCTATTGACAGTAAAACGGTGTTATTGTCGTTGTTCTAATCTCATGACTTCATTGCGTTTAGCTCGTGTATCGTCTGATTATTCTTGACGCAATTGCGCCATTCTCACACGCGCTCCAGTATTTTCTTCCTGAACTTGTTCTTCGGTTCTTTGGGCTCTTCTATTTCGAATGCTTCTAGATTTATTTGTATCACGGCTCAAATTGGCCCCTTTGCGTTTTGTTGACATTGTTCACTGTACAATACAAAACACACATGAATAGAACTGATTGAATTATTTAATTATTATATTTAATAATTATATTAATCATTTATTTTATCTTTGATTACATTAAATATACATGTAAAAATTAGATAGTTTCACGAAAGCGAAAAATTTTATGTTTCTTAATTATATCGAAAATACGTATTGTTAGAAAAAGTGAAAAAAAAAATTCTGTCGAAGTTAGAGCTCTTATAAGTAAACACAAAAAAAAATTTCCCAATTGTAATAAAAATCTAACTTTCACCGAATTCGTTTTTCACCATTCCCAACAATATTTTCGTTATAAATAAGAAAGAATAATTTTTGATTTTATAATGAACGTAAAAAATAATTTATACTTACAACTCAATAGCCGTTGTTTGCGGGAACTCGTGACACGTATTGAGTATTTTAGAGGTTATGTAAGTCACTTAATTAACTGACCGTGCGATTTACACTCAAAATTAATAATTTTATTAGTTATTAATAATTGATTGAATTCAATAATATTAGTTATTAATAAATAAATAATAAAGTTACTCGAGAATATATTTGATATGAGAGTTACACAGAGATAGTAAAAATGTTTAACTACTACGCTTGAAGCATAAACACTAATAATAGCCGAAAACTGTAGAGGTAAAATCCCTACTCCGTGCTGTTTATAGGGTGAGAAGTGACACCGGTAGACACATGGAGGAGATAACTTACCAAGTGATAATAATTGATGTTATCGAGCGGGATAGAAAATGATAAAATTATGAAAATGACTATTAAAAAGCAAGGGTTGGTGATAAAAAAGTGCAAATTTAGAGTTGTATGTATTTTTTATGCCACATAATAAAAAAATAAAAAAAAAAAAATTTTATCAAAAATAAAAAAAAAATTTTTGGGGTGAACACCCCTTATCACTTAGAGGGTAGAAAAATAGATAGTAGCCGATTCTCAGGCTTAATGAATATGCATAAAAAATTTCATGAGAATCGGTCAAGCCGTTTTGGAGGAGTATGGGAACGAACATTGTGACACGAGAATTTTATATATTAGATATATATATATATATATATATATATATATATATACACATACATATATAAACTTTTGAACCATATGTATTTTTTGACTCAGCTCGTCGAGTTAAGTCGGAATATAGCAAAATTTTTCAAAAGTTTTGTCATGAGGACCATTGCAATAGTTAGATTTCTATGAAATCTACTAAAAAATTACACCAAAAATCAAACTGGTCAAATTTACTAAAATTGATCGCAATATCGCGGTGAGGATACCCTGGGGCTAAATTAGCGATCAGACTCACCCTGCGGCAGCAGTGAACCCCTCGGGTCGGTACTCGTCCAGGTAGCTGACTCTCAACGAAGTTGGCGGGATAGCAGGCGGAATAGCGTCGCTGTCTCGGTGATGGCGTCTTCCATGTGCACGTAATAATACTAATTAATCGTCACTCGGCAATAATCCACACAGTGGTCGTGAACAATAGCTTCGACAAGGTACAATCGTAAAATAAATCTTAACAATGTGCAATATTTAACTCAGTAATGGTGGTTAATTGTGTTGTAAAATATTTTAATGCTTATAGCGGAATTTGTGCGACTAACAAGCACGGCGTCCAGATCAGAATCAATTTATCATGGCTGCCTCCTCGGCAACATGTGTTCTCCAATTTTCCGTTAGTTCAAAAACCTCGCATCCAATCAGCTCACGGCTTCTTCTAGCCGGCCGTTGTATTACGGGATGCGTCCAGTACTCCGTTGTGATCGATGATTGGTCGATATGTCACTCGGTTCGGCTTACGGCATCCAGATGGTGCCTCGCTCGACTTAAGTTGCTCAAACGCCGTCGTCATTCGTCGGATTCAAATTTTGCTTCGCTCTCGCAGTGGTCCTCCTCCAGATGTCACGCTGGTCGTTGATGGCTCTGTGTAAATTCGCGGGTTCGTCTGATCGCTTAAACTTAATTTCGCTCTCACTCTCACATACTCTCTACAATAGTTACCCTCATTCATGCATACTTTTCAAATTCGGCGCGGTTTCGGGTGTAAGCCTTACCTCGAGCTTCACTCTCTGATCAGGAGGCCGCTTGGGGCGACACAGTCGCGTCGAATCTTTGCATTCCTTCAGCTGAGCCAAAATAATTAATAATGATAACGAAAATTAAAATAAAACAAATAGTCAAACTAGTCTTTTGACATGGGGAATTTTTCCCATGTCACAATATATATATATATTATATGAAAAGTTGATGTGGGTACTCAAATGAAAAGTCTCGATGAGTGTAATGTCGGGATGAGCTTATATCTTTAAAAATGTCAATAGTTAAAAAGATAAAAGGTCATTTCTTAATTATACGTCTAGAAATGAAGCATTTTCGAATGCAGCCTAAGTACTTATCATGATAAATTGACTATCGATGAGAATGATATGATACCTTAAAAAAGCGCAAATTCAAGTCAAGACCTTTACAATGACACTAAATTTCACTAAAAAAAAACCCGATTTTATCATATGACTATCCTGGAGACAAAATTTTTGTTATTCTCTTAATAATATAAATATACTTTTTTCAATACTCACTCTTATGTCAAACATTAGAATGCTATTATATTCTGACTCTAAAATCGAAAAAGTTTAGTTTTTTATACTTCCTGTGTAATTTTTATATGATTGCAATCATGATGATTTTAACTATCTCCGATGGTAAAAGTTACCATCTAGATAATAAACCGTATTATCATAATTGTGGGAATTAATATATACTGATTGTACTAATTACAATCGCCGGATAGTTGCATTTATCATCTTAACTTTGCAAAAATTAATAACCATCCTGCATAGTAGAAGCTACAAAATGAGGATGGTTACCGTTAACATAAAATTTTCTCCGTGTGGTAATCGGTAGCCTGCACCGAAATAATCGGTAGACTCTACCGAAAATAATCGGTATCTGCTACCGATTTTTTTTTGGTAGCAGCTGCTGATTTTTTCGGGAACCTCTACCGAAAAAATCGGTAGCCTCTACCGATTTTTTTTCGGTAGCAGCTGCCGATTTTTTCGGGAGCCTCTACTGAAAAAATCGGTAGCCTCTGCCGAAAAAAATCGGTAGCTGCTACCGATCGCCAATCGGTAGACTCTACCGATTATTTTTTTCCGTGTATGGGACATACTTTACGTAAATTTTGACATAGCTCTAAGTCATTTTGACGTCATATTGACGTAAACGTTTTCACTGGGTATATTAAGATTGACTATCTGTCAAGTCATACTAAACTAGCCTATTGGCCGCTTGGCCTGAAAACAGATTATTTATCTTGTTGCTTGATTTATAAT
Source organism: Cotesia glomerata (assembly GCF_020080835.1). Taxonomy (NCBI): domain Eukaryota; kingdom Metazoa; phylum Arthropoda; class Insecta; order Hymenoptera; family Braconidae; genus Cotesia; species Cotesia glomerata. The sequence goes on along the minus strand of NC_058159.1, from coordinate 17,029,244 downwards.
GGATTTGAAAATCAATTATTTCATAGATTCTGAAGATCAAAAGTTCAGGTAATGCATCACCTATTTTTATGCAATTTTTTATACTTAATTGTTAACAGGATATGTACATTTCCATGAAAATTTATCGAAATTCACCGATTATAGGACAAAAATAAAATAGCAATTATTCATTGATCTAATAACTTGTGTCAGCATTTGTACGCTCTTACTACGGCTTAGTGTGTGTTTTCTGTATTAATTGTCTTGGCCCTGATTAAAAAAAAGTATTGAGAGAAAGAAAAAAGTATTGTAAAGAGTTGGTTTTCTAGTCAATCTAATTCTTTTCAATACTTTTTTCTGTGTCTCCATACTTTTTTTTAATCAGGGGGTCGAAAAAAATAACGTTTCTATAGAATTCCTATTTTATTTTAAGTAATTTCGTCAACATTGGATTGTAGACTCGAAAACGTAAGTTCTAAAGTACTTTTACAAACAATGTCTTTTGTATATATCTTTGATGAGTTCATAAGAGCAAATATTATGCAGCTTATATAAGAGTATAATATTTTTGATACGGCCATTAGTATTCGATAAATTCATAAGTTTTATTTGAAGTGACTAAAAAAAAATGTGAGCCGTCATAGGACGCCTGGCAGATGTGAAACATCGTGTGTGTACAAGTAATATGCATAAAAGATAATATTATTACAGGAATTAAATATAGCCTAATGAAAAAATGAAGTATTACGAATTTCTTACAGAAAATGGTAACTTTATTTAATAAACATTTATTTACATGTGATATAAAAATTCGATATTAATATCAAGTGGCCACAATTTAAATATTTTCATCTGTGACTTTAGTAATAGTTATATTCGATGTTTCCTCTGCCGGTATTACTGTGACGATTGGTCGATGATAACTTAAGTACGTTACAAAAGTATTGGATGAAACATTATCAAGATATCTCACAAATACAGCATCTATTGTTGTTCCATATTTGGTAGTAGATTCTCTTGGATTGTTGTTGATTTGCAATTGAAATTCTTTTTGAAGAAATGTCATTAATGGCATTGATTCAGCTCTTGCAAAATTTACATTAAAATCTCTAGCTTAAATTAATGGTAATTTATGTTTATTCGTTTTAAAAATTATTGAACCTCTTTGACTATAAGGAAATAACCTTTCATGTAAAAATGAAATTATATGATCCATTTTGTTATTAGGTGAAATGTATACTACAATCATAATTAATTCACTTCCGTCTTCTAGTTTAACATGTGAAGCACACATATCACCAATAGATGTTTGGGAAACATGAACTTCTGTAGCATTTTGAACTGCTAGATCCATGTTGAGTGTAGTAACATGTGAAGTGTTGTTGTTTTTGTAAATGGCCACTCCAGCGGCCAGATCTAAGATAAAAATTAAAATAGTCTGGTACTATTTGATTAATAAAGTCTTACACAACATTGATAGTATGCCTTGTGTTTAACTGATCAGGGTGGCGTCCAGTTTCAATAATAATATTTTGTGATCCCTGTGATGATTGTTGGGAACTGAAATATTTAAAAAAATATGATATTAAAATACACAAGAAAAAGAAAAAAAATTTTGAGTGTGGCTTCAATATACTCATGAACTCAAATCTTAGTTAATTATTGCAATATATGACTAAAGATTAGCAAATATAAATTTTATTAATAAATTTTTCCATATTAATTCCTTCATGAATAATAAAAAAATAATTAATTGAAGATAATATTAATATAATTTATATAATTATTAATCTTAATATAATTTATATAATTACTAAAATGATTAATATGAATATAATTAATTAAATATAAAAATATAATAATTACATTTATGGACACTTGAAAAATACGATCTACTTACTGATGACTTGGTAGTATGCCATAGTGTAGTTTCAATTTCTTTGCACAAGGTTGATCACTTTGATCTTCTGAGTCATCACTATCACACATATTTTATTATCAAAAATTAAAATAAAAATGTTTCACATCGAAATTAAATAAAACGCAAGTTATGTGTACCGTAGTAAACAACAACGTCGAACTAAGTGAGAAGCCACGCCTTACACTCTACTACATATAAAATATATATATATATATATATATATATATATATATATATATATATATATATATGTATACCTTAGTATAGCGTGGCGACCCGTCACCACGGCAAGCGTCGCCACGCCAACAATTCGGTTTACAAGTGAGCCTATAGATGTTTCACATCAAAAAGTCCGATAATTTTGTAGAAATATAAGTTGGTAAGTATAAGATTTTAGAAAACAATTGAAGTTGAATTTAGATTTTAAGAACTAATAGAAGGGTCACATCAAACTAGAAGTAAAATGAACAAAAGGTCATAGGAGGATAAGCAGGGTAATAATGTTTTTTGTGAGTAGATAAATAATATCCTGTGGGTATGTAGGTATTATCGTAATATTGAGATCTCGACATTTTCAAACTTTGATCTAATTCAGTTTTTGAGAAAAACCAAAATAAGTAGGAGAGAGGGGAGTACGATGGGTCCTTTCGGGTAAAAATGCTCATGATCATAGTTTTTCATGCTCGTTTAAGTTTTTTAATTTCCCGCTACGATTACTTGGAAAAAAATTAGGAAAACGGTTGACCCTGAAGGCCAACCCTGCACTTCCCGCCAATTCCATATCTAAACGTTTGAAATTGCACTCATGACGTTTCTGATCTCTTCGAGCTCAAAAATACAATTTGTGTGTTATTTTGAGCTCTCCAAGCTCAAAAAAATAGCTTTTGTATGCTTTGGTCTGGTAGAAGCTTGATAAAACACTATTTTTTCAATTTTCAAACCGCAATAAATTTTGAATGAATGAACCGATTTTCACGCGATTAGCGGCATTCGATGCAATTTTTTTAGCCTCACAAAGAATTTTCAAGTTTTGATTGATCGGGCGAGGAATTTCGGAGTTATTCCGAAAAAACACTTTTTTCGGTTTTCTTTCATTCACGATATCTCTCGAACGAATCAACTGATTTTGACCGGACTGATGGCGATCGACGTGATTTTTTGAGGTAAAGAGCTGTTTAGTTTTTGGAGTCGATCCATCAAGCCGTTTAAAAGTTATTCCAAAAAACCACATTTGAAAAAAATTTTTTTTTTAGTTTTTTGAAGATTTCTCAAAATCTATCAATCTGAATCGCTCCCAATAGATTTTGAAATCTAAGTTTGGTCAAGCCCTTTCGAATGGCACCAATTACGATGAAATCGGTCAAGCTGTTCAAAAGTTATAAGCGGTATTGAAATATTGTGTGCCGTTATGTTTGCTTCTCGGACTTAAATCTCGATTTTGTACTTCGTTCAGGAATTCTAGTATTCTTCGAAGCCAGGTACACTCTCTCGATGGTTCGGATAGTGCCACGATTTCAGCCTCTGTCGAAGATACTGAGACGCATCGTTGTTTTTTACTGGCCCAGCTTATGGTGCCACCGAGAAATTTGAAAATGTAACCTGAATTGGATTTTTTCTCCGCCCAGTTCGCGTTTGCGTATCCAATTAAATTTTGGGAGCCGTGTTTGTGGTAGCTCAATTTTAGCTTGTAGCCTTTTGTCAATTTTAAGTATCTTACTACTCGCTGTAACTTATTCCAGTCAATTTTTCTTGTGTCTTTAATATGTTGTGCTAGAAGAGCGACAGGAGCTGAGATGTCTGGTCTGGTGTGAGTCGACAAGTACAGTATGGCTCCAATTAGACTGCTATAGTGTTCGTTTGACTCCTCTTATGACGATAGTCTCTTTTTCTCGTACTCTACGTCCATGGGATACTTGGATGTTATTGAAAGATTTAGTCTTGTACGTGCCAATATATTCTTTTCAATATATTGCTCTTGACTGATCATGAATTCGCTGTCAACATTTCGCGAAATTTCAAACCCAACGTAGTATTTGACATCTCCCATATCGACCATCTTGAAGGTTTCATCAAGTATTGTGAATATGTCATCCATCCGTTTTTCCGATGAACTGGCTTCTAGTATGTCATCTACGTGTACTACTAGGAAAGTAATTGTGTTGCATCCATGTTTGTAAAGACAGGGGTCGCTCTGGCATCGTCCAAAACCCAGTTTTGTCAGTGTGGTGTTTAATTCGCTGTTCCAAGTTCTTGATACCTGTTTTAAGCCATAAATTGATTTATTAAGTTTACAGCCAGTCTGATTTATCTTTGTCTTCAAAACCTGGTGGTTGTTTCATGTATATGACTTCATTGAGTTTTCCGTTTAAATATGCCGTATTGACGTCCCAGTGTTTGACAGTCAACTTCTGCTTTCCAGCAATAGCTATTACTATTCTAATAGTGCTTGGCTTTAGTACTGGAGCAAAAACTTCTTCATAATCCACTCTATATTTTTATGAGAATCCTTGAGCCACTAGTCTGGCTTTAAAACGATCTGGTGTACCATCGGGCGTCTTCTTTACTTTGAAGACCCATTTACAGCCTATGGCCTTTTTATTTTTCGAGATTGGCTCGAGATCCCAGGTTTCGTTTTCTCGTAGTGATTGAAGTTCTTCCAAAACGGCTATTTCCCATTCTTCAGCGTATATTTCCACGAGAAGACAGATAGTACCCAACGCCGTGTCGTTGCTCGCATCCCAAGCATTTATAGCATCCTCTCCAGCAGTGGGTCTTGTTCCTGATACCGCTTTCCACGTTCCCTTACATTTTAAAAGCTGTTCGACCTTTAATTTCCATATTTGGTAGTTATTATTGTTCAATTTTCCAATACCGAACGCCACAGAACTACGTTCCGCCATTTTGTCAAAAAAAACTTTACGCACAAAAAAAACTATTTTCTTTACTTTACTTATTTCACTTTATTAACAAAATATGCCAATTCCTGGGCCCATAACCTGTTAGGGTTTATGGAATTGGATATAATGAATAAATAACCTTACACTTGAGTCTATTACAATAAACGTCTACGCGCTACCATATTTTGTTACAAACTGAAATAACTAAACATACAGGAGTAATGAGTAATGACTAATAGTACCGAATGTATAGTAATGTGCGCACGCTTGCAATTGACTACAACATTTTTTTATAAAGCAAACAATTATTCTGTAGTAAAATTTCATACTCTACAAAAAAGGTCTCTTATCATTTTTCATCAAATTCATATTGTGAAACCTAAGGGTCTAAGGGTGGGGAGCATTTACATGCCTTTAGTAGGTACCAGACTTTATGTATAGTTAGTCACTAAGAATAAAGATTACAGTGCTAACGCACGTTATACGTTGAATATAGTAGTATCATTTTATATAGTAGTATATAATATATTATATATAATAATAATATTATAATATATTATAATATAGTAGTATATAATATAGTAGTATCATTTATACGCTATCCTACAGAAAGCTCATTAGGTTATGGACCCAGGCACCAGAACATATCTATAAATGTTCAGTACAGTTAATAAGTTTAAAGTTAAAGTTCAGTAAAGTTTAGTGAAATTCAGTAAAGTTTAGTGAAGTTCAGTCCAGTAAGGGTCAGTCCAGTTAAGGATAAATCCAGTTGATTCAAGAAAAATTGTCAAAATGACGGAAAGCAGCAGCAGTTTTGGCATAACAAAGCTTAACAATAGCAACTACCAGGTGTGGAAGTATAAAGTAGAAAAATTGCTTAAAAGAGAAGGTACTTGGAGAGCAATTACAACGCCTAAACCCACTGCAGATGAGGAAGCAATCGAAATTTGGGAAGTAAAAGATGAAAAGGCCCAAGGAACTATCTGTTTATTATTAGGAGATGATCAAACTCCACACACTCTCGGAAAGTCAACAGCGAAAGAAATTTGGGATGCACTAGCAACTTATTACCAGAAAGCTAGTGGGATGAATAAATAAACTCTAGTGGTGGAGTTACTATAGTTAAGACTTGGTGAAGGAGAAGATTTAGGAAAACACATTTCAAAAATCCAGGAGTTAACAAACAACTTAATAGCTTTAGGAAGTAAAGGTATTGGCGAATTTGCCCCATGAATAATATTACACAGTATGCCACCTTCATATCACACGCTTGTTTCGGTTGTAACAGGGCTATTTATCCTGTGACGGTAAAACCGCACACGCGTGATAATTATTCGACGCAGCACTGGCGCGTCTCGGTCTTCGGGACCCATTAGCATTAAGTGGGGGAAATTTTGGGTTTCTTGGTCAGTTGAGTAACTGCGGTGAGTTAGAAGTAGTGCAGTGCTCAATTCAACAACATCAGCAGCCAAAAAGTCCAAAAGGAAACCAGTTTAGAACAAAGAGTTTCCTCAGCACAAATTTAACCAGGTATTGAGACTCACATTTTTGATGAGCCTAGGGGGTCGTATACCCGGCTCATCAATTTTACTACTTCTCATTTATTAATTAAATTTTGATAATTCAATTGTTTATAATATTTTGCCTAATAATAATCAAATAATTAATTAATTGTAATTAATTCTTATTCGTTAGCATTGTGAGCATTCTTCCTGGGGATCTTATACCCGAAGAATGTTTTAGACCTCTTGGGTTTGGAAGTCGTGAGTAATTAATTTGGTAATTTGGCCAATTGATAATTGTTAACATCTTAGATTGGTTTAAATAAATTTATTTTATTAATTAAATTCTGAACATCGAGAAGGTTCCAATCGACACGACATAGTATTCGGTACCCGAGGTCCAAAACGTGCTACGCAGCTACGAACAATGGCGTCCATTTTGAGCGCGCAAATTCCTTTGTGAATTTTACTACGCAACAATTTACAATATTAACAACTGGACTATTATTATAAATTATAACGATTGAATTATCATTTATTAATATTATTTATTACAAGAAAGTATTATTTATTTAATATAATTTATTGAGAATCGGCTACTGAGTTTCGACGCCATTGAGATCGAATTACCCGTGGATAATTTTTCGTGAATTTATTTTACATTGAGATAATTTGTTTTATTAATTATTTATAAATCGAAAAATTCCACGTGGTCATTTTATACATTGAACTATTGAAGACTAAAATTATTATTTTATTGGAATTATTCATAAAAATATTTAACGGCGTGGATTAAGTCCCAGAAAATTAGTTAGAATTTTACAAAGAAATATTCTTAAGAATTTATTCAAAATTTAAGAAATAAAATTACGAGTTGAAATTGAAATAAATTTATGCGTCGATATTGTTCTTAAAAATTTATTTAATGTTGAGTATTAAACTCGTGTTAATTTTGGAAGAAGCTTAGGCGTCGTTTTAATCCGAAGTTATTGAAGGTTCTGTTTTATTAATAGTGGAAATTGTTTATGATTTTAATTGCGAGCTAATGACTGAAAATTAGTAGTAAAAATTAATGTTGTTATTTTTGGAGTAATTTTGTAATCCGGAAAATAAAAGTTAAGTAGAGCCAGTGTGTATGTGTGTGTGAAGACGCGTGGGTTATGTATGTGAAGATCGTGCGGGATATGTGTGTGAGTGTACGCGTTCTTTGCTTGTTGATGAATTGCCAAGTAGAGTAACTCGTACAGTCCTAGAAGCCGTTGTATAGACGCCAAGTGGGGTACAGCGGCAGTAAGTTAGAAACTGCGGTATAGACGCTCCATAAGAGGGTACCGTCAGGATTAAGAATTTTTGTAACGGTCTCTACTTGTTGATGAATTGCCGAGTAGAGTAATTAATACACTTGAGAATCCGTTGTATAGACGCCAAGTGGGGTACAGTGGTAGTAAGTTAGAAACCGCAGTATAGACGCTCCGTATGAGGGTACTGTGGGATTAGGAATTTTTTTGGACGACCCCTACTTGTTGATGAATTGCCGAGTAGGGTAATCGAGTTTTGGTGCGACGTTTTCTACTTGTTGATGAATTGCCGAGTAGAGGACTAGCACTGAGTTGGGGCGACGGTTTTAGCCCGAAATCCTCCGGTAGTTATAAGCGGTAGTGTTAAGTTAGTTGTAAGTGAGTGGTGTACGTGCAAGGGCACGAGTTGTTATTCTATTTTGTTGTTAAATAAATACCGGTCATTTTTGTTAAATAGAAATTTATTTCTTTCAGACCACCTTCCTCCACTCTCTCTCCCTGTAGGTTATAAGCTCAGCTCTGGTTTCCGGTTCCAGGAACCGAAATACAAAATCCTGGTGGCGCCCTTGTTAATTTAAAATCATTTATTTATTATATTGCTTTTATTTAGATTAATAAAGGGGCCAATGAGCGGTAAGTAAAAACAACCCGTTACACGGTATTAGCATCCAAACCTGAAGAAGAATTAACTATTGATAACGTCAAGGCTACACTCATCGGTGAGCTTAAACGTCGAAAAATTACCTCAGAGTCACCCTACAAAAATGTAATAAGAGTGAATAATTCAAAAAACAATGACAAAAGTGCTCTTACATGTTATTTTTGCGGAAGTACGGAACATTTTAAGAAGAATTGTAAAGAATTTTTAAGATGGAAACAAAAACAAATTCGTAAAGCAAGAGAAAAACCTCGAGCTGCAATAAAAGAAGAATCTACATTGTCAGAAAGTGATAGTGATGTCAGCATACAGCAACAAGCTTACTCTGTCAGTAATCCCATCAAATATAAACATCAGATTAGAAAAGAATGGTTTCTAGACTCGGCAGCAAGCAGTCATATAATGAATGACATCACCTTCTTTGATAAAATCGACGCCACTTACACATCAAAAGTAGCCGATGGAAATTCATGTATCGTCCAGGGCAGAGGGAGTGGGCAAATCGAGTGTTTGACAACGGATGGCCAATTCAATACACTACAATTAGACAAAGTATTGTTTGTTCCACAGTTCGAGTCAGGACTTATACCAATAGGATCACTGGATAAACAAGGATACCAGGTCAAAATCAAAAATAATACCATGACTATATTTAAAGACGATAAAGAATGTGCTGTTGGCAATAGAATCAGTCATATGTACAAATTAAGAACTCCTGAATATGCTTTCGCAGTATTGCCCCACCATTCGAAAAATTGTATTCATGTTTAGCATGCAAGATTTGCGCACCGAGATCCTAAAGCAATAAACAGATTAATAAAAGATCATCTAGCAATTGGAATAACAATAGATAATTGTCCAATAAGATAAGTGTGTGAATCATGCATTAGAGGAAAATTATCTAGAAGACCTTTCCCCGAAAAATCGGAAACATCGAGCAAAGGGCCATTGGAACTTATACATACCGATTTGTGTGGACCGATGTCCACAGCCACACCAGGAGGCCGTAAATATGTGATGACATTAATCGATGATTTCAGAAAATACACACACTCTAACTTGCTCACACACCAATCTCAGGCAGAATTGGTTATAGAACAATTCGTTAAATATTGTGAAACTCAGTTTGAGAAAAGGCCAAAGATTTTCAGATCAGATAGAGGTGGAGAGTATATTGGACACACTCTAAAGGATTATTTAAGAGATAAAGGTATCGATTTTCAAAACACTATGCCTTATACTCCAGAGCAAAATGGTCTGGCCGAGAGGAAAAACAGATATCTGATGGAAGCAGTAAGGACCATGTTAATCGACGCGAAGTTGCCTGATACGTACTGGGGAGAAGCGGTCATGACGGCAACGTACCTCCAAAATAGATTACCGACAAGAATAAGATCAAAAACCCCGTATGAACTCTGGTTCAATAAAATACCGGACGTCAGTCACCTTAGAACTTTCGGATGCCGAGCCTATGTTCATATTCCAAAAGAATTGAGGAGAAAATTAAATTCAAAAGCCAGAGAATACATATTCCTTGGGTACCCACAGGGATCAAAAGGGTACAAACTACTGGAAAATTCGTCTGGAAAAATCCTTGAACAGAGTGATGTAACTTTCTTGGAAGAACGTCGCATTCAAGGGCAAGAGAACGTAGAAAATTTATGTGACTCTCAACCGCTTATTGCTCAGAATAAGAACCTTGTCAATACTCTCGAGTCGGAACAACACACAATTTATATTTCATGTGAAACTATTGATGATGAGTTTCCCCAACGGAAGACAGATAAGTCCTCATTTCAATCAGTTACTTCAGGGGAAGGTTTAGTCAGCACAGAAGAGGTCTCCGTCACCCCAAAGGAAGTTCCAAGCATCAACAACTCGCAGCAACCGGAAATAGATAAATACGTATATGATAGAGAAAATGACAACGACGAAGCTGAACCGAAAACATATCAGGAGGCAATCAATGGTCCTCACAGCAAAGAATGGTTAAATGCCATCACAGAAGAACTCGAGTCACTCCAGACTAACAACACATAGGATTTCAAAACAGTGCCTAAGAATAAAAAAAATGATTGTTTGTAAGTGGGTGTTTAAAGTAAAAACTGCCCCAGATGGAAAAACTAAAAGTTTCTATGATGAAGTGTTTGCACCGGTGGTGAGAATAACAACAGTCAGGGCATTTCTCTCTATTGCAGGATAAAGAAATTATTTTTTGAGACATGTGGATGTAAAAACGGCCTTTCTAAATGGTAAGATCAAGGAGGTGATATACATGGCCCAACCACCTGAGTGTGAAGACAAAAATCATCCAGACTGGGGATGTAAATTAAATAAAGGCCTCTACGGACTCAAACAAGCAGGCAAAGAATAGTATGAAAAGCTAAACCAAGTGCTGACAGAATTTGGCTTCGAACGAAGTGATGATGATCCATGTTTGTACATACATAGCAATAACACACTTAGTTGGCTCTTGAGTCACGTTGATGATGTCTTAATTAGGTGTATATCTCTGGAAAAAATAATGAAGATAATAGATGAGACGTGAGGTGTTACTTGGGAATAAACATAAGAAGAAACAAGCAAGGAGATTTTACCATCAATCAGTCAAACTACATTCAGAAAGTACTCCAAAGAACTGGATTGGACCAGGCAAAATCATCAACATTCCCAATGGACCCCGGGTACGAAAAGCTCAGAGTGGACTCACCGGAAATCAAAACTGACCACTATAGTAGGCTTATTGGAGCTCTGCTCTACACTACATCTCAGTCAATTCACGCCCTGATATATCCGCGCCAGTTGCACTGCTTGCACAGCACATTAAACAAACAAAGCAGGTGGACTGGATTGAAGCGCAGAGAGTTTGCAAGTACTTAAAAGGGACAATTGATTATGAACTTAAACTCAGTAACCATGGAGACCCATAACGCAGACTACTAGCCTACACTGATGCAAACTGGGCCGAAGACAGGGAGACAAGGAAATCAAACACTGGTTTTGTTATTAAAATCTTTGGAGGTGCTATAGCGTGGTCATGCAAGAAACAAGACTGCGTAGTAACGTCATCAACCGAAGCTGATATCATTACCCTGTCAGTGACGTCAAAAAAATGTGTTGGCATAAGAAGTATATTAGAATTTATGGAGGAACCACAAAATGAACCTAACACCATATATGAAGACAACCAAAGTTGTATTAACAACATCTCAACTGTAGGAAAAAGCACGCTGACAAAACACATTGATTCCAAATATCTACATACAAAAGAATTAATAAATAAAGGCGTAGTAAAGGTAATTTACTATCCAACTACCGAAAATTTAGCAGACATCCTTACGAAGCCATTGGGACCACAAAAGATCAAGACACTGACACGGAGTTAGTGTAGAAGGAAGTCCACCATCCAACCAGTGAGGGGAAGTATTAGGAAACCTCAGGGTCTAAGGGTGGGGAGCATTTACATGCCTTTAGTAGTCACCAGACTTCATGTATAGTTAGTCACTAAAAATGAAGATTACAGTGCGGACGCGCGTTATACGTTGAATACAGTAGTATCATTTATACGCTATCCTACAGAAAGCTCATTAATCCACTCCTTTCATAGTTATTCGTCTTTAAAATAAAATTCAAAAGTAATTAACTGTTTATTTTGCGTTAGACATAATTGATTTCTTTTGTTTGACAAATTTAAGACTTGAATAGTAAAAATACCTTTTTCTTCTGCAGATCAATGAATTTTTTTCAAAAAATCAAAATTTATCGGCGTATTATCTTAATAACACCATTGTTTATCAACTGATAGCAGATTTATTAATCGTCTTAAAATGTATTTATTTACTTAGATAATACCCCGATAAATTTTGATTTTTTGAAAAAAAATTCATTGATCTGCAGAAGAAAAAGGTATTTTTACTATTTAAGTCTTAAATTTTTGAAACAAAAGAAATTAATTCGTGACGGGTTGATACCGCTCAATTGGCCCCTTAAATTAAATTAATTGGAATAATAAAACAACAAAATGTGAAAGCTAAATTAATAAACAAAAGGGCGCCACCAGGATTTTTAATCACGGTTCCTGGAATCAGTACCAGAGCTGAGCTTATCTTACAGGGAGAGAGAGTGGAGGAAGGTGCTGTGAAATAAAATAAATTCTTAATTAACAATACATGGCCAAATTTACTAACAACAAAATTATTTAACAAATTGTGCACACTCACACACACTATAATAAACTTATGGTCTAGCAACGCAGAGAATTAACTGCGAGACAAACGATATTTACAACGATACCTTCCCAAACGACGATACAATGACTAGCTGGGATGTTCTAACGGACGGTTTCCCACAACCTGATTATAACTAGTTGGGCTTTTTTGAACGAACGGTCTCCCACACCTGACTAAAACTATTGGGCTTTTTCTAACGAATGATCTCCCACACCTGCCTAAAACTAAACTTAAAATTACAAGTCCACCGGACAACTGAACAAAACCAACTCCACACACTTTTAACTTGATTTTAAGTCCACAGGACTATCAATACTTATAACACTATTAACACTCTCTATCACACATTACCCGTACAAATATCACACACATAACCCGTACTCACATACTCTGAATTTACTTTACTTTTATTTTTGATTTATAAAATTTTAACAAAATTTAATTCCAAAAAAATTGTTACATTAACTTTCAACTTAAAACAATTCAGTCATTGGCTAGCAATTAAATTTACAGAACATTTCCGAGACTAAAATTTAATTCCCAAATGTCTAAACTAAAATTCGACGCATGAATTTATTCCAAATTAATTCGAAATTTTAATAATAAAACGAATTATTATAAATTTAACTAAAAATTCTTGGATTTAATATCCACGCTGTTGAATAAATTCTAAAGAATCTTATCGAAATGATGAAATTAAATTATTAAATATTTTCCAGAACGTAAGTTCAATACATAAAAATAACCACGTAGAATTCCCAATTAAATAAATAAATATATTATGATTTATCTCAATATAAAATTAATTGCCAAAAGAATATCTACGAGTAACCAGTCTCGAACGCGCCAAAGTCTCAGTAAATTCTCAATAAATAATACAGAGTGTCCCAGAAGTAACGGACGCCATTGTAGCATCTGATAAACAAAATAATTCTGAGACGAAAAGTCCTTAGCCATTTTTTAATCAGACGCATAGATAATTAATTATTAATTAAAATAACGTCCTTTTATGCGTTAGAGAGAGAGCACTAGTGTCAAGTCAAGTGCGTTCCAACGAAGACGCTTGCACGTGTGAATGTGTAAGTAAATATGTGTGACTACGTTAGCTATAGAAACCAGTTAGTCATACAGTTAGTTGTGTCTTTGTTTGGCACATACTTTACTGGACACTGGCGCTCTCTCTCTAACAAATAAAGAGACGTTATTTTTAATTAATAATTAATTATCTATACGGTTAATTGAAAAATGGCTAAGGACTTTTCGTCTCAGAATTATTTTTTTCATCAGATGCTACAATGGCGTCCGTGACTTTTGGGACACCCTGTATAATGTTAAATAATTAATAATCTTGTAATAATTAACGTTAATAATAATAATTCAATTGTTCAAAATAAATTAACGCGTAAAATAATCAGTAAAGAATTTGCGCGCTCAAAATGGACGCCAATATTCATTAGTGCGTAGTAAAGTTCAACCTTGGGTACGAGTTAACTGCGTTGTAAAATTTTAACCGACGCTTGACTAGTTTGTGAGACAGTTGGAATTTTCTCGAAGAATTTATTTTTCGGTTTTATTTTATTAAATTAATAAATAAAATATATGCAACTAAAACCGATTTTTCAGATGTTCAAAAATTATCAATAATCAATCGAGTAAATTATTTTTCTCAAGTAGATGCTCACGACAATTTACACCGCAAGGTCTCTAAGTGTATCTCGGGTAAAGATCCCCTAGAGATCCACTCAGCAGCAACTAACGAATCAAAATCAATCGAAATTAATTATTGCATTATTATTTATTAATTAATTAATGAACAATTAATCAGAGGAGAAGTAAACCGAGTATAAACCCCGCGGTCCACTCCTAGCTCACAGAGTAATTATTGATACCTTGTTGAATATACGACGATCTAACTCACTACTTCAGGTCGAAGTCCTCGATGTTATTGGCTTCTGTAGTCTCGTAACTACTCCGGGGATCGGTCCCTCTCGATTTCTGTGGCACACTGTCTGGCGGTTACACTACTTCTCCCTGTTGCAATGCACGGCTCACCTATATAATAACCCCCAAACTACCCCCTCCTACTCTTTCTTTAGGCCCGAAGATCGAGACGCGCCAGTGCTGCGTCGTACTATTATCGATATCTGGTGACATATCGACTCAGGGTAATTTTACCCTGTTACAAATTATGTCTAACGCAAAATAAACGATTAATTACTTTTGAATTTTGTTTTAAAGACGAATAACTTTGAAAGGAGTGAATTGATCAAATACGATAAGAGACCTTTTTTGTAGAGTATGAAATTTTACTACAGAATAATTATTTGCTTCATGAAAAATTGATATTTATGGTGGTTACTAAAATCCAGAATCGAAATTAAAAAATTGAAAAAATAAATCAATGTGTAAGGCTCGATTACAAGGAAACGACTCGTCCTACGTCAACTTACTAAGATTTTTTGTAGGAAATTTAATTTTCTTCAAGAATATGGTAAAAAATTTTTAAAATTGATGATCTACGACTTTTTTGTAAGGAATGCAGTAGCTGTTGAAAACAATTAGTCGTAACCTTACACCCCTTAACATGATTATTAAGGGCTCAAACTTTCATGATAATTTTTTTTCTTTTTCTTTTTTTTTTCATCATCATGAACGATATTTTCACTGTACCTTGAAAAAAAAAATAGTCGTTTTTTTTTTGGCCCAGTCTAATATATATGTAGGATTTATGGTTGGGGAAATCACTACTTAAATTAATAAACTCAAAAGAATTAAATATTAACGTGATATTTATTGATAACAAAATATGAGGAAAAATTGTACAGAGCGAAAACGTGCGTGACGCAGTTCGGTTGCTCGAGACTGAATGTATGTGTGTGTGTATATGAGGCTCGCGCCGGCGTCTACACACGAGTCTCGCCGAAGTCACCCGAGTGGGACTCAAAATTTGGTGTAGCTGTCGCTACAATACTTTCCTTCTTAAAAAAAAAAAAATAATTTGCTTATTTAACAATAGATATACTAAAATAAAATAATTGCTATTTACAAACGGAATAATACTGATAAAAAAATTTTAAATATCGTCGGCGAGTTGATACGCCGGTTTTAGTCAGTCGACAGATATCGCTGTGTTTGCTCGTCTGTAGTTTACGACGAAATATTTTCTATGTCTTGACATGACTTCGAACAAACCCTCGTACGGTGCCGAGAAGGCTGGTCCAATCTGATCGTTGCGTACCAGTACGTGAGTGCATGTAACCAGGTCTCTAAAACAGAAAACAGACTTTTTTCCATGATGCGCTGTGTCGGCTGGTGCCAAATTATGAAAATGTGCTCTAAAGTCTCGTAAAACGTTTTGAACGTCAGCGTGCCTATTTGATGGGACTATCAACTCACCCGGCAGGCGGATTGGCTCACTGTATACCAGTTCAGCTGGTGTAGCTTGGATGTCTTCTTTCCAGGCTGCTCGTAGACCGAGGAGTACTGCGGGTAGTGTGTCGGACCATGTGTCGTTGTGACACTGCAGGGCGGCTTTGAGTTGCCTGTGCAGAAGTTCTACCATTCCATTGGCTTGTGGATGACCTGGGGTTGTCCTCAGGTGTTTTATGCCGAAAAATCTCGTCATCGCTTGGAATAACGCAGACGTGAACTGCGTTCCTTGGTCTGAGGTGATCCTCAGTAGTACGCCATATCTGGCTATCCAGTTCTGGATGAGCGCGAGCGCTACAGTGTCAGCGTCGCCGTTCTTCAGTGGGACAGCTTTCGGGAAACGTGTGAATGATGGTGAGACACTTGGTGTATCCGTGCGATGCTGGTAAACTGACCAGGTCGATGTAGATGTGCTCAAATCTCTGCGTCGGAAGATCAAAACGAGCGAGTGGTGACGACACGTAACAATGGACTTTGTTGAGCTGACAATCTAGGCAGGCTCTGGCCCATTCTCGACAATCTTTTTTCATTGCCGGCCAGACGTATCGTTCTGTGACCAGTTTTATCGATGATTTAGCTCCAGGATGAGCCTGAGAATGCAGCATGTCGAAAACTTGCTTCCTGAGAGGACCAGGAATGTACGGTCTTGGTTTACCTGATAAAACATCACAGTATACCAAGATTGGGTAGTCCTCGAAATTGATTTGTTGCCATTGGATCGCCTAATTTTGGTTATTGCGCAGGTTTTGGAGTTCTGGGTCTCTGCGTTGCGCAAAAACTAACTCCTCCGTCGTGATAGGTGTCGCGATGGCTTCGACTCGGGACAACATGTCGGCGACGACGTTCTCGTGACCGGAGACATAACGTATGTCGGTCGTGAACTGTCCAACGAAGTCCAAACGACGGAACTGCCATGGCGTGGCTCTCTCTGTGCGTTGCTGGAACGCGTAAAGCAAAGGTTTGTGATCAATGAAAACTGTAACGTGCTTACCTTCAAATATGTGCCTGAAATGGCGCACTGCTTCGTAGACTGCATGGAGTTCACGGTCGTAAGTCGACAATTTTTGAATCGACGGCTGCAGCTTCTTACTGAAGAAAGCTAACGGCTGCCATTTGCCGTCTACGTGCTGCTGGAAAACTGCTCCAATAGCAGAGTTAGATGCGTCAGAGAATATCGCCCATGGTGCTTCGTCATCCGGGTGAGCAAGCATGGCTGAATCAGCCAGGGCTTGCTTTGCGTCCTCGAAAGCTTTTCGGAGCTCGGATGTCTCGACGATCGGCGTTGAACCTTTGATTATTGGACTTTCGAGCAGCTTGTTCAGCGGTGCCAGGGTATGGGCTGCGTTCTTGATAAATCTCCTGTAAAAATTTATAGTACCAAGAAAACCGCGCAAAACAGCAATTGTGCTCGGGAATTTTAGATTAATAATTGCGTCTACCTTCTCAGGCAACGGCTTGATACCTTTTTCGTTAATCACATGACCAAGGTACTTTACCTCAGGTTGACCTAGTACACATTTTGCGACGTTGACTACGATTCCGTACTCTTTGAGACGTTTTAAGAGCATTTCCAGGTGCTCCAGGTGCTGTTCCTCGTCGTCTGATGCTACGAGGAGGTCGTCGATGTAGGCGAATACGAAAGGAAGATTTCTCGTGACCTCGTCGATGAAGCTTTGAAACGTTTGTTCGGCATTTTTGAGTCCAAACGTCATATACAGGAACTCGAAGAGGCCAAATGGTGTGATAATCGCTGTCTTCTCGATGTCTTCTTCGGCGACTGAAATCTGGTTGTACGCTCTGGCGAAATCTACAACAGAAAATATCTTTTTACCTTTTAGTGCTGCTGCACAGTCGGCGAGTCGCCTGATTGAGTACTTGTTGTCCACAGTGCGCGTATTGAGCGGTCTGTAATCGCCACACGGTCGCCACTCTCCTGACTTCTTTGGTACAAGATGTAGCGGAGATGCCCATGCGCTGGTCGACGGTCGAGCGATTCCAAGTTTAATCAGTTGTCTAAACTCTTCCTGAGCAATTTTCAGCTTGTTCGGCGCCAGAGGTTGTGCTTTGCACGATACTGGAGGTCCAGGCGTCGTTTTAATGTGATGCACTACCGAATGTTTCTTCGTCGCGGTGATTCCCTCTGGTCGAGTGATAGCTGGGTACTTGATTAGCAGTTTGTGATAAACTGAGTTTCCTTCAACTACTTTGATGCGATTCACATCGGACTCAATGGAATCTACGCTGGTCTGGAGACTGGTTGTGTCGTCACGTAGCTGTTTATTCTTGAAGTCAATAGAGTGGCGAAGTTTCCGGCGTTGCTGGAGCAGCAGCTACCGTATGCTTCTCTGGGTAGACTTCGTGGATTTTGTCGGCAGTTTTTGCCAGTTGGTCCAGTGTAGCGTTGTCTGGAGATACAAAGAGCAGTTCCTGGGTCTTCTTCGGCAGGTAAGCTATCCATTTAGCTTTAATTACCGCCTCGTCGATCCTTGGAGCGAGTGCTTCGAGTCGACGGAGGAACTGCGTCGGTCTGCGGTCTCCGATGGCTTCGCCATCTAAGAGTTTTCGCAGCTTCAAGGATTCAGAGGCTGAAAAACATTTTATCAGCGTTTCTTTGAGCTGCGTATAGGGTGTTACCGCTGGAGGTGTGACGATCAGCGCCTTGACTACTACTGCGGCATCTGCGTCTAAAAGAGAAACTATATGATTAAATTTTTTGTTTCTCGTCAGCGATTTTATACGTCTCGAATCGCGCCTCCAGTTGCTTGAACCACAGCGCGGCTGTCTTCGGATTAAAAACCAGGGGCGGAGTGACGAACATCGGCGGTGGAACAGTTTGTGCGGCGGCTGCAGCAGCGGCAGCGGCGGCTACGTCTATGTCGTGTTTGGTCATTGTCTGTGGAATGCACTACGTCACTGCTAGAACACAAAAGAATCACACGAGTATCACATGAACACGAGAAAAATCTGCGCGAAACTTCTGCGCAGTCGTACGGGCCGAATTCCTGAGATTTCGTCAGAAAATTTTTCACCAATTTAATTCGCACTAATGGTCCCTTAAATTAATTACCAATGCGGCAAAACGTCCAAATGTTGCCTAGCATTGCACCGGTGGTGATAATTTTTGCTAATTTAATTTATTTCACAATTTCACAACACGTGGTAGTTACGTAAGCCAGTAAAAACGCCAGTTATTCACCGTTTCACTCAGTTTATATCACTTATGATCACGTCGGGGTCACCAATGTAGGATTTATGGTTAGGGAAATCACTACTTAAATTAATAAACTCAAAAGAATTGAACATTAACGTGATATTTATTGATAACAAAATATGAGGAAAAATTTTACAGAGCGAAAACGTGCGTGACGCAGTTCGGTTGCTCGAGACTGTATGCATGTGTGTGTGTATATGAGGCTCGCGCCGACGTCTACACACGAGTCTCGCCGAAGTCACCCGAGTGGGACTCAAAATTTGGTGTAGCTGTCGCTACATATATATATATATATACTAGCTGACTCGGCAAACGTTGTTTTGCCATGTGAATAATTTCTAGAGAATTTCTAGTGTAGAAAAAAAATAACTAACTTATTGGAAGTGTATAAGGATGTGGAATATGGGTGAAAAAAGCCTGGAGCGCTGTGAACGATGAGGGAATGTTGTTTAAAAATAACAAAACACCAAACATTAATTGTTTTAATTTATTAAAAGTAATAATTATTTATATAATTAATTAATTACATAATATTAATCTCTTAATGCTGCAGCGTGAACAATATTTTTTGTTAGCCCGTCTTTAGCTAATACAAACAAACTTGATCACTCATTGATCACTCATCGATCACTCATTGATCACTCTCGATCACTCATCGACAACATCTTAACATTTATTCGCTCTACGTCTATTGACAGTAAAACGGTGTTATTGTCGTTGTTCTAATCTCATGACTTCATTGCGTTTAGCTCGTGTATCGTCTGATTATTCTTGACGCAATTGCGCCATTCTCACACGCGCTCCAGTATTTTCTTCCTGAACTTGTTCTTCGGTTCTTTGGGCTCTTCTATTTCGAATGCTTCTAGATTTATTTGTATCACGGCTCAAATTGGCCCCTTTGCGTTTTGTTGACATTGTTCACTGTACAATACAAAACACACATGAATAGAACTGATTGAATTATTTAATTATTATATTTAATAATTATATTAATCATTTATTTTATCTTTGATTACATTAAATATACATGTAAAAATTAGATAGTTTCACGAAAGCGAAAAATTTTATGTTTCTTAATTATATCGAAAATACGTATTGTTAGAAAAAGTGAAAAAAAAAATTCTGTCGAAGTTAGAGCTCTTATAAGTAAACACAAAAAAAAATTTCCCAATTGTAATAAAAATCTAACTTTCACCGAATTCGTTTTTCACCATTCCCAACAATATTTTCGTTATAAATAAGAAAGAATAATTTTTGATTTTATAATAAACGTAAAAAATAATTTATACTTACAACTCAATAGCCGTTGTTTGCGGGAACTCGTGACACGTGTTGAGTATTTTAGAGGTTATGTAAGTCACTTAATTAACTGATCGTGCGATTTACACTCAAAATTAATAATTTTATTAGTTATTAATAATTAATTATATTCAATAATATTAGTTATTAATAAATAAATAATAAAGTTACTCGAGAATATATTTGATATGAGAGTTACACTCAGATAGTAGAAATGTTTAACTACTACGCTTGAAGCATAAACACTAATAATAGCCGAAAACTGAAGAGGTAACATCCCTACTCCGTGCTGTTTACAGGGTGAGGAGTGACACCGGTAGACACGTGGAGGGGATAACTTACCAAGTGATAATAATTGATGTTATCGAGCGGGATAGAAAATGATAAAATTATGAAAATGACTATTAAAAAGCAAGGTTTGGTGATAAAAAAGTGCAAATTTAGAGTTTTATGTATTTTTTGATCCCACATAATAAAAAAATTAAAAAAAAAATTTTATCAAAAAAATAAAAAAAAAATTTTTGGAGTGAACACCCCTTATCACTTAGAGGTTAGAAAAATAGATAGTAGCCGATTCTCAGGCTTATTAAATATGCATAAAAAATTTAATGAGAATCGGTCTAGCCGTTTCGGAGGAGTATGGGAACGAACATTGTGACACGAGAATTTTATATATTAGATATCTAATATATAATCGATTGCTATTGAGGATGCTTTATATATTAGATATCTAATAATTGATTGCTATTGAGGATCTTTGCATTATCATTGCCAACTTACCACTCAGTCTTTTCGGTATGAATTCGCCAAATCGAGGTGCAACTGATTTAATGAACACTGAAATAAATCGTGAAATGCAACACTGTAGAAACGGCGGTGATTGTTACTCGCAATGTCCTACTAATGAATGAGGAACAAAGAACCATTTACGACCGCATTATGCTCGCAGTTTTAGCAGGACAAGGTGGGTTCTTCTTTTTAGATGCACCAGGTGGAACTGGCAAGACATTCCTTATTTCACTAATTCTCGCCAAAATACGATCCAATAATGGCATCGCATTGACCGTTGCATCATCGGGCATTGCGGCAACTTTATTGGATGGAGGCAGAACAGCTCATTCAGTATTTAAGCTACCACTAAATATTCAAAATAACCCTGACGCAGTGTGCAACATAAAAAAACAATCGTCCATAGCCACAGTGCTGAAACAGTGTAAAATTATCATCTGGGATGAATGTACAATGGCACAAAAACATTCGCTTGAGGCGTTGAACAGGACATTGAAAGATATTAAAAACAACGACAAACTATTTGGTGGCACTCTGTTAGTCCTTTCAGGTGACTTCAGACAAACACCTCCCGTCATTCCACGTTCAACATACGCTGATGAAATCAACGCCTGCTTAAAATCATCGACATTGTGGCATAATGTTGAAATAGTACAGCTGAAAGTAAATATGCGCGTTCAAATGCTTCAAGATCCATCCGCTGAAACATTCTCAAAACAACTCTTAGATATCGGCGATGGAAAAGTCACTATAGCTAAAACAGGATACATAAAATTAGCGAATGATTTCTGCACAATCATTGATTCGCAAGATACTCTTATTGAACAAATATTTCCCGATGTACACACGAATTACATAAATCTCGAGTGGCTTGCAGAAAGAGCAATGTTAGCTGCAAAAAATGTGGACGTTGACATTTTAAATCTGAAGATACAACAGTTATTGCCAGGAGACTTGGTATCATATAAATCTATTGATACAGTTTGCGATGACACTGAAGCTGTAAATTTTCCAACAGAGTTTTTGAACTCACTAGATTTGCCAGGCATGCCACCACATAACTTACAATTGAAGGTGGGATCTCCAATTATTTTGCTTCGTAATTTGAACCCGCCACGGCTGTGCAACGGTACGCGATTAGTCATTAAAAAATTAATGAAAAATGTTATCGAAGGCACTATTTTAAATGGCAAGTTTCGAGGTGAAAATATATTGATACCACGAATACCTTTAGATTATACCTACAGATGTGCCAATTCAATTTAAGCGTATTCAATTTCCGATTAGATTGGCATTTGCAATGACTATTAATAAATCCCAAGGCCAAACAATGTCTGTTTGTGACTTAGATTTAAGCACACCATGTTTTTCACACGGACAATTATACGTTGCATGCTCTTGAGTGGGTAAACCTTCAAGTTTGTTTGTATTAGCTAAAGACGGGCTAACAAAAAATATTGTTCACGCTGCAGCATTAAGAGATTAATATTATGTAATTAATTAATTATATAAATAATTATTACTTTTAATAAATTAAAACAATTAATGTTTGGTGTTTTGTTATTTTTAAACCTCATTCCCTCATCGTTCACAGCTCTCCAGGCCTTTTTCACTCATATTCCACATCCTTATACACTTCCAATAAGTTAGTAATTTTTTTTCTACACTAGAAATTCTCTAGAAATTATTCACATGGCAAAACAACGTTTGCCGGGTCAGCTAGTATATATATATATATATATATATATATATATATATATATATATATATATATATATATATATATATATATATATATATATATATATATATATTAGGGTGTGTCAAAAAAAAGACGATATTTTTTTTTTGCTCTTAATCCAAAATATCTTAGAAGATGTCCCAACAAAGCTCCTGTTAAAAGCAGAGCTCAAAATTCCAATTCTAAGATGTCCTCCATCGAACAAAGTTTTTCCGTTTAAATAACATGGGAAACATGATTTTTTATTAGTTTTTTGTCCTGTAAACTGTGATGAAATTATTTTTTAAAAAAACGAATGGATAGACCTTGTTTATTATTAAATTTGCTACAAAAAATTCCTCTAAGTCAAATTTCTATCTTCAATATTTGATTTGTTACATAGCTTTGAAATTCAAATTTCCGGTTTTTTTCATTTTTTATCTAAACTGTAAGAGTTAGACAAAAATGTTGAATGGCAAATTTGTAGTACTTTTAATATTCTATAAAAAAGTTTTCGTCAATTCTTCCATTTCATCAATAACAACGAAATTACAGGCTCATATATATTTATTTTTTCAAATTTTCACTTTTACTCACTGAAATATCGATAATTATACAAAAAATTTGATAAAAATTTGTTAACATATCAAACTTACAACAAAATTTGGTGAGTAAGATGTTTCTTAGTATCAAACCATAAAATTTACAGACTGAGTCAGACATATTTTTATGATTTTTCAACTATTTTATAAAATATATTGATAAAGGACATAAAATGTCATTAAGATATCAAAAGTAAATATAATTCACAATTTAATTGCAGTTATTTTTAGTTCAATAATTTTTAATATTAGCTTAAAATATGAAAATATTTATATCTTTACTATCTATTTATAATTTGAATTAAAATTTTTTTGAGAAGTTGCTTTTAGCGCCTTTTGTACATTTATCGATTTCCACGCCATTGATCACTTACTGCTTGATTGATTCAATTAGTAGATTCTATTGTCTTTTGATTTAATTAGTCCTTAATTGGTTCAGTTTTTAGGTTAGTTTTTAGCTAGTTATTGCAACAACAGCAACGCGTGTATCTTTTTCATAGAATAAAACAATATCTGAAAAAACAAACCAACGGAACTACATAAATTTAGTTGGCTTTGAGTCAAAAAGTTTAAATGGTTCAAAATTACCTGTGAAGTGCGATGTTTTATCTTTGTTTTTTTATATGCGTCGAACAAAAAAGCTTGGAATTCGCGAGAGTTCCAAATTCGTTCTTTGTGAAGTTGTTAAAGTATGGCATAAATTTTTGCTCCCTGTAAACAATTCACATTACTCCATGGTGAGAATCGAAAAATTATACAAAGACTGGCGAAAAACGCAAGTTTACAAAGCTAGAAAAAAATCTCCTGCACAAAAATTAGTTGAGATGAATTTCATTGTTTCTCTCGATTGCTTATTCGATATTGCTCCGCAAAATGCTTTGCAAAACTTAAGTTCTCCCTAAATAAAATTTTTAAGTGATCGTCGAGAAATTCGTAAAGGCAGTCAGTTGTTAACAATTTAAAGAAATGTACAAGAGGTACAAAGTACATCAACTGTTGACCTGGAAAATTACTTGAATATTGTTCAGGTGGGGATTTCACAATCAAATTCAGACGTCATTGAAGCTGATATAGCAGGTATTTTAGATATTTACTACGCACTTTTATTTTTTTTTTAATGTTTTCTCTTCTCATGAAATTTTATACACTTTTCATATAATTTTTTTTCTCACGTGTATTGCTTTTGAAACTCTATTATTATAACAAAAATTTTTCTCACACTATATTTTCGGTGCTGATTTCAATCTTTCAATAATTAATGCTTATCTAATCAGCAATTTATTTTCACTCTACTCTAATATTTTCCAGAATTTCATAGATCAAAACAAACATACTTTTGCAGTAATATAAAGTTAAAATTACTTTTTTTTCCCTCCGGGCGGAAAGTGGCAACTTTCGTCCCGCTGCGCTAAACTAAGTTGCCGCTTTCCGCCTTCGTCGGACAAAAAAATAGTATACACTCCTCGGGAAGTAAATAAGAAAGCCTCAGATCACATGTTTGTTGACCTCGGCTTCGCCTCGGCCAACAATTACATGTGATCTGAGACATTTCTTACTTTACTTCCCTAGGTGTGTAATATACTATTTTTATTTGCAATATACACAAAGTAAAAATTATTTTGATAGAAGTAAAAATTTGTTTGAACTTAGAAGATTTTAATATCTTCAATTTTTTCGTCGCTCAAAAAGACTATTTTTCTGTGAGTAAGAAGGTATAATTTTTTTGTGATAAGCAAAAGTTAAATGTTTATGAGATTCCCTCTATTTACGTAATTTTTTTCATGAACTGATCAAATTGATATAGACTAGTCACAAAAATTAAGGGATTTAATAAAAATGATAAATCATCGGGTGATTTTCAACGAGCTGTAACTCCGAGGAAAATGATCGTGCAGCAAAAAAAAACGTAAATTGTAACTCCAAGTATCTAGTTTTCAGATATGACCATTCGATCGAGAAACCTTCACGTGGTACGCTTTAGGTAACGCTACCCTGGCGGTTTCGGCGACACGGTGAAAGCACGGTCGAATGACGGTTGTTTCACGGTCGTTTCACCGTATAAAGTTCGTTCTTACCGAGCGATCTGTCAGTCAACATCGGATACCGTTGTGAACGATATCTACTATAAATTTATTGAATATTTACGGTGCATACGCAAGTGAATCTACGACGTTATGACCGACACTGTACGCTCAATATACTGTCCAAATACGGTGATTTTACGCTACTATCACGGACAATAAAATAAAAAAAAATATTGCGGACAGTCTAGACCGAGATTCGAACCCGATTCATCTGGTCGCACGCCCAAAATTATACCAGCTAGGCTATCTAAGACATTGCACGAAACATTTGATTCAGTCACATCATAAGGTGTCAAAACCAAGTCATTTTTTTTTCATTGCACAGATAAAAATAGCTTAAATAAAGTTATATTTTTTCCATGACTTCAAAATAATAATCGTAATAAATGATTCAAATTTTTGATGATTACGAAATTCTTAATTTCGAAATTATGGTGAAATTATTAACTGTATAAAAAAAGATCTGGAAAAGAAATAGCTAAAAATTGAATTGTTAAAAAAAAATATCTCATAATAATTTTTCTTGATAACAAACAATTTTTCCGTAATTTTGAAATTCAAGTTTTCGTCTCTAAAAAAAAAACAATATTGATTATAATATTTTTCATAATCAAAAGGTATTATAGTTTCTCATTTAAGACTATAAAAAAAATTCAACACTTGTAAGCCATAAACTCTTCTGAAAAGTATTGAAATGATGGATCTCTGTTGATTGCCTGTAATCTGATTAATTTTTTAGAATTTTACTTTGAAATAAACAAAATTACAATAATTCAATATTTTTTTTTAATTTTTCATCCCGATTAGTTACTGAAAATTTCTCATTTACCTATCTTTTTATACACTTTGAGTATTTATAATAAAATAAAAAAAAAAATATAATCAGCACTTTTTCATTGTTGACTAGTAAAAAATTCCTGACTTACCGACATTATACGCTCGTTTCACGGTCGTTTCACTCACAGACTACTGTGCATCTACCACCGAGTTACGGTTTTTTGACAATTTATATGTTTTCGAATGACTGTCAAATGACAGACGATCGATCGATGATCTACGATTTTTACTCAGGTAAAAAATCGGAGAAGTCGAGTAAAAATTTGGTTTTTCGAATAGTGAAGTATGATAACTATACAGAATAAAAATCATAAAGTAACAATGAAAAACTTTCACAATGATAAGAGTCGTTCACTGTCAAATGACGGCCGTTCGATAGTCAAGTGACGGTCATTCGACGATCATTTGTCAACACTGTGAATTTATGGTACATTCACCGTCGTTTCACGATCATTTTACCGTGACCATGAATCCGCCAGGGTAATGTCGACGGTAAGACAGCAGTAAAAAAAAATCAAGAAAATATTGAAAAAAATTTTCGAAAAAAATTGAAAAAAAATTTATCGTTAAGAGCTATTCAGGGTATCTTAAAGGGAATATCGTGGTATTTTTAAAATGCTCCTTTGATTTCCTATGTGATTATCATTCCCAGAGTTATTGAATATCAAAGTTAAAACAACTTTTTTGCTTTGATTGACTTTAACTCCGCGGCAAATCATCGTGCAGGCTTTTTAATTACGTCAAATCGAAGAAAATTGAATATTCTAAAAGAGCTTTTGAGTGAAATAATGGAAAAAAAAATTTCTTGAAGCCCGTAAACCTTTTTTTAGACGAGAAAAAAATTGGAAATTTTTTTTTTTGTCGTTTCCTTAGGATTTCTCCAAAACCAAACACGATAAAAAAATTTTCAAGGTCATACCTGAAAACTAGATACTTAGAGCTACAATTGCTTTTGTTTGTTGTACAATCATTTTACTCGAAATTGCAGTTCGTTGAAAATCACCCAAAAATTTAGCATTTTTTTATATCCCTTACTATTTGTGACTAGTGTATTTTCTTATCTTTCTCTATGCTGCATTTTTAAAATTTTTCATTTATAGACTGTGTATTGCCTCTTTCTCCGCTGTTTCTATTGTATCCCATCACTCTAAATGTTCTAATACATCTAACTTTTCTGATGAACTACATCTTGAACCAAAACCTAAGAGGTTGAAATTAATGACAACAGAAGTTGTTGCAGCATTAGATAGAAGTAACATTAGCAGTAGTCGAGCAGCACCTCTTATCTATGCAATTGCATCGGCTTTAGGATATAAAGATTTAAATAATATCACTGCTAGTCACCGTTCAATTTATCGAAATCGAGAGATAGTTAGACGAAAGATTGCGCAAGATTTAAAAGCTGACTTACGAATCGCTGATTCCACTGTTATCCATTGGGATGGAAAGATGCTGCCTGATATCACTGGTCGGGAGAAAGTGGAAAGACTTCCCATAATTTTATCAGGTGTTAATACTCAACAATTGTTACCAAAATTTTAACGAGGGACTGGCTTAAATCAAGCTACCGCTATTAAAGACACCATTAATGAATGGAACGTTTCCGACCGTATCAAAGCTATGTGTTTTGATACATGTGTTACAAATACAGGTGAATTCACTAGTCCCTAAGGTTACAGTATTTAAATAAAAATCCAACTTTTTGATAAAAATAATCGTATAGCAAATTTAAAGATAGTAAATTGTAGCTTTAAGTATCTGATTCTTTGAATCTGAATTTCAAAATTCTCTAGTGCAAGCGGTTTTTTTGACTAAAACGATTATAAAAAAAAAAAATTCTAAATCTTTGCTTAACTTTGAAAAAGCTCATGGACTCGAATTAGTTTTATTCAATAATTATTGAAAATTATTGATAATGTCACTATAAAGTAAATTTATGTATAGTTAATTTTACCTTAAAGAATTTTGCTTTTGTTATCTTCATTATATGACATTTTAAAAGTTAAAGTCGTAATTTTCTGAAATGCCACATTTTTCATTTTTTCTGAGTTAAAATTTTGAGAAAATAATACAAGCTACGAAATAATTTTGGTTTATTTCTTTTAGACATATGGCATATGACTTATTGTTAGTACTATAGGGTCCGAAATTGTGAAATTTGTGTTGTTATTCTTGTCAACGTCGATTTATAAATAATTTTATAAAAATTTTAATCAATTTCATTGCACACGGAAAAAAAAATTTCGTTCTGGTAACCTAACTGTAGAGTTACCACAACTATACACAGTTTACTATTCGTTGTAGAGTTACAGTAACATAATGTTATTTAGTTCTGATAACTCAATGTTGTTGAGCTCTCAGAGCTCTACGGGATTGTTCTCAGAGCAAAACGGTATAGTTGAGAGCGCCCTACGTTGCGCAGTAGTGGAGTGCGCTGACATATTTCATAACCTTTTAAAATGACAAACAGAATTATTTTGTTACTCATCCATATTATTAAAAATATATGAAGACAGTAGTTAAACAGGGGGGGTGCGTCTCCGTCGGTAAAACAGATTTGTGGGTTCGTGTCCATGCTAAGTACCCTCCGTCGATATGGAGGGGGTCTGTTTTACCGACAGTAGGTATTACTGTCGATATGGATGACATGTTTTACCACATTTTTGAGGTTATGGACGAGGTTGTAGGTATTACCATCGATGTGGAGGGGATCTGTTTTACCGACAGTAGGTATCACGATCGATATGGATGACATGTTTTACCACATTTTTGAGGTTATGGACGAGGTTTTTATCGACTTGGGTGTAGGTGGCGCTGGTGGTGAATTCTGCCGCCATTTTTAAATCTATCCGCCATTTTACCGCCATTTTTTATGCCCCCCATCTGGTGGCTGCTATCTGATATCCGCCATTTTGAATCCGATATCTGCCATTTTGAATCCGCTATCTGGTGGCCGCTATCCGCCATCCGATAGCCGCTATCCGATTGCCGCTATCTTGAATCCGATATCCGATATCCGCCATTTGATGCCGATATCCACCATTTTGATGCAGACACCCGCCATCTTGAATCCGCCATTTTGAATCCGCCATCTTTACTGCGCAGTTTGGTGCAGATATCCGCCATCTTGAATCCGCCATTTGGTGCAGATATCCGCCATTTTGAATCCGCCATCTTGAATCCGCCATTTCTATGTAGATGTCCGCCATCTTGATGTCGATATCTATCATTTTGAATCCGACATTTTGTTAAAAAAAGGTACTAGTGATTCAAACCTGACCCAGTCGCTGTTGGAATCACTAGTACCTTTTCATATATCTCCCAAGAAATTGTATATATATTCAAACTGCATGTATAACAAGTACAGGCGAGAAGATACGCCATCTGCTGGGGTTTCTGTCTACCTCTAAACAAGTCTAAGCCTGTTCAAGGTCACGTAACTGCGCAGTTTCCTTTGTTCTATCACTAACTGCGTAGTTGATGACGTCATCTGATTGGTTTAAACCTGTTCAAGGTTATGTAACTGCGTAGTAGATGACTCATACTGTTCTTACTGCGCAATAGATGACGTCATCAAACCGGTTTTGAGGTGGAAGAGTGGGGGTAACTGCGTAGTATCCTCTGGCTATAAAAGCAGCGCGCTCTGCCCATACTTCACAAAAACGAAGTACACGTCTCCAGTGAAGTACGAGCTCCTGGTGTGTAAAAGTTATCATTGAAGTACGAGTATACCCAAAGTTCATCGAGTACTATCAATTGTAAGTCATCACTAATTAATTTTCAATTGTCTTATCAATTAACTATAATTAAGCAACTGATTAATTTTTAAATTAATAATATTTTACAGCTTTCAACTATGGATCTTTCCAAGCTGAATGAGGTTAATTGTTTGGTGGGACTCTTACCCATCAAGAAAATGACTGAGTTGGAGTTAAATCGGGAGTACAAAATCAAAGGGTTAAACCAAGTCTCAACACAGTATGGAATAAGGATTGTTGCAAATATTGATAACGAGTTCAACATCTATTTACCGGCTAGAGCTGCAGTATGATTAAAGGGGGATGGTGTCATGGAGATGTTGAATGATTTATCAGAATCAAACCACTTATTTATGCGTTACCATGGTGGAAAATACAATAAATTTGAATTTATTAACTCTAGTCTTGATGTAAAAAGCACCAGTAAACCTATTTAAATCAATAAAAATATTCTATTTTAATATAAATAATTCATTGTTATTATTTTTAATTCCACACATTTTTAAATTTAAGATATTTATTTATAATTCAAATGTTAATGTAGATATGTCAGAGATTATATTTTTAATTAAAATTCCGCGCCTCTTACAGTAGTGACATCTACTATTAGTTTACATCCTACTCGCCTTGCGGCAGTCATATATACTATAAGCTTATTTATAGCGGGGAATGAGAGTGGTTCAAACCACCTAGTCCGCCGCTACCTTTTACCACGCCACCTTTAGGAGAGTAATGAAGTTGTCTTCCAGCAGCAACAGCATGCTGCTACTATCGGGCTATACTCCCCACTTCGCAATCATCTATCAGACACTGGCGCGTCTTAATATTTAAGCTATATCTTTAAAAATAATTAATATTCTAAGTTACCTCAAGTCTAAATTGGATTCATAATAATAATAACAATAATAATAAAAATAATAATAATAATAACAATAATAATAATAAAAATAATAATAATAATAATAATAATAATAATAATAATAATAATAAACCTCATCAAAAAATCAATATTTTTCTAACAAAATATAAACTATGCTGATATAAAAAAATTATTCTTTATTCCATTCAATAATAATATTTATTTTTTCATAATAATAATAATAATAATAATTAGTACTAAACATTATTAAAGTAATTGTTTCTTTTAAAAAAAATATAATATATATTTATATAAAAAATTTTTTCTTATAATAAACGTTTCAATTATGTATCCATTTTTTCAATAATCAATTCATGAAAATAATTTATCAAAACGTTATCTGTGAAATGGTACTCGTCTATTTTCGGGTAGTCATGATTCCATTTTTTAAACCACCAGTAGAATCTATCATTTACGATCTTCAAAATTGTCGTTTGTCCAGCAATTGTAAACATAGCATTATCTAAATCACCTTCATTTCTCATTATAGTAGCTATTCTGAGATTTACTTCTTGAACTATTTCAGCTAAGGTCCATCGTGCTAGCCATTCCTTTGGAATTATTGCATTATACTGAAGTATACCTTCAGAGCTATTCAAGTAGTCAAGTCTATTTTCTTCATAAAAACCATCATCATCATTAATTAAATTCATATTAGTTAAATTAAAACTCATAATTTGAAGGTTTCTCCGTTGTTGATTGATCGCGTAAATTGATCGAACATCAGGAAACATTTCATTTATCAAATTGCCACTGAAGAAGTAATTTTGAGCATTAATACTGATATCATCTTTTCGAGTAAAACACCAACATGATTCTACATCAAATATTGATAAATTTGTTTTGAATTCACCAATTGTAAACTCTGAACCCTCAAATTCTTTGCCATTTTGTTGTAGATACTTTATTCGGTGTAAAATTTCATTGAAAATTTGGTGCTTACTAAAATTCATGTACCAGTCCTCCGGTATAATCATCTCGTAACTCATGACTGAACCCATCTAAGTAATTGAAAAAATTATTTTATTTAAATTCTATTAAAAAGAATATCTTTTGAAATTTAGTTCCTCAAATACATTAAAATTTTTTACCTTATTTTCCGTCGATAATCGTTTATCATTCAGTTGTAGTCGTTGTTGATGCCTCAAATGTTTCTAAATATACCATATAAATTAATTAACTTATAGATAATTATTAAATCTACAATAATAAAACATTACGAATAATTCTTATAACCCGTTATCACCTATTCGGTCATTTTTATGCTAGTATAAATCTAATTTCAAGTGGATGGAAATTTCCATCTTCACTAACGATTTGAGACAATTCGTCTTCGGATAGTTAGGTCGATGGGTAACCATCGAACTTGAACACTAGTTAGCTGGTGAATGCTAGTATCTGTTTGACTATATGTTAAGTATTAACGATGGAAAGCTACTGAGAATAAAGAACAACTACTGAGAGTTAAGTGTATACTGAGAGAAAGTAAGTGGAGAATGACCCGGTAGCTTAACTGGTAAAAGCATCCTGACATGTAATCGGGGAGATCCAGGTTCGATTCCTGGCTTGGTTAATTTTTCATGGATTTTTCAAAAAGTTGCCCTTTATTCTCAGTAGCTTTCCATCGTTAATACTTAACATATAGTCGAACAGATACTAGCATTCACCAGCTAACTAGTGTTCAAGTTCGATGGTTACCCATCGACCTAACTATCCGAAGACGAATTGTCTCAAATCGTTAGTGAAGATGGAAATTTCCATCCACTTGAAATTAGATTTATACTAGCATAAAAATGACCGAATAGGTGATAACGGGTTATAAGAATTATAATAAATCACGGTTGATAAAATTAATAAAAAAGTTTAAAAATATAAAAGCGCCTAGAAAATGGAAACAGAAGTACTACAGTTTATATCGTAGTATGGAGTTTAAAGGGAGGAGGTAGCATAGTATTAACAACTACTGAGAGTTAAGTGTATACTGAGAGAAAGTAAGTGGAGAATGACCCGGTAGCTTAACTGGTAAAAGCATCCTGACATGTAATCGGGGAGATCCAGGTTCGATTCCTGGCTTGGTTAATTTTTCATGGATTTTTTTCAAAAAGTTGCCCTTTATTCTCAGTAGCTTTCCATCGTTAATACTTAACATATAGTCGAACAGATACTAGCATTCACCAGCTAACTAGTGTTCAAGTTCGATGGTTACCCATCGACCTAACTATCCGAAGACGAATTGTCTCAAATCGTTAGTGAAGATGGAAATTTCCATCCACTTGAAATTAGATTTATACTAGCATAAAAATGACCGAATAGGTGATAACGGGTTATAAGAATTATAATAAATCACGGTTGATAAAATTAATAAAAAAGTTTAAAAATATAAAAGCGCCTAGAAAATGGAAACAGAAGTACTACAGTTTATATCGTAGTATGGAGTTTAAAGGGAGGAGGTAGCATAGTATTAACAACTACTGAGAGTTAAGTGTATACTGAGAGAAAGTAAGTGGAGAATGACCCGGTAGCTTAACTGGTAAAAGCATCCTGACATGTAATCGGGGAGATCCAGGTTCGATTCCTGGCTTGGTTAATTTTTCATGGATTTTTTTCAAAAAGTTGCCCTTTATTCTCAGTAGCTTTCCATCGTTAATACTTAACATATAGTCGAACAGATACTAGCATTCACCAGCTAACTAGTGTTCAAGTTCGATGGTTACCCATCGACCTAACTATCCGAAGACGAATTGTCTCAAATCGTTAGTGAAGATGGAAATTTCCATCCACTTGAAATTAGATTTATACTAGCATAAAAATGACCGAATAGGTGATAACGGGTTATAAGAATTATAATAAATCACGGTTGATAAAATTAATAAAAAAGTTTAAAAATTACGAATAATGTTAAGAAATTATTATCTTTAAACCAACACTCAAGTTTTGTGATTAAAAATTTTAATTTAAAAAAATAAAATGTTTATTCGTTTAATAATTATTTTGTGTCAATATATTTATGATAGAAATAATAATAATAATAAGTATTCATTAGTAGAAAAATAACTTACAACGCACTTGCTGGCACTTTTGTTTTACAAAACTAACGCTTTACAAGTTTTAACATGTCTATCTTCACATAATTTTTATCTACGCATTATTTCTTTCTTCCTATTAGAAGAAAGTTCTGTGGCATCAACCAATAGAAACTCTTAGTCCCAAAACGCATGATGCTGATTGGCCTTTTACGTAAAAACACACTATACACAACCGGCAAGTCGGCATTTTGATGTTAATAAAAAAATTGATAATAAACATTATCATGTAGAAATGATTGGATATATATGATAATAATTTTTCAGTATACCTAAATTCAAATTTTTTTCAAAGTTAATTTATTTTTTCAATAAAATATCAGCCTATCAAAATTCTGCTACCGGTTAACTTTTGGCGCGCGGAAGCAGCCAGTTCGAATAATAAAAAAAATTTTTTTCTCCTAACTGTTAGAGCGATTTTGTATTCAATTTTGTACTTAAAAATATATTTTATTATTGATATTATAAATAAATTAGAAAGTTATTGAAATTTTATCAAATTTATTTAATGTTATTATAGTCGGTAAAGTTTTCATATACACTACAGTTAATGCCTTATCGATGCCAAGACTTATACACTCACGCCATCTCTAGTGTCAAATAAGCATCAACTGTGGTGTATTTTGATTGCATTTGGAAAAGTTGTTTTCGCAACATCCGCGCTTTTTCAACGATAAATATTATTAATTCTTTCTCTCTCGCTATAGTTTCAATCCTAAACGTTATTTATGAGGTAAAATTACTTCGTAAGATATAATACCAAATCAGCGACATCTCAAGGGATTAAAATCAACTTAGAATTATTTTGAAAAATTAATTTAATCTTAAAACTATTTTATTAGGGATAATAAAAAGATTAAATTCATGTTTTAATAAATTTATTGATTATTAATAAACCAATCTTTTAAATTTTTTACATTTTCCAGTGCGCATGAATCAGTTAAATAATTATGATATTTACAGAAATTATTATTACATATTTTCATGCTTTTCAGTGATGGACATTTAAAATCATCAAGATCAATTACAATTTTGTTACATTCAATGTAATCTTGAATCCATAACTTTTTCTCAGCACCTTTTACATAAATTATTTTCTTATTCTTAGTTAAATAATTTATAAGATTTCTGAGGTTGTAGTATGAAGTTGTTCCAGCGTTCCAACCGATTCCATGATAATTTCTTGTCAGCCAAGTATTCTGATGTTGATATTTCTCAGACAATAATTTCCAATGATATGGTGGTTCGAATAATGTACATGTTAATTCTTCCACACCATCAATTGCATGTTGAATTGTTATTGAAGCTAGTTCCTTAACAATGAAGTAATTATCGGAACCGCGAAATCCTTGAACATCCAGGATGATCTCCATTTTGACTGCTCTGGACAACGGGAAGAGACTGAATGATGACTCTTGAAGCCAATTCAGCCTTTTATAACTCTTCCCCCACCACTCAATAATTTTTATTGGCTAATTATTTTATTGGGCATTCGAACTGCGTAGTAGATTTTTCGAGAATATGAACTGCGTAGTATATTATCCGAGAATATGAATTGCGTAGTACATTATTTGACAGGTTTGAACCTGTTCAACTGCGTAGTTCTCTAACTGCGTAGTTTCTTTTGTTCACAGCGCCATCTTTACACGAAATAGTTTGTTTTCCCGCCTATTTATTATGATTTCTAGGTTATGTTGATGCCTTTCCCGCCTATTTTTTAGGGTTATGTTAATTTTTTTGGTGCGCCATCTATAATAACTGCGCAGTTTGAATGAGTCATTTCTATTTTTAGATTATGACTCATTCTAACTGCGCAATAGATGACGTCATTCTCTGGCTATAAAAGCAGCGCGCTGCGAGCATACTTCATCAAAGTGAAGTACGAGTGAAGTACCATAGTGTTGTGTGTCAAAAAATCTGCAGTCTGCTGCTGAAAGTCGCTATCTGGTGCATATATCTGATATCTGCTGTTGAAATCTGCTACCTGGTGCATATATCTGCTGCCTGCTGCTGGAATCTGCTACCTGCTGCTGGAATCTGCTACCTGGTGCTGGAATCTGCTGCCTGGTGCTGGAATCTGCTGCCTGCTGTTAAAATCTGCTGCTGGAATCTGCTGCTGGAATCTGCTGTCTGCTGTTGAAATCTGTTACTTGGAAAGTGTTGACGGAATATCAATCATGGCGCCGTACCGTAAACATCCTGTTGCTGATACAATGTATGAAATTGAGAGATCAACAACTTTCAAACGTGTTAAAGTTGAGGATAAAACTCCAAGCCCGCTGATGTTCAAGAGAATGTGCGAACTTGAGGATGGAAAGACTTACAAGCTAACTGGGATTAGAACGGTTATGGCAGATCATGGTCTCAACGTTGAAATCGATCTGGAAAACTGCTTTTCAACGTTCTTCCCTGCCACCACCAACCAGAAATATCTCAACAACCCTGATCTGATATTTAAAATGAAATTTTTGATCTTATGCAACACTTTGGATCTACACTACATTGGGACCAACTACAATAAATTCAGGCTCATTAATCATTCCGGAAAATCAATGACAGAAATTGTAAGAGAATTGTGTTTTAATATGTGTACTTAACTTTTATACTTAACTTTTATACTTATTTTTTATACTTAACTTTTATACTTAACTTGTATACTAAATAATATTTTATACTAGTAAGGTTTAAAATTAAAAAAACATCAAATTACATTTAGTTCTTTTATTTACTATTTTTAATTACATTAAGTTTATTGATAAGTATAGGTACAATAATTTTATTTATTTGCTGGATTCTTCGTTGAAATCGATCTCGATCTCTCGCTGCTTACTCCCATGGACCTTTTCTGGCCTGTCTGGATGCAAAGTCCCACACATACATGTGATGTATGGTAGGCTCGAGGTTGAACTGAACTGGCATTCTAAGTGAGTTTTCTCACACTGCTGCTTATTGGGTTATATTCCACTATTCGATCGTGTATTATCAAACAGTAAGCTGATGTATGATTAGCAAACTGTGCTGTTGACTCAAACTCTAGACGTATATCCACAGGTCCAGACTTAATTGACTCGTTTTGCTTAGAGCAATCGATTACATACAGAGGTGCTATTGACAGGAATTTTTTCTTTGTCTGTAGAGGTTCAGCTTCTTTTCCATAGTAAGCACTTTGAAAATTTTTGTACATATCATACATCAGAGCATACTGATTATTTGCAATATTAAGGTTCAAATTTCCATACGGATAACTTTGAGAGTTCAAGAACAGCTTAACATCCCTGATATTGCAGTGTTCAAACTCGCTGGCATTTTGATCCGATTGATTTTTCTTGCTGTTTGGAATCCAAGGATTACGAAACGAGGTTTCTCGAGTTGATTTGCTGTCTTGATTGCCCAAATGTGCTTAGAGGTAGCCGGTAACAGTGGATACTCGTACAATTCCCAAGATCGGAAACTGATTGGTATGGCTGGATCAGAAGTTATGTATTTCAAAGCTTCAATTTTTTGCTTGTCAGACATTGTTATGTATGGTACAATCCACTCAATTTTTTGGATTGTAATCGCTACATCATCAGCTGCTGCAGCAGTAACAATATACGCGTTAAGATCTGTATTTGATCTAATCAGTATCAATTCATGCTTGGCATTCATGATAATTCGGTGATAATCTTCAGCAAATCCAAGAATAAAACTCAGAGGTATTGAGACATCAAAGTTTCCACTATTATCTGTCAATTTGTTATCATCTTCATTGACGATCCAACCAGCATTTTCCAGGATATTTTGCTGACCTGGACTCAGAGAGGCGTATCCTTTCATAAGACTGGTTATGCCAACATTCTTGCATCGGTCGATTTCTACGCCATTGAGCTCATAACGTATCTCTTCAAACATATGACAGACAGCCATGTTAACCATCTTTGTAGTAGCACTTACAGCAGCCCCATCAGCTTTCCTCATTCTTCCATATAGATGTAATGTGCTTTTACTTGGGAGTAAGCATAAGTCTTGATGTTGGACAGCGATTCGAATTTCATCACTGTTGTTGAGTGTTGATGATGCATATGGTAGATGTGAATGTGCTTGACAGCTTGCAATAGCCTCATCAAAAATAATTGATTTGTTGATATTTAAAATCTCAGCCATTATTTCTAGGTATTTTACAAGTAAGACAACAAAAATTTATTTTTATCTTGTGAATTTTCCACGTAATTTTAGTCCTAGACTTTTTAGGAACTCTGCGTTCTGACGTGTCAACACCTTCAGAGCTGGATGATGATTGATGCTCTTCGGCCATGATGCAGTCTTTTTATACCCAGTCTTTGTCTCAAAAACGATACCCATTACAGACTCTTTATATGCAGCCTTATCGTTATAGTCTCACCACGGAAATTTGCTATTCTACCGTCTTGATCAACAATGCGGCGTCTCAAGTTATGTATTGCTTGTACGGCGACTGGCAAGTAAATGATGGTTGATGGTACTTCCAGTATCTTATATCCTGGTGGAACTCTCGGTGAAAATTCGTGGATTGTGTGATTTTTCTCTCCGTTGATGTATGCTCCTGTAGTTATATTGCACTCAACTCTCAGAGCATTGATTTTCAATATCTTGACTGGTAAATCAGATGTGTGCGTTATATTAGGTTCGAGCACACGTTTTGTGAATCCAAGTATTGAACCAATAGAATCTTCAGGTTCAAAATTTATGAACTGATTACATTTTATTTCACTTTTCAGCTCATTGTTGTTTGCTTTCAATGTAAAACTCAGTTTGGGCAATGCCGTGTTAATATAATTTTCAATATCTTTTATTTCATAACTGCCTGTTGGTATTGTTATTACTTTTTGATTATCTGGAAATCTCTTGATTACACTTCTCTTGGATCTACCCCCAATCACATACAATTTATTAGCACCATCATCTATATTTGGTATTGAATTAAATGACAAAAATTTAACAAGTCCAAGGACATAATTTTTTGTTGGCGATAACTCAATCGGTGCGAAATAATTCGTCTCCAACACATAGGAGGTCCCAGATAGTGTCAGCGTGAATGACTCGGCCATGACTGATCCTTGTGGTCTCGAGTCATTCAATTGCTATAGTTGTCCAGTCAAGAATTTTAAACATAAATGACCACATATGATTGTATCAAAGTCTTGATACCTTTTGTGGTTGTATTTTACGCTACCAACATCGAGATATTCCATCAAATCTTGTGGAGGTTGTAGATTACCAAAACTGTCAAAGTAAATTACTTGATCATTAATCTTCTTGTACGCAACCCAGTGAGTGCCAGGTCCACGTTTATCATCCAAATTAATAATTGCTGATTCATTTTTCTTTGGTCCAGATTTTGGTAAATCATTTCTCATAAAAACACCACGGAAATTCGGAATTTTAAGCTGCTTAGCATATTTCTGTAAATCGATGTTAGTCAGTGCTCGATGTGGTAGCTCTACTGGTTTTTTGACTTGCAGCCAGCTCCCTCTGGGTATGGCCTAAGATATAGCCCCATACCACTGCGGTAAGGTTTAAGGTATAAGCCTTTACCCACAGTTATTTCCTCCATCTTCAAGTTATGACGCTTCTTTTCAGCAAGTTGATGTTTGGCTGCACTTGCATCATTCACAGCTTTTGCAATGCCAGCAGCTCCACCACTGAGAGCGCCAACAGCTGATAACCCAGCAAACAGGGGAATCAGGAATGGAAGTACTCCACCAATCTTTGAGGGTACTGGTAGAATACGAGGCAAGCGGATATTTTTTCTACCACCAGATTTTTTGACAGCTTTGCGAGCGCCTTCCAGAGCTGTTTTAACTGGATCTCCGCCAGGTTTCATTGATTTTTTGGCTTCATCAACAATTTGTCTTAGAGCTACATCTTTTTTGGTAGTCTTACGCTTGGTAGTCGTACTCTCAGTAGTCTTACGCTTAGCTACCTTTCTTTTAACAGTTTTGCGCTTAGCGGTCTTTCTTTTGACTGTTTTGCGCTTAGTTGTCTTCTTGATAGTTTTTTTCTCAAGTCCCATACCGAAACGTCTTTTCAACTTCATAATTTTGTTCACACTCCAAGCAGCAGCTTTTTCACCAATACCAGCGTCTTTCGCTTGAAATCGTTGCCAGGCTTTCTCAGCAAGGATTTTATCAGCCGCGTGACGGGCTTCCAAATTCTCACGATTTTTTGAGTAAGCTATATCGTGTTCCTTACACGCAGAGTCCAAAGGATTTATACCTGGATCACCTCGAACTAACCTCTTAGTCAACTTTGTGCCAGGACCACAGTACTGATATCCTGGAATGTGAAGTTCAATCGGAAGCTTGTTGATTATATTGTTAAATAAACCTCGGCCACGTCTGCTCTCAGACATGTCAGATTGAAGAATGACTGGTGTTCTATATAAACCGGTATTTATACCCCTCAAGCCTCAGAATCTGTTCAACAGTCGTGAGCGATGGAGTTTAAAAATTCTCAGTTACCAGTTATCAACTTTGATCAAATTGTGCAAGGGACTGGTATCAAAATCAAACGACACGGTGCTTTGCTTTCAAACAGCGTACGTGCTGTGTTTTGTGGGCCATCCAACTGTGGAAAGACAAATGCTCTACTGACTCTCATCATACACCTAAACGGTTTGAGATTTGAGAATATATACCTATATTCAAAGTCTCTAAACCAACCAAAGTATCAGTTTCTGGAGACACTGCTTAAACAGATTGAAGGTATTGGATTTTTCACTTTCAGCGAACATGAAACTGTAATTAAGCTCGATGAAGCCAAACCTAACTCACTGATGATATTTGATGATGTTGCGTGTGAGAAACAGGATCACATCAGAGCTTATTTCTGTATGGGCCGACACAAGGATGTGGATAGTTTTTATCTGTGTCAAACTTATACACGAATACCTAAGCATTTAATACGAGACAACGCAAATTTTCTCGTTCTCTTCAGACAAGATGAGATGAATTTGAAGCACATATATAATGATCATGTGAATACAGACATGTCATACAACTCATTCAGAGATTTGTGCTCAGTATGTTGGAATAAATATGGATTTTTAGTAATAGACAAAGACAGCGAGTTGAACAGTGGCAGGTATCGTAAAGGATTCGACTGCTTCATTAGTATAAATTGAGGTACTTTTCCTAAACGATAGTCATACATGCTGTAGACTTTAACCAGTCAACATGAAGCTCGAAGAAATTGCAAAGCAGAAAGATATTCTGCATCAGATATCACAAGCCAGTGATGCTATCCGACGAAAACATAAATTGCTGAAGCTGGGCAAAGATACAGCTGAAAAAGCCATGGATGAAATGCTCAAGCCTATTGTCACACCGCTGCAGAGTCTAGTTGAATCTTCAAAGCTAAAAGATATTAAAAAAGAGGAAAAAGAAGAGGCTTTGATTGAAAAATCTGAATACGGTGATCCAGATGCGTTTAACAGTTTAATATCTGAGGATCGAAGTTCCTCGTTCAATGACACGCCACTGGCTATAGCACCATCATCAACAAGTACTCCAGCCCGAAAAAACCCTCTACTCACCAATCATTTACAACGCTTAAGTATGAAACACAAAGATAATGATATGAGGTATGGCGTACGCAGAAAACACGGTGAATTGTATATAGGTGATTCAAATATTTCATTCGCAAATGATACAGTTACAGTTAAAGGCAAGAATTATCCAATAACTCAGGGTTTGCTTGAATTATTGTTTAAAAAGTCACCTCAGGATGCGCTTGTTACGCAGGATGATAAGAAAAAGTACTTGGATATTGTTCAACGTACAAATACTCATAGAAAAAATTATGATCCAAGCAAAAGTATTTACAAAGATTCATCAGTCAAATATAACAAATATATCACTGATTTTGTCATCAAGCATGGTGGACAATTGCCTAAATTTATGATTGCAAGAAAAGCACCAATGGATTATGTATACTGGAATGACCCAAATGAGTTGGTCGATCGGCTCAAACTATTGATGGCATCACAAGCTGCTGGAAATCCAAGTCATACAAACGAAATCATGTCAATCATTGAAGAGCTAAGGGAGGCAGGCGTTATATACTAGAAACTCTTGAAAATGATCTCATTTATGAGCTAACTGTCAAAGTGTTCACAACTATGAGCATCGATATATTTGGACGTCCACTGGACAAAAACTTAGGATTACAAGGACCAGCTGGCAGAGGTTTTAATATAACTTCCGATGGAAACTATGACATGAGCAATAAAAGACTGTGCAATCTTGGTAATCCTTCAAATGATTTTGACTCTGCAACAGTGCAATTTGTTGTCAGACAAATATCTTCACTACATGAAAGCATAGATAGCGAACAGAAAGAGATTATTTCACACTTGCACTCTGAAATAGTAACTCTACGAACTGCTGTAGAAGAATTGAAGAAAGAACTTAAAAGGAAGGAAGACGATTAAATCATGGAGGATAAAAAAGTGGTGATAGCAAATGAGCTTCACAAACCAGCCCGCAGGAACTATAAACGTCGTCATGTTGATATCCGTGGTCTCGATGAGACTTGGCAAGCTGACTTGGTTGAGATGATTCCATACGCAACAGTCAATAAAGGCTACAAATATTTGCTTACAATCATAGATATATTTTCAAAGTACGCCTGGGCAATTCCAATCAAATCAAAAAGTGGTGCTGATGTCACAAGTGCAATGAAATCAGTACTTCAGCAAGGGCGTATTCCTAAAAATCTTCATGTTGATCAGGGTAAAGAGTTCTACAACAAAGAATTTAAAGATCTGATGAAGCAGCATAGCATCAATCTTTACTCTACATTCAGCAACCTCAAAGCATCTATATGTGAACGCTTCAATAGAACACTTAAAACTAAAATGTGGAGAGTTCACAGCTCGTGGTAGCTACAAGTGGACTGATATACTTGATGACTTGGTGAATACTTACAACCACACCAAACATCGCACTATCAAAATGAAACCCGCTGATGTCACCGCTGCTCAAGAGAAACAACTGTTGGAAAACATATATCAACCACTGCAAGTCAAATCACAACAGAAGAAGTTTAAAGTTGGAGACAAAGTCCGAATCAGCAAGTACAAGCATGTGTTTGACAAGGGATACACACCAAACTGGACAACCGAGATTTTCACCATCAAGACAGTGCAGAATACAAGTCCAACGACGTACAAGCTCGTGGACTACCAGGATCAACCTATCGAAGGAGGATTTTACAACGAAGAACTCAGTAAAGTCAAATATCCAGATGTATATCTTGTTGAAAAAATAATTAAGAAACGTGGAAATAAATACTATGTTAAATGGCTAGGTTTTG
The DNA here is from genome assembly GCF_020080835.1 of Cotesia glomerata. NCBI lineage: Eukaryota > Metazoa > Arthropoda > Insecta > Hymenoptera > Braconidae > Cotesia > Cotesia glomerata. The sequence continues at coordinate 16,985,696 of NC_058159.1, read as the reverse complement.
ATACCAAGCATAATAGTTGGGTTAATAAATCTGATATGTAAAACACATTATATGTACATTGTTTTTTTATTCAATAAATCTTATAACTATATTTACAATGTTTCAATACCTTAAAACTAATTTTACTATAATTTTTGCTTCTTATTATTATTATTATCTTGCACAATCTTTCTTTTCTTAAATACTATTGGGCCTTTGTACCCCCAAGGTACAGTGTCTGTGCTGGCCTCGATTAATTGGCGCTTATCATCAGCCCAACTGAGAGCAAGTTTCTCCTGCTTTATTGTATGTACTTGATGTTTTTTACTTTTTATCATGTACAGCTCTTTTCTTAACAATACGTTTTCAAACAGACACCGTTTGAAGTCATCAAACGTAATTGTCTTCAAGGCTGATCCTCCAACACCCTTTGCCCGTTGATCCTGTCCTTTTCCTTTTCAGGATTATAAATCTCGAAGGCATACAGCTTGGCCCTGAGACCCACGAATTCGGACATGATTTTTCCGTTGTTCTCGTCCTTCATGAGCCCCAGGACCTTTTTGTTTGCCAACGGCATGTTGAAGACATTTTGGGGCGGGTAGTCGGAGGTATCAAACCTTGAGATATCACGTTTGATGTCTTCATATACATTCGGTACATTAAATTGGTAAATAAGACTATCTGTATCAGTATACAATAATTTAGATGTCGTTTCATAATTTTTCATTACATAATTATAATGGAAGTCGTAGATAAAAGTCTTGGATAAGTCTAATATACTGAAGCCTACATAGATTGGCTTATTAAATAAAACTTTAGCTTTTTTCATTTCAATTATAGCCATATCCTCATCAAATATAGTAACACTGTGGAAAGTTGGCTTACAAATCAGGTCTGATACCTGATAACGCCCCTCCCACTTTGTTCTTAACCAAACTTCTTTGTATTTACGAACATTTTCCATTGTTTTTCCGAATACCACGTTGTTCATCAACTTGTAAAAATTTTTCTCAAAATCATTTTTAGCAAGCTTTCGACACTCAGTATTTTTATCAATATATGATTTGAGCCAGTCTGACTGCTCAAATTTCAAGGCTCTGTGTATTTTCTTAAGTTCTAGACCTAAATCTAAACATTGTTTTAAGTTTTTATAATGTATTACATAATTATTTTTATCATACAATGTTGTTGTTAGTTTTTGTTGCTTGCTACCGGGTGGTATAAAATGTTCAGGGCAGAGAGGCAAATCTTTATGTAGATCATGTAATTTCTCAGGATAGTGTAGGTCTACTTCAAGGATGTAGCCTACACTTTCATCATCATTGAAAAACTGATCTACATTATCTACCTCTTCAACCCATTCAAATTTACCCTTTGGCAGTGACATACTCATTGCTGCACCATACAAATTATTTACATCATAGTACATTAAATAGGTTTCAGGGTTGCTTGAATCAAAATCTCTACCCATGTACCGGTTGTTAGCTTCGGCATACCTATTAGCACACATCGATACCCCTCCGCGAACACCCTTTTCAATGAAAAGAAGCATTTCGGGATCAGTCAATAGTTCAAGTTCCACACCGGTATGTTTTAACATTGCTGAGTTTGATAGACCGGGAACCGTATAAAAATGAAGTGCATCTAGATTGTATGTTTTGAAGCAACTGTGTCTAAAGTTTTCAAAAACATCAGCCAAGAGAAGTACATCTGTTTTAAATATAGATCTGAATACTCTCCAAGCGTGTTGATATTAAACTCATTCCAGACTACTTGAGCAAACGTATAATCATCATCGGAAATAGTAGAGTTGGTTAATTTTGAAAAAAATGAATCTTGATCAGGTAACTGTTTTTCATCAAGTCTTTCAATACTATCGATGTATTCATATGGGAATACACCCTTACGTGTTGCTAATTTGAATTTGCTAGGGTCAGGGTAGTGAGATTGTGTAATTTTCTTATCGGTATCATCAAGGTATGAAGCTAATTTTTCTAGACTTGTAGCCATAAATCTGAATGAATCAATAAATCTTAAAGAGACTGAAGTATTTTTAACGTTTTTTGTGAACGAAATGTATCGCTCTTTATTAATAGGTAATAATGAAACTTCTCCTTCAAATAGTGTGGCTAGAGATTTAATAATGAAGTGTGAATCGTAACCGGATAAATTATGAAAGACAATGGGAATAATAGTGGATTTCTGATAGTTAACGTTACATGACTTATGAGCTGCATTTCTGTAATTACCTGTAAAATGGCAGTGATCATAGACTTTATCAGAAGCGGAAGTAATCGGTTTTTCACAGATATGACAAACAGTTGACTGATTATGCCTATCTTGTTGCTCTTTGGTAAGAGGTTTCATTTTGATAGGGTTCTTTAGAATTTTTTCAAAGTCTAGAGCTAATGACTCTAATTGTTTAACAAACCAGTTGATGCAATCAGGAGAACGGTTTAATTCAAATCTTGATAGTGTGTTATTATAGCTACAATGTACATAGTAAGCAATACTGTGTGGAACATGTTTATGAACTATCTTTTCATCATCTCCCGGGGGTTCGAGTATGCATTCTAGATCCGCGTAAACTACAAACGGTACAGTATCTTTAGAATTAAAATCTTTGAATTTTAAAATTCGATTTTTTTCATTAGGAAAGTTCATACGAACTTTGTTAGATTTGAAACAATCTACTCGGTGATCTTCATAACATTTTTTAAGTTTAAAATGATTCAAGCAACGATCGCAAAAGTACAATTTGTGTTTACCTAGAGATATTTGACTTTTAATTAATCCAGAAAGATTATGTATCCATGTAAAATGATGGATTGACTCAATACTATCTAAATTATCTGTATAATTTACACTTTTTTTAATCATTAATAAATGAATTGTTGGTATTTTTGACTCAAAGTTACTTAAATACAATGGGATAACAATACTTTTTTCATACTTTTTACCCGTAAATTCTGACTCTATACCATATACGTTGATGCTAAGATTATTCATCTTTTCAAATTTTGACACATCATTAAGTTTAATTGGAAACTCTATACCTTCATAGTTCAATCTGATGCTGAAGTGCCGGTATTGATCTGGTTGGTCAGGACAGAGAACAGGTGGATGTAACGCAGCATTAACACACCACAGGAAGCAGAACTCATCATTGTTTTGGATATTCGTAACCGCTTGCCTATCGATGATATCCTTCGGTAATCTGACGAAGGTAGCGTTTCCAACTTGAGTTGGTGTAAATCTTGACATGGTCACCATTAAACTGTTCGGTCCAAGTAGACTCCATCCGGAACCCTCGTGCTCAAAATCTTCAATTCTTTGACGCAGTTTATCATGGACATGTTCACTGTACCATTCCTGAAGAGATATAGCAGGGAGAATCTCACGGCTTTTGGTGACAAATGATTTCCTCTCTTCGATATCTTCTGGTAGCTTTCGGAATGTGCAGAATAACTCAACATTAACTTTCAACCCTGCCAGATCTTTTAAGGCACTCTGCACCTTGTTGATGATGATGTCCCGTGAGGCCTGGAGAAATGATGCTGGATCTTTGTGACTCTGGTTGATAACACATCCAGTCTGGATGTTACCAGCAAAAGCATTCTCCAAGTCCTGCCATTTGACTCCTTGGTTGAGATCTCCACCAACTACTTGGTTGCCGAGTCTGGAGAACTGATCAGCAAACCAGTTGAGTTGGTTGATGTGTGCTTGAACACTTCGTCTCACTTGAATTGTTGTCCCAGGATCCAGTAATATAGTGTTGAAGTATTCAATGGTCTCCTCACACACTCGTGAACACCTTTGACGATGTTCATCAGTGAGCTGCTCTCCCAATAGATCAGCATATGAGACGGCAATAGTGTCTACCAAGTTTTTGAGAGCCTCGATGAGGTTATGTTGTGCCATTTTTTGGGAAGATACGCACTACTGTCTATTTACACAATATTGAAGTTATGCACACTGTTTGTAGGTTATGTACACTGTTTATAGGTTATATACACTGTTTATAGGCTATTTACACTGTTTATAGGTTATGTCACTGTTTATAGGTTATATACACTGTTTATAGGTTATATGCACTGTTTCCAGGTTATATACACTGTTTATAGGTTATGTCACTGTTTATAGGTTATGTACACTACACAATAGTTTTTGCACACTGGACTATACTCGCGTACTTCACAACACTTCACTATATTTTATAACACTGAATACTGTTTAATCACGAGAGATGTTTCACTGGAGACTTGTACTTCGTTTTTGTGAAGTACACTCTCGGCGAGCTGCTTATATAGGCAGAAAATACTGCGCAGTTACCCCCACTCCTCTACCTCAAAAACGGTTTGATGACGTCATCTACTGCGCAGTAAGAAAATTCTAGAACAGAATGAGTCATCTACTGCGCAGTTACCCCCACTCCTCTACCTCAAAAACGGTTTGATGACGTCATCTACTGCGCAGTAAGAAAATTCTAGAACAGAATGAGTCATCTACTGCGCAGTTACCCCCACTCCTCTACCTAAAAACCGGTTTGATGACGTCATCTTCTACGCAGTAAGAAAATTCTAGAATGGTATGAGTCATCTGATCCGTGGAAATTTCCCCCACCCCTTTCACAAAACAAGTCTAAACCTGTTTGATGACGTCATCTACTACGCAGTTACCATGACCTTGAACAGGTTCAGACCTGTCAGATGACGTCATCTACTACGCAGTTACAAGTAATGAAAGCTACCACCAGATGGCGCTGCGTGAAATCCTTCTCGCAAGTAGTTGTCATAACTTCATTTTGAATATATAAAAAATGGATACATCATATTCCAAATGCATAATCCTGAACTATTGATCTGTAATGGCAAGCCTAAAGCAGGTTAATAGTTGAGGATGCTTTTTTCTAACCTCAAAATGTTGAACTTAAATTCAAAATGGCGGGAAAATGGCGGATTTCAGACTCAGATAGCACCCACCAGATGGCGGATTCAAAATGGCGGATTTCAGATAGCAGATTCAAATGGCGGAGTTCAGATTCAAAATGGCGGAAGTCAGACTCAAAATGGCGGATTTCAGATAGCGGATGACGGATAGCAGATGGCGGATTCAAATGGCGGATATCAGATTCAAAATGCCGGAAGTCAGACTCAAAATGGCGGTAAAATGGCGGATAGATTTAAAAATGGCGGCAGAATTCACCACCAGCGCCACCTACACCCAAGTCGATAAAAACCTCGTCCATAACCTCAAAAATGTGGTAAAACATGTCATCCATATCGATCGTGATACCTACTGTCGGTAAAACAGATCCCCTCCACATCGATGGTAATACCTACAATCTCGTCCATAACCTCAAAAATGTGGTAAAACATGTCATCCATATCGACAGTAATACCTACTGTCGGTAAAACAGACCCCCTCCATATCGACGGAGGGTACTTAGCATGGACACGAACCCACAAATCTGTTTTACCGACGGAGACGCACCCCCCCTGTTTAACTACTGAAGACAATTAAGTTACCAGTTTATTTATTTAAGGAAATAGGTTTTTTTTTTTTTGTCAAATTGAATTTCGTTAGAACAGTTTAGTATTTGTGGTTTTTCAAGGTTCATTTGCAGTGACTGTTAATTAAATTTATTAGTTGAATATATTGTGATAAGTAATAAGTTATCGGAATACATTCAAAAGACCCCATTTAACACAAAATAAAATTCGTTTTCGTTTATTTATCTTTCCTTGTGAATATACGGTAGTGATTTTATGTCCAATATTTATTAATATAATCAAGAAAATAAGATAATTTTGTGACGACCATATTCTTATTTTACAAATAATTTTTATTTGTAATATAAGTTCTATTATTACTTTATTTCTATTATAATACTATTCTTATTTGTCATATACAATTATTGTTGGAAATATAAATTCGTTCTGTCGCATTTATTTATCAAATTATCAATGCTAAATCGTAAAAAAAATTATTAATCAGAGTGCCAAAAATTTGTTATAGTCTTAGAACGATCCTGTAGAGTTGTAAGAGGTAAATAACGTTTAGCTCTCAGAGCTCAACGATGTAGAGTTGCAGGAGCCAAACGGTATTGTTACCATAAGAAAACGTTAACCTACTGGAACTTTTTACGACTAACTAACTATTCTAGAGTTCCTATGGCAAAATTTTTTTCTCCGTGCAGGAGTTGATAAAGGAACATGTGTTCGACTAGAGAAAATGTTAAAAAAACCATTATTATACTTGGCATGTCGACATCACATTTATGAATTAATCTTGAGGAGCGTTGTTGAAGTTGTTTGGCCAGGAGTGAATTCTCCCAATGTAGCAATTTTTGTACGCTTCCAAAATTTTTGCAAGAATATAGACCAAACAAAATATGAAACTGGAACTCAAGATTTCCTGATAATGAACCAAGTTCAAGGAAAAAAAGATGAAATAATAAGTTTCATCATTAATAAATTTCAGGTAGTTATAATTATCTTATTTATCTATTAATTTTTGCAAATTTACTGAAAGAGCATAATCGCCACTTGAGAGCAGTTTGCTAATAAGAAATTTTGAAGAATAGAAGAATTATAAAATATTTTAGTCAAATTTTAAACGCTGTTTCGATCAAAACGTTTTTATCGGGAATAGTTAATGAAGTGAATTTTCAAATTGTTTATTCAATAAATTTTTTGTTTTGATACTGATGATTAAATCCTATACTACTTGAAAAAAATTTACGCATCGGGGTTTCACAACTTAATATTTCAGTAGTATTTTTTGTCTCTCGTTACAACAGTTATTGATGAATAAGCAATCTTTCACTCGTCATTATAAAATCTTAGGAAATTCTTTGATTTTTCATTTTTTCGGCACAATATAGTTAACATTAACTAATAATTATTTATTTCCAAATTCAGATTACAAATCATAGTTGTCGAATGACATTTACGAGATCATGTTGTTAATCTATTATTCAGTGATAATTCTCGAAATAAATCCTTACAGCTTCATGAATTAATAAATTTTATATTTCAGGAAAAACATGACAGAGACGACTATAAAGAGTTTTTGGAATTGGCCTTGATATTTTTGGGCGGTACTCCGACAAATGGCATAAAATTCAGAGCTCCAGGAGCAAACCACCATGCAAGATGGATGTCGAAAGCTCTTTACGCCTTTAAACTCTTCATGTTTAAAAAACAGTTCAAGATAAATGCAACCGAAGTTAATGGACTTAGATATATCTGTATATTTCTGATAAATTTTTATGTTGTCTCATAGTTCAGTGCACCTCTTGCTATTAAGTCATCCTATCAAGATTTGAACATGGTTAAAAATCTTTATAAAGATTTTATATATATAAATATATTCCGTTCTGTTCATAAGCGAATTTCTGATGCAGCAACTTCGAGAATATCAAGATATTTATGGTACTTATCGGAAGAATTGATTGGTTTAGCTTTGTTTGATGATGCAGTTTCTTTAGAAAGTAAAAGACAGACCGTAAGTGCCATGAAAATGCGCAAAAGTGATCAATCGAACTTCAAAAAGTTTACTGTCACAGATATAAGCTTATTATTATCGATGAACATCAGCGATTTAGTGAGAAAGCGGTCGTTACTTTTATTTGAACAGTTTGAACTGGAGCATGATTTTATGGACAAGGATCCAGAGCTCTGGACTTTCGATCAAAATTATCAATAATGCAAATTTGTCCTGTCAGACTTAAAAGTTGTTAATGATCTCGCTGAAAGAGGTCTTGCATTGATCCAGGAGTACAATGATTGTTTGACACGAAGTGAGGAACAGAAGCAATATTTACTGCAAGTGGTCGAAGAGCATCGTAAAAGACTTCCTAACTTTAGCAAAAATATACTTGTAACTGCTTACTCTAAAAAATAAAAAGAAAATATTTTCATGCGTTTAAAACTATATAATTATCATTAGATTGATTATTAAAAATTTCAAGACATTTTCCTTTTTCTAAATTCTACCCTCACTACTGAAGCAAGTAAGTGATTCTCAGATTAATTTCTAATAGTCTGTAACTAATTGATACGTTTCTTCAATTTCTACAACAATAATTATCCAAATTAAAATTCCAATTCATCGAGGATTAAATATATTCATTGTGTCCGAGAAATTACTAAATAAATTTTAATCTTTATTTTAACAAAATTAAATAAATTCCTATAATCGAGTAAACTTAAATCTTTCATATTATTTAATTTAATCCAAATTATTTTGTTCCGAGCTATTTTATTTAATCCACTAATCAGCAGTAAATTTTACTAAATTTATTTTCCAACGCAAAAGTGAAATTTGGCAAAAGATTATTCTATTGTATTTTATTATGTGTTGCTTAAAACTTAATATTTCATTTTACTTGAGTTTATTTTATTTCAAACGAACGGAGACAATTTTGTTTCGACCTTGAATGTCCTCTACTCAGCGTTCTCGCGCGGGACAAGATGGCTGACGCTCTCGCTCGGTCTTGCGTCTCTGTCGCAAGTTTTTAGTGTAATTTTTTTTTTTGACGAATTTTTACAATTTTTATTTTCTACCTTTTTTTACTAAATAATTTAGATTAACAAATTCTATTGATTTTAATGATTATTTCCTGACTCTAGATTTATTTAAATTATGACAAATATTAAATAATGCGCAAAATAATTTATTACAAATAATTTTAGATCGGAATAAATTGTAGTCTTAAATAATTTTAATTTAGCGGTTTACTCAGTTTCATTGCTATTGGCTTAAGCCAAATTATTATTCAAAGATTTTCAATTAATAAATTTTACACATGGCGTAAAGATCTGGAATTAATAACCCGAACTAAATGCCTAGTATTATTAACCCCGACAGGCCTACGTGTAAAATTAGTAATGACCAAGACAAATTATTTCCCTAACAAATTAATCAATAACCCGAAACCTGTCCTGGTATTATTAATTAATTGTTTTATGATTTTCTCCAATTTTAATATTAAATTTAATTAATTAATTTATTGACTAGCGATTGTGACCGAACGCGAAATGGCGGTGACCTTCAGCCGACGTGTTGCCTGGCTGACGCCGCAGACCCGAGAATTAAAATCAGACATGATATTTGTACCTGGAGTTTTTTTTTTCGTTTTTATATTCTAAATACTCGTGCACTCCCTCGAAGAGCTGCGACTCCTTTTGTCCAGGGTGGTGTAACTTTCTCCTCGGATAAATCCTCGGCAAATACCTCCTCGGATCGATCTGCTTGGTGGCAAAACTCTGGTCACCGTCACTCGTGCTCTGGGTATTTTCTCAAGCCTGTAACCGCAAATCAGCATTAGAAATTATTACAATTTAGAATTAATTTACGCAAGCTGGCAGGCGGCCTAGCAAGCAATAAATTAATTGAGTTTTTATCGCTTCGTTCCACTTAAAGGTGAGCGAAATAAAATAATTACCTGTGCTCTGCGTTCTTACAAAAATTTGCGATGCGTCCAGTGAGACTGTTCGGTCACAATGAATCTTCGTGGTCTTGTCGTTGTAGTTCTTTCTTCACTCTGTTTTCCCCACTCTCTCTCTCTCAGCGCCGGCGCTTCCCCCTCGGGGACTTATTTATTACTTATAGCTAGAGGCGCGAACACTTCGGAGTAGAGCGCCCTGTGATCCGTCGATAAACTAACTGGCGCAGGCCAGGAACCACACATGGGTAATACAGGGACTGTAACACTCCGTTACAATATATATATATATATATATATATGCCTGTAACTTCGTTGTTATAGATGATATGGAAAAATTGACGGAAACTTTTTTATAGAATATTAAAAGTACTACAAATTTGCCATTTAACATTTTTGTCTAACTCTTACAGTTTAGATAAAAAATGCAAAAAACCGGAAATTTGAATTTCAAAGCTATGTAACAAATCAAATATTGAAGATAGAAATTCGACTCAGAAGAATTTTTTGAAGTAAATTTAATAATAAACAAGGTCCATTCATTCGTTTTTTTTTTTTTTTTTTAAATAATTTCATCATATTGTGCAGGACAAAAAACTAATGAAAAATCATGTTTCCCATGTTATTTAAACGGAAAAACTTTAAGTTCGATGGAGGACATCTTAGAATCGGAATTTTGAGCTCCGCTTTTAACAGGAGCTTTGTTGGGACATCTTCTAAGATATTTTGTATTAAGAGCAAAAAAAAAAAAATATCGTCTTCTTTTGGCACACCCTAATATATATATATATATATATATATATATATATATATATATATATATATATATATATATATATATATATATACAGGGTGTCCCAGAAGTCGCGCACCCCATTGTAGAGATCGAAAGAGAAAAATATTCTGAGACGAAAAGTCCTGAGCCATTTTTCAATCAGATGCATAGATAATTAATTATTAATTAATGAAAGTGACCAATCAGGAGCGCGCGACAGAAGAATAAAAAGTAAGTGAAAAGGCAGTAAGAGACGCGAGAGTGAAATGCCAGAGCGACTGCCGGCTTCTCGAGCAGTAGACCGAGAGTGGGGACGGACCGACCGCGGACGGCGGACGTACGTGATGCTAGGTGGATGTGTGAGATCGTTTACTAGTGTGAGTGTATCGGTAACAATGCACGTATGAATGTAAGTGAGGATATTTTAATTTTTTTTATTATAGGCACAAGATTTGATGAATTCAAAGGGAAAAACAGAAGATTTTGATAAATTAAATCGGCTATGACAGAATTTTGATTTTAAATTGAAATAATTGAAGTAATTTTGAATGAAAAGCTCAGTAGCAGGGCTCAGGCAGAGGCGCAGGGCAAAAGTTACTGGATTTTTTTATTTATGAGAAAAAATTGGAGTAATTTTTTATTAAAAAATTAGTAGCAAGGCACTTGACGGCGGTGACTGAATTTTTGTTTAAATTGAAGTAGTTAAACGAATTTTTAATTAAAAAATAAGTATGGTGGGTCGATTAGAAGCACTAGGCGGCAATGGCAGAATTTGAATTATTATTTAAAATGATGACAGTAATTTTCAGACAAAAAATAAGTAGCGAGGGTCAGTTGGAGGCACAGGGTGACTATGATTAAATTTTGATTTTTATTTAAATGAATTAAAATAATTTTAAAATAAACAATAAGGAGTGACAGTCAGTCAGGGGCTCCAGGCGGCTATGACTGAGTTTTTGATTTTCATTTGGAATAATTGAGACAATTTTGAATTAAAAAATCGCTAGCGAGGATCAGTTAGAGGGACTGGGCGGCCATAAATGAATTTTTATTTTTATTGAGAATAACTAAATTAATTTTGTTCAAAAACTTAGTGATTAGGGTCAGTTACAGGCAATGGGTAGCTATGAATAAATTTTTATTCTCATTTAGAACGATTAAAGTAATTTTTGATTAAAAAATCAGTAGAGATAGTAAGTTAGAGGCACTAGGCGGCCATGAATAAATTTTTATTTTTATTTAGAATAATTAAAGTAATTTTCAATTAAAAAACGTCAGTAGCGAGTGTCAAGTAGAGGCTCTGGGTAACTATAAATCGATTTTTATTTTTTTTTTTGAATAATTTAAGTAATTTTCAAATTGAAAAATAAGTAGCGAGAGTCAGAGGCCCTGAGAGGCTTTGACTGAATTTTGTTTTTATTTTGAATTATTAGAGTACTTTCTAATTGAAAAACAAGTAGCGAAGGTGAGTAAGAGGAACTGGGCAGCCATGACTGAATTTTTATTTTTATTTAGAACGATTTAAGTAATTTTTTGTTGAAAAATTAGTAGCGAGGATGGGTAAGATACTCTGAGCAGCTATGAATGATTTTTTTTTTTATTTCGAACATTTAATGTAATTTTTAAATGAAAAATCAACAGCAAGAGTCAGTCAGAGGCCTTGGGTAGCTATAAATAAATTTTTATTATTATTTTAATTGATTAAAGTAATTTTCAATTAAAAAACAAGTAGCGAGGGGCAGTAAGAAGTACAGGGCGGCTAGAAATAAATTTTTATTTTTCTCGGAATAATAAGAATAGTTTTTAACTGAAGAATAAGTGGCGAGGGTCAGTTAGAGGCTCTGGGCGGTCATGAATGAATTTTTAATTATACTTTGAATGATTGAAGTAATTTTTAATAGAAAAATAAGTAGTGAGGCTCAGTAAAAAGCACTGGGCGACTATCACAAAATTTTTATTTTTATTTAGAATAATTAATGTTATTTTCAAATAAAAAATTAGTAGCTTGTCTTTAGTCGAGGCTCTGGGAGGCTTCGTATGGATTTTTATTTTTATTTTGAATAATTAAAGTAATTTTCAATTGAAAAATAAGTAGTGAGAGTCAGTGAAAGGCACGGGGTGGCTGTGACAAAATTTTCATCTTTATTTAGAATAATTAATGTAATTTTCAATTAATAAATTAGTAGCGAGTGTCGAGTAGAGGCACTGTGTGGCTATCAATAAATTTTTATTTTCATTGTCAATAAATAAAGTCATTTTTGAATGTAAAACAAGTAGCAAGGGTCAGTAAGAGGCAATGAGCAGCTATGAACGAATTTTTACTCTAATTTACAATAATTAATGAACTTTTTGAATAATAAATATTGAATTTTGAATAATAATAAATGAATCCTTTTTTTTATTTAGAATAATTTACTTTGAATAAAAATTACTTTAATAATTGCAAATAAAAATAAAAATTCAGTCATAGCTGCCAAGTGCCTGTACTTAACACTCACCACTAATTTTCCCATGAAAAATTACTTTATTTATTTCAAATAAAAAAAAAATTCATTCATAGCCGCCCCGTGCCTCTAACTGACTCTCACTACTTATTCTTCAATTAAAAATTACTCTTATTATTCCTCATAAAAATAAAACTTTATTTCTAGCCGCTAAGTGTCCCTTACTCATCCTCACTACTAGTTTTTCAAGTAAAAAATACTCGAATCATTCTAAATAAAAAAAAATTTCTGTAATAGCTGCCCAGGGCCTCAAATTGACCGTTGCTACTTATTTTTCATTTAAAAATTACTTTAATTCATTTTAATAAAAATAAAAATTCATTCATGGCCGCCCAGTGCCTCTAATTAACCATCGCTACTGATTTTTTAATTAGAAATTACTTTAATTATTCTAAATGAAAATAAAAGTTCGTTTATAGCTACTAAGTGTTTTTAACTGACCCTTGTTACTGATTTTTGATCTAAAATTGCCTCAACGATTTTGAAAAATAATAAAAACTCAGTCATAGCAGCCCAGAGCCTCTAACTGACACTCGCTACTTATTTTTCGATTTAAAATGGCTTTAATTATTTTGAATAAAAATCAAAATTCATTTATGGCCGTCCAGTACCAGTAACTGAGCCTCGCTACTAATTTTTTAATTCGAATTGGCCTTAATTATTCCGAATAAAAATTGAAAACTCAGTCATAGCCGCCTAGAGCCCCTGACTGACCGTCACTCCTTATTTTCTATTTAAATATTATTTTAATTCATTTAAATAAAAATAAAAATTCATTCATGGTCGCTTAGTGCCTCTAACTGACTATCACTACTGATTTTTTAATTGAAAATTACTTTAATCATTCAAAATAAAATAAAAAATTCATTCATAGCCGCCCAGTGCCTCTTTTTGATACTCACAGTCAGTACTAAATTTTTAATTGAAAATTACATTAATTGTTCTAAACAAAAATAAAAATTCATTCATAGACGCCCAGTGCCTCTAACTGACCAACGCTACTTATTTTTCAATTAGAAATTACTCTTATTATTCTGAATAAAAATAAAAATACATTCATAAATGCCTAGTGCCTTTTACTCACCCTTGCTACTTGTTTTTCATTTAAAAATTTCTTTATTTATTTTAATTAAAAATCAAAATTTTGTTATAGCCGCACAGTGCCTCTACTTGAGACTCACCTCTAATTTATCAATTAAAAATTACTTTAATCATTCTAAATAAAAATGAAAATCTATTTGTAGGAGTTAACGTAATCAATTATCAAGTCCAGAGGTTTAGGTGACAAATATATAAATAATTAAGTTGTTCACTGATGATATTTAACTTTCAACTTTATTTAAACTTTAACTCTCTTATACAGTACGTAAAGGTTGATCTTGCGATCCGCGCTCTTAGCCTGCACAAAGACGTCTGAGGCAACAGTCTCACACCACCACCGTGCTCGCGGCAAGTCCCCAGCGCTGGCAGCGCCACTCTTATATGTAAAATACGAGCGTATCGACAAAGCTCAGTTCTTACACTCCCTCCCTTTGTCGAATACCTCAATTAATATTCTAGTTACTAAATGGTTACATAGATAATGAAAATAAGTAATAAGTAAAGTATAATAATAATGTGAAATAATTAAGTAATTGTACTGAAGTTTGAATTATTATTCCTCATCCTTATGCTGTCTAAAATCGGGTTTATTGACCTGTGAACATATAAAAACAGATTAAAATATTGTGTAAAACTAAATCAGTATATTTAAATATTTTCTCTGAATGTTTATTCTGATATAGCATTAGTAATTTTATCTCTTAGACAATTATGGCTGCTCTGAGGTAAGGGCTTAGTCATTATGTCGGCCAAGTTTTCGCCAGTGTGTACCCAGATGACTTTGACTTTCCTTTCTACCACACATTGTTTTACAAAATCTCCATGAGTGATTGCCATACTCTTTCTGCTCCCAGTTTTCTCTCTAAATGCTAGATCAATTTTTATTTCTTCTACACTCTGATCAAATGTTTTAAGTTTATGGCATCCATCCTTTTCAGTACAGTCTTTGGCAGATTTATTGTCACACCACACTGTAATTGGGTAGAAAGTATGTCCAATTATATATCTGATAGATTTATCTAAAGATATTAACTCTTGACATGCGTCACTCATCGCTAAGTACTCTGCTTGACATGTGGAAGTAGTGACCGTAGACTGTTTATGACTTCTCCAAGCTATGGTGTCTCCAAATAACTTTATTATGTACCCTCCTGTAGTTTTTGAGCCCTCACAGTCTCTGAAGCTTGAGTCTGAATAAGCTTCCAGATTTTCAGTGTTGGATAGAAACTTAATTCCTATTTCAGTTGTACCTCTCAGGTATCTCAAGACTCTTTTTACTTCCATCCAGTCGTCTTCAGTCGGGTCTATCTGCTTTCTAGCTAGATAATTAACAGCGTAAGCTATATCCGGACGAGTCGCGTTTGCCAGATACATTAAACTGCCTATCGCTTCTCTAAATGGTACTCTTTTAACTTCTTTTGGCTTATCTGAACTCTCTGAATTGCACTTGAACTTTTTGTTTCTATGATCGACTTGACGGGTTACCATTGGAGTGCTTTGTGGCTTTGACTCGTGCATATTAAATTTTTCTAACACTCTTTCTGTGTATGCTGCTTGGTGTATAGTGATCTTCTTCTCTTTTCTATCTCTCTGTATTGTCATGCCTAAAAATTGTTTGGGTTCCCCCAAATCTTTCATCTGGAATGCACGCGCCAGGTGTGTTTTTATTTGATCAAGTTTTTCTGAATCATTACTAGCTATCAGCATATCGTCTACGTACAATACTACTATAGCTAATTTTCCTTCCAGCCTCCAACTGAATAGACAAGGCTCATGAAG
Organism: Cotesia glomerata; assembly: GCF_020080835.1. Classification (NCBI taxonomy): domain Eukaryota; kingdom Metazoa; phylum Arthropoda; class Insecta; order Hymenoptera; family Braconidae; genus Cotesia; species Cotesia glomerata. The sequence goes on along the minus strand of NC_058159.1, from coordinate 16,970,107 downwards.
ATCATTCTCTAGGCCAAGTTTCTTTGCCTCGTCTGAAAACTTTTTATTCCATCGCTTAGGACTTATTCTTAGACCATATATAGACTTCTTTAGTTTACATACTTTCTCATGTAGACTATTCTCTGGTACCTCTAAACCCTTTGGTATTTCCATGTATACTTCTTCTTCCAGTTCCCCATTTAGAAACGCTGTTTTAACATCCATTTGACATGCTTCTAAGTCTTCTTTATTGATTATGGATAATACAGCTCGAATCAAAGACAACCTTGATACCGGAGCATACGTTTCTTTGAGCTCATACACATTTTTGTCTTTAAATCCTCTTGAGACAAGTCGCGCCTTATATTTAATTGATCCATTACATTCAAATTTCTTTTTGAAAACCCACTTTGAGTCAATTATATTAGGCTTCTTACCCCGACTGTCTTCTTTAGGTCGATCTACTAGGACCCAGACCTTATTTTCTTCCATGGAGTCTAACTCTTCTTTAATAGCATGTTTCCATAACTTTCCATCTCCTGAGTTCATTGCTTCTTCGAAGTTAATTGGATCTTTTTGAATTGAGGCTAATAAAATGTGCCCAAGTACATCCTCATTTATCTCTTTGTCCTCTGAAATTCTCGTGTGACGAGCAAAGCTTATGTCTTCAATTTTCTTGGCTTTGCTTCTCGTAACTGGACCATCAATATTGTTTGTTGGTAAGTCCGAAATTTTCTTTTTGTTTTGTTTCTCTGAAACTTTGTTATTGACATCTGGGTTTGATTTCTTTGGCCTTCCTCTCTTTTTAGGCTCAATTGTTTTTACCTCTAAATTTTCTACTTCCATCGTTTCATCACTCACAGTAAATTCAGCAATCTTGTCTAGTTTACTCTCTCCACTTGAGTCTTTCTGCAAGTTTTTCAAGTATACATCTTTGTACACTAATCTCTCAATGAATCTTACGTGTCTCGATTCTAAAAACTTTCTTGTGCTCGGGTGCCATAAAATGTAGCCTGTAGGTGTATGTTCTACTAATACGGTTTTGATTGATACATTGCTAAACTTTGTCTCCACGAAAGGTAATTTAACAAACGCTATACACCCAAATCTTTTTATTTTCTCTAAGTGACAGTTTATGTTTGGTGAAATTTTAACTAATGGAACTTCATAATTAATTGACTTATGTGGCGTTCTATTATAAGTGTGGATAGCTGTATTTGCAGCGAACTCCCACATGCTTTGTGGTAGACCTGAATCACACAGATACGCTCTTATCGTTCTCTGAATAGTTTTATTGAATCTCTCAGCTGTGCCATTAAGTTCAGGAGTATATGGTGGACCACTATTTGACTCAATCTTTTCCTTCTTCATTATTTCTGCAAATTTTCCTCCTGTAAACTCTGTACCTCTATCTGATCTAACATAGCACACTTTCGCGTTAGTACCTAATAAATTTCGAGCAGAGCTCAGAAATTTTTCAAACGCTTGACCAGATTCATCTTTGGATTTTAGACAGTATATGTTTGCATATCTGGAATAATCATCTATAAATACTATTATGTATCTCTTTTGCCCAGGCCACGAAGTAGGTTTGATTGGTCCCATCACATCTGAATGAATTAATTGAAGTGGCCTGTCAGCTCTACTTCTGTTTTGTTTAAATGGAATTTTTTCCATTTTTGACAAGATACACACTTCACACTCTTTAATTATATCATCAAACTTCACGTGTTCCAATCTCTTATCTTTCTTTTGTATCATTTTCAAGTAGTTTAACGAAGCATGCCCTAGCCTCTGATGCCATAGCATCGCTTCACTCAGAATGTTAGTTGAGATTGGATTTTCTGATGGATTTTCGTTTATTATATCTTCTAAGCTCTCTATACTCTTTAAGTCATCAATTTTAACTGTCTTGTACGGTGTTTGGTTGGTTTGACCCTCTGAATTTTGTTCATCCAATTTTAACTTCTCTGAATTTGCTTTCTCTGAATCATCTAAGACAATGAGGTACTCCAGACTCTCCCTCCCAATCGCAGACCCAACATCTGTCATAGATGCATCATTGGACTCTGAATTGACTCCCTCCGACCTGGACAACTCATTGTCCTGACCGGTTTGCGATTGTTTGGAAACCTCATTGTCAGCTGTTAGGCACGCTGTACAACTGTACTTTTCAAGCTCACTCATCAGATTGTTTTCAGCGCACCTAGGTTTAACCACCTCGAATCTAACAACCCAGTTTGGCCGTTCATAAACCCCTTTAAATAGGGTCTTATTATTTTCTCTATCATACACTCTGAATGTTTTGTCATCTAGATATATGCAAAATCCTGCATCTGCCAACTTACGTAAAGACAACAAGTTCTCTGAAATGTCTTTTGCTGCAATAACATTTTTTAATTTAATACAATTACCGTCTATTTGATTATTTTTAAGTAGTAGATTGCCTCTCCCATCTATTACAATATCAGCGATTTCATTTTTGTTCGCGCTCTTAATCACACCTTTTGCAAATTTCCCAACTCCCTTAAAAAAAAAAAAAAAATTTGCTTTAATATGGCTCTTTACCGTAAGATGGACGGTGGCGTTGTTTGCTCAGTGGGTCTTATATACGTGACTGAATAAAGTAGTCAGTAGTTGTCTCGGATAGCTTAACTGGTAGAGCCCTTGGCGCGTAACCGAGAGATCTGGGTTCGATTCCCAGTCTGGGCTGTCTGATTATTTTTTCAATTACGGAAAAATTCCCACTGAGTAGGTCCCCCCTTTCCCCTATCCGTTCTTTCCCAACTCCCTTAAAAAAAAAAAAAATTTGCTTTAATATGTCCTCGACCTCTGAAGTTTCCATTAGACGCTCCTCTAATGTTTCCTCTAGGATTACCTCTGAAGTTGCTGCCTCTGCTTCTAGAGTTGCTTCCTCGTGTTTGTTGACGTGGGTTCAACTTGTTTCTTTTAACTGGAGGTTCATAGTTGCTGTTGTCTCCAAAGCGTCTCTTGTAAGAACCTGGGCAATCTTCACTCTTATGATCAGTAATGCAGTTACATACATAGCAAGCCCACTTATTTGTCCCATTTAATGGACACTTGTCTTGCCAATGTCCTGTTCGGTTGCATCTGAAGCACTTGTCACCGTTGTTTTTACTTTTTTGTACTCGTACTCTTGACGCTGCAACACTTTTATCAACGCCTCTTCCTTTACTTGCATCGTTGTCTTCTTGTATACGATACATAGTCTTTCTCAATGCCTCCATGTCCATCTCTTTACCAGTGGTTGAGATGACAGCAGAATCCGTACGCCTGACTTCAGGCATGGCTCCTATAATGGCTTGATAAAATGTTGAGCGCTTCTCTTGGTCAGTTAGTTTATTGGGGTCGTCACTCATCTCATGTTCTATGATAATCTGATCAAATCTCTCACAGAACTTGTGTACACGTTCATCTTTATTCATTCTCAGATTGTACAGTTGAGTCCTAATAGAGGTTGGTGTTGAGCTGACTTCTCCTTTTCTACAGTCTCTTAATTTCTTCAAGATATCTAAAGGTTCTGTCAAGCCCAGGATCCTCTTATGATATTCTTCGTCTGTATGATTTATGATGATATCTTTCACTGAGTTCTTCCTCAGCTTAATCTCCAACTCTGATAGTCCAGTCAGCACTGATTGGTTTGGATCAATCAGATCAAGCAACCCCCAACTTGTCAGCTCTGTGTTCAGACAGTCAATCCATACTTCATAATTGGACTTGGACGTCAACTTGTACTGTCTCTGAATTTTCGGTACCAAGTTACTGCTATTAGAAACTTCTTGACTTGGTCCGGATCCTCTTTGCTCTGGAGTTTGCATGTTCTTCAATCTACTTTTTTCCACCTCTAGCATGTGAGAATGAACTTTACACAACCTGTCTACTACCTCCTTTAGCAGTCCTCCAGTTGTGTTCTGCAATCCATCGTTGGAGTTAAGTTTCGCCGCAAGCGCATTTACACTTGCAATCGTCGTCTGTAAATTGTCAATATTCCCTTGAGCATCTGATGAGCTTGTTCCCGCGCTCGACACCTCTGTGGAACTTTGTCTTGTAGCCCCACTCATAATCTGTGAGTTCCCACTGTTTGCGGTTGTTACTGTGAATAGAAACGTCTCAATTATTACCTGGATTTACTTCTATAAAAATTCAGATCTGTTCTCTTCTACTCTATGCATTATAACGGGTATTTTCGTACTCGTGCGTTAGCGAGAACGAAGCCCGAAATAAATAATCTGGCCTACCTGCTTTACCTGTTGTTGGGCGCCAGGAGCCTTGCTCCAATCACGTCGATGTCCGGCTACTCCGGTTCGGGACTCCTTTCGTCGGGTGGCGGGCCTCAAGGGTACGACTTAATTATAGAGGAACGAGGAAAGTATTCGGGCTATTCGCATTAATTCGCAATTAATTAAAAAAAAAATAAATTATCAATTTATTGACAATAAATTCAAATAGTTGTTCAAAATTAACAAAATACAAGAATTAAACGCGAAAAAAATAATAATAATCGTCGACGATCTCGTCGATACGCCGTCGATACGCAGTTTCGCCGAAAAGCAAACTTCAACGGTTTCAAAAACAAAATACTCCGGCAAATTTCACTCAACAATCTCAAAAAAATAATTTTGTCGTCGCTCACTCAGTTAATTTAGTCAGTTAACGACCGCAACAAAATAAAGCTCCCCGCAATTCACTCAATCGCAATTGATTAACTAAATAACCAAAAAAATTGAATCTTCGCTTAATTTAATTGAAATCCCTTAATTAAATAATACTAATAATAATAATAAAATAACGTCCTTGAAATTCAATTAATAACAATTAATTGAAATAGTTAAATATAAATCGTCGCTCAAGTCAGTTGTTATTAACTAACCCAAAAAAAAATTACTTGTTCATAAATTATCGCTCAATTCAATTACGTTCAGTAAATTAACACAAAAAGATTTATAAAATTCACTAGATTCAAATTTATAGCAGTCAAATAACTAATTCATCATAATTAATTTTAAATTTTACTTTCTAAAATTTCGCCGAATTTTTGGTACTAATAATAATAAACAAAAATTCATTCACCGCAGTTAAATAATAGTTAAATTAATTATTCAGCACGAATCCGAAGCTCGATCAATGGATAATCGACCTCGTCGATTATCCCGGGAGTAAACGTCGAAATTACAAAAAAATGATAATAACAGTATTAATTGTAACTTTCATACATCAGTACACAAAAAAAAATAACAACAATGGCGGTACCGAAATACCTCGTGGGATTACTCGGTTACTGGCTGAGTCAACACAACCTTAAAATTCCTCATCGACAAATTTAATGAAAAAAAAATATTACTTGATGAATATAAATCCCACGAGCTATTTATTTACGAAACTCGTGGCACTCACCCTGGTCGAAGACGTCGCTTAATCCCGTCCGTCGATTGGCCACACCAGGTCGTACTCGGCTTCCACGTCGAACTATATCGGACAATGAACCTCCTCGGCGAGGATACGTGGTGATTTTGTTCGTCACTTGCACACGTCAACCAGCGATCACCCAACAAAAAAAAAAAACGTCGTAATAGATCGCTTCTATTAAATAAATAATTGGCGACAGCCAATTATCGTCGTAATGCCGTAATAAATTTTTGGCAAACAAATTCGCAGCTAAACACAATAATCAATACATGCAGCACACCACGTCGTGGCTAATTAACTGAAATCATCAGATTTCAAACGCGAGAAATTTCACGATAGTCTTTCTAATAAATCTCAAAATCAGACAATATTAAAAAAAATAACCAACAAAAATCCTCCGAATCGAAATTACATCCGCACGTGGCAAGTGGAAAACGTGGAAGAAGGAAAAATTAGCACATGTCGCATTCCTCGTCTCTTCCCCCTTTCTGGGTCCGTCGTTAGCTTTGAACTCCAGAGATGGCGCCGCAAGTCCAATTTACCAATATCGACGTTTATTGAGTGATATATATTGGCTGGAACAGTTGCTCGTTCCCGAGACAGACATCCGCCCGTCGTTGATAATCTTGCAGATGATCCACGTCGTTGATCCTCGTTGGTCTCTCTTCGCGGGTTTGTGGCTGGTAGTACCATTCTCAATAATACAATACTTAACTAACTTATTCGCTAAATTAAATTCCTATTCGCAATAAATTTTGTTTCGAGCGCAATCGAGCTTCGGTCAAATTTTTTCCCACGCGAGGGCGACTCGGTCGCGGCGAATTCAATCAACGGACATTAAATAAATTTAAGAGCCCAATTTAAATTTTCTTTTAAAATTTAAATTCAAAATAAAATTATCATAAAAAGAAACTAAATAATAAACAAACGTCTTAACAGGTGGCGCTAAAAGCGGCCTGTTACAGCATATAGATTCTGATCTCAATAAGACCCAACCTTTGCACTTCTTTATTATTCACAGTACTCTGAATTTTTAGTCAAATAAAAATATTTAATGATAACAGATTTCTTACTTGGTTTAACCGGATTAGAAACAGAAGCCTCTTCTGTAAGTCTTGTTCTCATGTACTTAGCATACTCTTGATGCTTGTCTACATTAGCTCTTTCCAGTCTGGTAGGACCCATCTGTTCTGGGGTTATGAAACATTATCAATTAGTTAGTTATATGTCGATTATTTATGTTAGTTTACTATCGTATAGTCTCTTTCAACATCCAGATTCATTCCTTATTACTTTTTTTTTATATTTAAAGCTCTTCATATACCTTTCGGTACCAGGTAATCTCTGAATTTTAACCAACTGAATGATGTTTCTTGCTTCGAACCAAAAAAAAACACAAGTTAATTTAATCCGAAGCGAAAAGTCAGATTCTCTCATCAAGCATACCACGCATGCACACCCCTACCGGTATTCAACTTCCCGTGTTACCGAGAAAGTTAGTCAGTTTTGGGTTGCGCAAGCACACACGTGGGTCCCGAATGAGATCCAACTGAATTTTCTTAGTCAATGAGCAACCTACACTGAACACAAGTTTCAGTTGAACATTGACCCCAGAATTTTCAGAATTTGCTCACAGTTTAATTTTATTTATTTACTTTAAATCTTAAATTTGCACAATTAACAAAAAATACCCACATAAGCCAGTAGTCCAGTATCTGACCGCAAAACAAGCCAGAACGAGACACCAAACTTAAGCAAATATTTTCAGTCCGCTTTTTGACATTCGATTCCCTTTTTATTGAGCTAAATTCTGAATTTGACTAAAATTTCTTCTATCTCATAACATCTTAAATTCTCTCATCGCTCTTGATCTCCTTCTGAATGTTCACATAATTCAAATGTCTCCTTGAGTGATAAGAATTTATTTATTTAATTAATTAATTAGTAAATTTTTTTTTTTTTTTTTTTTGTTATTATTTAATTAAATTTTTTATTTTATTTTATTATAGAACAAAAATTGATTCTCAAACCTCTGAATAATTTTACTTAAATTTGTAAAAAAAATTTAATTACACTCTGAATAGGTTTTTGTTAGTCCCATTGACCCAGTTCTTTTAAATTTTTTAATTTATAGCCCTTTTATTAGTCAATAAGATGAGAGAGAATTAACTATTTTCTAATACAACCACAACTCATCACATATTTTATAGTATAACCTCTATGTTATACTCCTCTTAATTACATCAATTTTGTAATAAATATTTTCATCAAATTAAAGCTGAGTGACATTCACCATTTTACACACCAGCCTGAGATGTTCGTGAGAGCCGTGTAAACTCCCTCCGTTTATTATAAACGCAGGTTCAGTTTATGAAAAGGCAGTATGTGATGCACGACGTGTTGAAACTTGTCGCGATCAAAACGGTCGAACCAACTTATGACTTACCGTGTACAAGGCACTCGGACTCGTCACAAGGTGGTCACCCCGCACACACTTGCCCCCTTTAGCTCACCGAACACTCGTAAGACGCTTCACGTACTTAACTCACACTTACACAAAAACAAACCTTCGTCTTATTTTCCTTTGTGACGCTACCGTCCAAGATGGCGCCTTCTTTGGAAGACGGCGTCTATTTTACGTTTCACGTTGCAGCTCTGCTACCATGTAGGAGTTAACGCAATCAATTATCAAGTCCAGAGGTTTAGGTGACAAATATATAAATAATTAAGTTGTTCACTGATGATATTTAACTTTCAACTTTATTTAAACTTTAACTCTCTTATACAGTACGTAAAGGTTGATCTTGCGATCCGCGCTCTTAGCCTGCACAAAGACGTCTGAGGCAACAGCCTCACACCACCACCGTGCTCGCGGCAAGTCCCCAGCGCTGGCAGCGCCACTCTTATATGTAAAATACGAGCGTATCGACAAAGCTCAGTTCTTACACTATTCGTAGCCGTCCAGTGCCCCTACTTGACACTTACCACAAATTTATCAATTGAAAATTACTTTATTTATTCAAAATAAAAACAAAACTTCATTCATAGCCGCCCAGTGCCTCGGACTGACCCTTGCCATTTATTTTTCAATTAGAAATTACTTAAATCATTCTAAATAAAAATAAAAATTCAGTAATAGCCGCCCAGTGCCTTTTACTGACCATCACTACTTGGTTTTCAAGAAAAAATTACTATAAGTATTCTAAATAAAAAAAATAATTCATTCATAGCTCCCAGTGCCTCTACGTGACATTCGCTACTCATTTTTTGATTGAAAATAATCTAACCATTCAAAATTAAATTAAAAATTCATTGATAGCCGCCCATTGCATTTAACTGACCATCGCCAATTATTTTTTAATTAAAAATAATTTTAATTATTCGAAAAAAAAATAAAAACTCAGTCATAGCCGTTCAGAGCCCCTGACTGACCGTCGCTACTTATTTTTTATTTAAAAATTAATTTAATTCATTTAAATAAAAATCAAAATTTAATCATAGTCGCTCTGTGCCTCCAACTGACCTTCGCTACTTATTTTTTGTCTGAAAATTACTGTCATCATTTTAAATAATAATACAAATTCTGCCATGGCCGCCTAGTGCTTCTCATCGACCCGCCATACTTATTTTTTAATTAAAAATTCGTTTAACTACTTCAAATTAAAAAAAAATTCAGTCACCGCTGCCAAGTGCCTTGCTACTAATTTTTTAATTAAAAATTACTCCAATTTTTTCTCATAAATAAAAAAATCCAGTAACTTCTGCCCTGTGCCTCTGCCTGAGCCCCGCTACTGAGCTTTTTATTCAAAATTACTTCAATTATTTTAATTCAAAATCAAAATTCTGTCATAGCCGATTTAATTTATCAAAATCTTCTGTTTTTCCCTTTGAATTCGTAAAATCTTGTGCCTGTTATAAAAAAAAAAGTTTGGAAAATCAAAAAGTACATACCTCCATAACGCTCATTCATTTTTTAAGAAAAAAATTAATTGTATAATTGATTTAAAAAAAAAATTATAATTAAGTAATTTCTTAGAGAGTATTTTTTATTTTTTTTATAAATATCGGCGCCCTTTTTTCTTGTCATATGCCCACGCAATCTAAAAAAATCTAGCTTGATTAAGGGGCGCCATAGTTTTTACGTGACAAAAAAAAAAAGTTCGTTTGGCTTTGTACGGTTGTATCGTAGTGAATTTTAATAAAAATTCAATTTGAAAAAAAAAAAATACGTAAACTAGGCTACTGATATGAAATACGGACCCACTTCATCGAATTCTTAAACTAATAAAAAAAGTCCGGTCTTGAAATATCAATTAGTTCGGTAGTAATCGTTGGTACATTCAAAATGGGGTGACATCCGGACGTCCACGTAAAATTTTTTTCAAAACGTTTTTTTTTCAAAATAGCAACATGAAATGATTTTAAAAAGTAAAAGATGGTTTAATTTAAGTGTTTTTTTCGGTGCAGATCTACTTATATCATTGTATAAGTGTAATATGGTTGTGATAGAGGCATTTAAAGATCACAAAATTGCTTGACCTTGATGAGTCGAGTATAAAGCACAACCTCACGCGCTTCGCGCTATGAGGCGTGCAATAAAAATATCCTCACTCACATTCATACGTGCATTGTTACCGATACACTCACACTAGTACACGATCTCACACATCCACCTAGCATCACGTACGTCCGCCGTCCGCGGTCGGTCCGTCCCCACTCTCGGTCTACTGCTCGAGAAGCCGGCAGTCGCTCTGGCATCTCACTCTCGCGTCTTTTACTGCCTTTTCACTCACTTTTTATTCTTCTGTCGCGCGCTCCTGATTGGTCACTTTCATTAATTAATAATTAATTATCTATGCGTCTGATTGAAAAATGGCTCAGGACTTTTCGTCTCAGAATATTTTTCTCTTTCGATCCCTATAATAGGGTGCGCGACTTCTGGGACACCCTGTATATATATATATATATATATATATATATATATATATATATATATATATATATATATATATATTAGGGTGTGCCAAAATGTAACTCCCGTGGAGAACCTTTTAAAATTGGAATTTTAAGTTCCGCTTTTAACAGGGGCTGCGTTTGGGCATTTCCTGAGATATTTTGGTGTGAGACGATGTATTTGATTTTCATAGAATTTTTTAACAGAAGCTTAGTTTGGGCATTTCCGGCGAAAATTCAAAATTTGGCCGGAAGTGCCCAATTAAATCTACTGTTAAAAATCCTATAAATAATTAAATGAATCCTCTCACCCCGGAATATCGCAGGAAATGCCGAAACACAGCTGCTGTTAAAAACGGAACTCAAAATTCCAATTTTGAAAGGTGCTCTACGGAAGTTACATTTTGGCACACACTAATATATATATATATATATATATATATATATATATATATATATATATATATATATATATATATATATATATATATATATATATATATTAGGGTGTGTCAATTTGAGGCAGTTTTGTTTTCAACGAAAAAACAGGCTGAAAACTTGCATGAAGGTGAGAACAGAAGCCTGTTCAAAGCGGACCTCTTAATATTAATATTTAGAGGTTGGTAATATAATATTTAAAGGTGTCTGTCCCTAATTTTCCATTTTCCATTTAAATAACATGGGAAAAAAATTAGGAAAACGGTTGACCCTGAAGGCCATCCCTGCAACTTCGCGCTCATTTCGTAGCTGAGCACTTAAAATTGCATTTATGATGTATTTAAAAATACAATTTATGTGTTATTTTGAGCTCTTCGAGCTGAAAAATTTTATCAAAATTCGATGAAACACGATGTTTTTAATTTTCAAACTGCTGTAACTTTTGATTAAATCAAACACTTTTTTCGATTTTTTCCGACAACGATATCTCACGAACGCATCAACCGATTCTGACGCTTTTGGTGGCGATCGATACGGGTTTTCAAGGTTAAGAGCTGAGTAGTTTTTGCGGTCGATAGGTTCAGCCAATTCGGAGATATTTAAAAGAAATGAAAAAAAAAAACTTTTTTTTTCACTTTTTTTTGCAATTTCTCGAAATCTACTGGTCCAAATCGGTTCCAACTTACAGGAAATCTAAGTTTGGCGAAGGCCTTCCAGATGACATCAACTGCGAGCAAATCGGTCAAGCCGTTCAGAAAATATAAGAGGTTTACAAACACACACATACACACACACACACACACACACACACACACACACATACACACACACACACACACAAGCCATCAAGGATAGTAAGAGGCAATGCTGGAAAGAGCTCATCAACGAGGTGGACAAAGACCTGTGGGGTAGGCCGTACAAGGTGGTCATGAATCACCTAAAAGTCAAACAAATGCCGGCACCCACATGCCCACAACTTCTGCAGAGAATCGTTACCGCGCTGTTTCCGCAGCAACGCGAGCTTCACTACCAGCTAGCTCAAGGAGAACTGGAGGACATTCCAACTGTCACGGAAGAAGAACTGACGGAGGCTTGCAACCGCGTAGGGAATAATAAAGCACCGGGATTAGACGGAATCCCTAACATTGCCTTAAAAACAGCTATAAAGGCAGCACCGGCATTATTCCTGGATGTTTACAACACCTGCCTCAAAGAAGGGATTTTTCCTCGAAAGTGGAAACAGCAACGGTTAGTGCTGCTTCCTAAAGGGAAAAAGCCACCGGATGAACCGTCATCTTACCGCCCACTTTGCATGCTAGATACAGCGGGTAAGATATTCGAACGCATAATTCACCAGAGAATTGAAGCAGTAGTCGACCCACTCCTGGCAGACAATCAGTATGGATTCCGGAAAGGACGATCAACCCTGGACGCAATCAAACTGGTTGTTGATACGGCCAAGGAAGCAATCGCAGGAACCAGATGGAAGGGTGGAACGAAGAAGTATTGCCTGGTGGCGACCCTAGACATCAGAAATGCCTTCAACTCCGCCAATTGGGAATGCATCATGCAGGCCCTCCAAGAGAAGAATGTACCAGAATACCTTCTTAAGATCGTAGCAAGCTACTTTGAAAACAGGGTCCTGAAGTATGACACGAAGAACGGTCCAAGGGAATATGCTATTTCTGGAGGTGTACCACAAGGTTCAGTTCTAGGCCCGCTCCTGTGGAATATTATGTATGACGGCCTATTAAGACTAACTCTGCCAAGAAACGTCAAACTCGTAGCATATGCAGACGACGTAGCCGTAGTGATCGTTGCCAAACATCTTGACGAGATAAACCATGTGTTCGATCTCACTTTCGAGCGCGTTAACCGGTGGATGGACGCAGTGAACCTGCAACTGGCGCAACACAAAACTGAGGCAGTGCTTATTACCAGCAGGAAAGTGGTAGAGACAATTAAGCTGAAAGTCGCCGAACAAGAAATCACATCACAACCTTATATTCGATATTTAGGAGTGATGCTTGATGCCCGACTCAACTTTAAGCAGCAGGTAGAACACGTCAGTGCCAAGGCGTCAGCAGTGGGAACAAGTCTAGCACGACTGATGCCGAACATCGGAGGGCCAAAGCAGAGCAGAAGGGTACTGTTATCATCTGTAGTCACATCGGTGCTTACATATGGTATATCTATTTGGACCAACGCTCTCGAGATGCAAGAATCATGGAGGAAGGCTGGACCAGTATACCGACGGTGTGCCTTAAGAGTCGCCAGCGCCTTCCGCACAATATCCGAGGAAGCAGTGTGCGTTATTTCCGGAACTCTGCCTCTCAGAGTCCTCGCTGAGGAAAGACGGAACCTTTATCATCGTAAAAGGTCAACTACACTAAGCGCTGAAGAGCTCAGAACTGAAGAACGGCAAAACAGCTTCGACCGATGGCAGCTCCAGTGGGACGCTGCAGAAAAAGGAAGATGGACGTATCGTCTTATACCGAGGATCGACGACTGGCTGAACCGGAGTCATGGAGAGGTTAACTACTACCTTACGCAGATGTTGTCAGGACACGGCTGCTTCCGAGCCTATCTTCACCGCTTTAAGCACGACGATTCTCCGGAGTGCCCATCCTGCCCAGGTGTCGCTGAAGACGTGGAGCACGTGATCTTTGCATGTCCTCGTTTTAACCAACAGCGCGATGAATTAGAGAAGATTCTAAAAAAGAGAATTCAACCGGAGACAATAGTAGAAGAAATGCTGTCATCAGAAGCTGTCTGGAACGCCACGAGCACCTCTGCCACTGAAGTGCTTACAGAGTTGCGGTCCATCGAGAGAAAAAGAGCAGAAAACAGAAACTAGAAGGGAGATAGAAATAAAAAACATCTTAGCCACCAGAAGGAAGAGCGGCAGCTAATTCCTCCCCCCGCGAAGAAATGCCTTACGGCGGTACCATGGGGGATCAGAGGATAGAAGAGAAAGGGGTTTAGGGTTTAGTGGGTAGGGGCGTTAGTGTCGAGTTAGTATGACGCTGCGTCGAGTCGCCACATATCCAGGCCAAACAGCTATGCCTAGAATCCGTAAAAAGGATTCCCCCCCCCCCTCAAAAAACACACACACACACACACACACACACACACACACACACACACACACACACACATACAGAGTGCCCGTCCTGCCCAGGAGTCAATGAAGATGCAGAGCACGTCTTCTTTGAGTGCCCACGTTTTTATCTACAGCGAGATGAGCTGGAGAATATCCTGAAGAGGAAAATTCAACCAGAGACAATAGTAGAAGCAATGCTGTCATCAGAGGCTGCCTGGAACGCCACAAACACGTTTGTCACGGGAGTTCTCTCAGACCTGCGGTCCATAGAAAGAAGAAGAGCGAATGACGCCAATTAGAAGGAGGAAAGAATAACACCTTAGCCACCAGAAGAAAGAGCAGTAGCTAGATCCTTCCCTCACGAAGTAATGGCTGACGGTGGTTTCCATGAGGGATTAGGGGAAAGAGGAAAAGGGGTTTAGGGTTTAGTGGGTAGGGGCACTAGCGTCGAGTTTTAGTATGACACTGCGTCGAGTCGCCACATATCCAGGCCAAACAGCTATGCCTAGAATCCGTAAAAAGGATTCCCCCCCCCCTTAAAAAAAAAAAACACACACACACACATACATACATACAAACGTATGGACATCATCGTAAAAGTAGTCAGGAAAGCTTCTTAGGGCTTCAAAACGTCGAGATCTGTTAAAACCTCGATTTTTGCAAAACGAGGTAAAACCAATAACTTCCCGATTTTTCGAAAATCTTCGATTTTCTTAGCGGGAAGTTGAAAATTCTTTTTTTTGTTTATTTTTCTAGCTCGGCATATGCACCTCACATAAATAAGTCCATAGCATATTCTTGTAGAGAATTCAACGCTCTACAAGATAGGTCTCTTACACTTTTATCATAAAGACAGCCGTTCTAAAGATATTCAAACGTAAACTTCTAAATGTATAAAATTCTGATTTTTCAAGTATTAAATTGATACAAATGAACTTATTACTATTTTAAAAATTATTTTTATATGTAAAATTGGTTCTTCTTTATTTAATTTACTGTAAGAAAATCATGACCCGAGTTGAATGAATTAAATTTTTAAAAAGTTTCACGGAATTATCAATTTATTACTCTACACGGAGAAAAAAGAAAAGTTTGGAAAATCAGAAAAGTGCACGTCTCATAACGCTCTTTTATCACAAAAAAATCTGGAAACCGGTTGACCCTAAAGGCCATCCCTGGAACCCGCTAATTCCCTATCTAAGCGCTTAAAATTGCACTTATGAGTTTTTTGAGCTCTTCAAGTCAAAAGTCAGATAAGAGTTTTATACAACACTATTTTTTGAACTTTTGAACCGCAATAACTCTTGAATAATTTAACAAATAATCGAAAAAAATGTTTTTCTTACATAACGTCTACATTTCTTTTGGATTGTTTTTGATGAAATAAAATAATTTTCGGTGCCTAGAAAACCATGTCGATCGTTGCTAAGAACGTGAAAATGGGTTGGTTGGTTAATTGATCGGTTTGAAAGTTCAAAAAATAGTGTTCTTTGAAACTTTTGAAGAGCTCAAAAACATCATAATTGCAATTTTAAGCGCTTAGATATGGAATTAGCGTAAGTTGCAGGGATGGCCTTTAAGGTCAACTATTTTCCAGATTTTTTTGTAATAAATGAGCGTTATGAAACGTGCACTTTTGGATTTTCCAAACTTTTCTTTTCTTTCCGTGTAGAGTTATAAATTGATAATTCCATGAAACTTTTTGAAGATTAAATTCATTCAACTCAGGTCATGATTTTCTTACAGTAAATAAAATAAAGAAGAAAAAAATTTGATACATGAGTAATTGTTCTTTTAGCTTTATGAAAATGTTAGCGCATCAGAACCAATTTTACCTTCAAAAATAATTTTTAAGACAGTAAAAAATTAGTTTGTATCAGTTTAATACTTGAATAGTCAAAATTTCATACATTTAGAAGTTTACGTTTGAATATCTTTAGAACGGCTATCTCTATGATAAAAATGTAAGAGACCTTTTTTTGTAGAGCGTTAAATTCTCTACAAGAATATGCTATGGACTTATTTATATGAGGTGCGTATGCCAAGCTAGAAAAATAAACAAAAAAAAAGAAATTTTTTTCCTATGTTATTTAAATGGAAAATGGAAAATTTGGGACAGACACCTCTAAATATTAATATTGAGAGCTCCGATTTTAACAGGCTTCTGTTCTCACCTTCATGCAAGTTTTTAGCCTTTTTTTTCGTTGAAAAAAAAAAGTCGCCTCAAAATGACACACCCTAATATATACATATATATATATATATATATATATATATATATATATATATATATATATATATATATATATATATATATATATATATATATATATATATATATATATATATATATAAGAGATTCCCACCTATATATTGACTCATCACGATATTTCTGGAACCATAAGGCGTAGCGACTTGAAATTTGGTAGGAATATTCCTTTCCCCGAGTAGAGGTCAGCTAAGAACGGATTTTACAAAATTCCACCCACAAGGGGGGTTGCGGGGGCGTTAACAATAGAAAATTCCCATTTTCAACCTATAGCTCCTATCGACTTTAAATTTGGTAGGAATCTCCTATATGTGATGTAGAAATGAACTAAGAGTGGATTTTACGACAATCTACTCCCAATATGGATTGCGGGGGTGGACGTTAACAACGAAAATTAAAAATTTCCGACTTCTAGCTCCTACAGACTCCTAATTTTGTATGAATTTTGTGTAAGTGATGTAAAAATAATTTATGAACGAATTTTACGATATCCCACTCCATAAAGGAATACGGGGGTGGGTCTTAACAATGAAAATTTTAAATTTTTTAGCTGTAGCTCCTAAAGGCTCAAAATTTAATAAGTATCTGCTATATGCAAGGTAGAAATAGTCTAAGAGCGGATTTTACGACAGTCTACTCCCAATATGGATTGCGGGGGTGGACGTTAACAATGAAAATTAAAAATTTTCGACCTTTAGCTCCTACAGACTCCTAATTTTGTATGAATTTTGTGTAAGTGATGTAAAAATAATTTATGAACGAATTTTACGATATTCCACTCCACAGAGGAGTGCGGGGGTGGGTCTTAACAATGAAAATTTTAAATTTCCGAGCTGTAGCTCCTATAGGCTCCAAATTTGGTAAGAATCTGTTCTATGGGATGTAGAAATGATTCAAGAGCGGATTTAATGACAGCCTACCCCCAATATGGATTGCGAGGGTAGACGTTAACAATGAAAATTTTAAATTTCCGAGCTACAGCTCCGACAGACTCATAATTTTGTATGAATTTTCGGTAAGTAATGTAAAAATAATTTATGAACGAATTTTACGATATCCCTCCCCACAGGGGGTCGCGGGGGTGGGTTTTAACAATTAAAATTTTAAATTTTCGAGCTGTAGCTCCTATAAGCTCCAAATTTGAAAAGAATCTGCAATATGCGATAAACTGAAACTAAGGAAACGACCCAAAGTCGAAGAAAGTATTTACTAGCGTTATAGATTGAAATATAGATTAACTATCAAGTTGGAATACTAAAATAAAATAATCTATATATATATAAGAGATCCCATTTTTGAACTCACTCATCACGAAATCTCAAAAACTATTAGGTCGATTGACTTGAAATTTGGTAGCAATATTCCTTTTGCCGAGTCGAGGTCAGCTAAGAACGGATTTTACGAAATTTCACCCACAAGGGGTCTTGCGGGGGAGTTAACAATAGAAAATTCCCATTTTTTTTATTAATTTATGTGTGTAGTCATTTGTTTTTTGTTTCCGTCAATAAAACAAAAGACGATCGATTTTTCGTCATTCTTTTTTTTTTCTAGCGTATAAAGAAGTCGGAAAAATGTATAACATCAACTCTACGCTTTCAATGCTTCTCCATCCACACCATTCCACGCATCCAACCCCACTCCCACGCATCCACCCACGCACTCCCACGCATCCACCCACGCACTCTCACGCATCCACCCACGCACTCTCACGCATCCATCCATACACTCCTATCTTCTATACATATATAGGAGATCCCATTTTTGAACTCACTCATCACGAAATCTCAGAAACTATTAGGTCGATTGACTTGAAATTTGGTAGGAATATTTCTTTTGCCGAGTAGAGGTCAGCTAAGAACAGATTTAACGAAATTCCACCCACAAAAGGGGTTGCGGGGGCATTAACAATCAAAAATTCCCATTTTTAAACTATAGCTCCTATCGACTCCAAATTTAGTAAGAATCTTCTGTAAGAGATCTAGAAATAATCTATGAACTAACTTTACGATATTACACCCCACAGAGGATTGCGGGGGTGGGTATTAACAATGAAATTTTTAAATTTTCAAGCTATAGCTCCTGCAGACTCCAAATTTGGTAGGAATTTTTTATAAGTTATGTAAAAATAATTTATAAACGAATTTTATGATATCCCACCCCACAGAGGGTTGCGGGGGTTGGTGTTAACAATTAAGATTTGTAATTTTCAAGCTATAGCTCCTACAGATTCCAAATTTTATAGGAAATTTCTGTACGTGATGTAAAAATAATTTATGAACTAATTTTACGATATCCTACCCCAAAGAGGATTGCGGGGGCGTTAACAATAAAAAATTCCCGTTTTCAAACTATAGCTCCAATAGACTCCAAACTGGGTAGGAATTTTCTGTAAGAGATGTAGAAATAATATAGGAACGAATTTTACGATAGCTCACCCCACAGGAGTTTGCGGGGGTGGGTATTTACAATTAAAATTTTTAATTTCAAAGCTATAGCTCCTATAGACCAAATTTGATAGGAGTCTTCTATATGTGATATAGAAATGATCTAAGAACGGATTTTACAACGAATCACCTCCAATAAGGATCGCGAGAGTGGGTGTTGACAATAAAAAATGTTCATTTCCAAAATATAGCTTCTGAAAACTCTAAATTTGGTAGAAATCTTTTATTTCTCCTGTAGAGATCATCTCAAAATGGATTTCAATAAAGTTTACTTCCGATAGGAATTGCGGGGGTGGGTGTTGAAATCTAAAATTTTAATTTCCAAACTGTAACTTCGACAGACTTCAAATTTGGTGGGAGTCTTCATGTATCATGTCAAGTTCAGCTAAGAATGAATTTTATCAAATTCCAACCCCAAAGGGACTGCGGAGGCGTTAACAATGAAAATCTTTCTTTTCAAAACAATAGTTTCTATGGACTTGAAGTTTTGTTGGAATATTTTATTTTTAATGTAAAAATCATCTCGAATAGGATCTTACGAAATTTCTCTCTCACATAAGAGTGCGGGAGTGATAATTGTCAAAAAATTCATATTCTTCAAATATATTTCCTAGAGATATAAAATTTGATAGAATCCTAAGAGAAACAGGTAATTACAGGGATGGCCTCCAAGGTCAACGGATTAAAATATTTTCCTTTTTTAATAATTATATTTTCTTACCACATTCGTCTCTTTGGCAGCGGTAAAAAAGTCATTGTAAGGTTTCTAAAATTTAACTTTACATGTAGCTATATAGTCAACGGACTAAGTATTTTGCATACATTTTATTTTTGCTGATCACATAACCAATGAATTGTTCTTATTACGGGATCGCGGGAATGTAACAGATTAAAATGAAAACATTCTCTAAACACTTGAGATGTGGAAAAGAAATTTGGCTATTCATTTTAAGAGATTTCGTAAAATCAAAAATTAAAATCGTAAATCCAAAAA
This sequence comes from Cotesia glomerata, assembly GCF_020080835.1. Classification (NCBI taxonomy): domain Eukaryota; kingdom Metazoa; phylum Arthropoda; class Insecta; order Hymenoptera; family Braconidae; genus Cotesia; species Cotesia glomerata. The sequence continues at coordinate 16,950,500 of NC_058159.1, read as the reverse complement.
TGATTATTCATTTTTGGAGAAAGCCACGGGAATGTTATAGTGATTGCACATTGAAAGTTAAAATGGTTATTCGCTAGAATTATGACATGGATAAAAGGTACAGGCCAACCCGATAGAATTTTGAATCTGTGCGTCAGAACAATACTCCAATTGAATTTCAAGTCTAGATCTCAAAATACAATTCTACAAAGTGCCCAGCGGAGCGGGCGGGTAACAGGTAGTATATATATATATATATATATATATATATATATATATATATATAGCATATATATATATATATATATATATATATATATTACGTTAATTAGCCCAGTGCCACGTTAAAGTTTTAAAATTAAAAAAATCTCAAAAAACCAAAAAAATCAGGAAAATTGCAGTTACAAATATAAAAAAACAATCTATAAAACATGATTAAATACTTTTCTTGTATTTTTTCACGCATGAAATACAAGAGATAATAACAAACAGAAGAAAAATTTACTGCGTAGATCGTTTGAGAACAAAAGAGTTCGATACCAATGAAGAACAGTTTGAAATTCGAGAAAATCGTTTTCTTTATTCTAGTTATACGTCATTTTTTATAGATATTAAAATTTTTTATATTTTTAGATTCTTAATTTGTATTTTATCCGCGAAAAAATACAAGAAACGTATTTAAACATGTTTTATAGATTTTTTCTCATATTTATAGCTGCAATTTTCCCGATTTTTTAAGTTTTTTGAGATTTTTTTTAATTTTAAAACGTTAACGGGGCAAGAAAACTTCAGATTCAAATTCAGTGGAACATAATACATGAAAATCATACTCAATCTGAGTCAAAGAAAATTTTTATCTCGATAACTGCAATTTTTCATGATTTATTACAATTTTTTTGGATATTTTGTTTTTTTTTTTTGCAAATTTGGTCGGCTCACCAGGCTAATTAACGTTCAGATTTAGTTTCAGTAAATTGGGATACATAAAAATCATGCTTGATCCGGGTCCACAAGAATTTCGTCATTGCTGTGACTGCAGTTTTTTGCAATTTTTTGGGGTTTTTTGCATTATACTCAAAATTGGAGGTAGACCGGGTCAAACGGACTTGAAATTCGGATTCAGTGAATCAATATTCATTTCAATAGGTAGGTCCAGTCCAAAGTACATACCACTTTTTTTTTGTGAGCTGGAGTTATGTATGACTATATATTTTGGATATATTCTATGTAACAACTATATTTATTATAATATTTGTAAGATGATTCAAAATTGTTAGAATCAGGATATTCGGAAGGAGAAACTCAACAATATAAAGATTATTTAGTTTAATTTATAAGAGTATATTTAAAGTCAAAGAATGGCACGAGTGCTTTATTTAAAGTATTGAGATAAAAAGATACAAATTACAAGTATGTAAGTTAACAATGATCTGCACAAGTGGTCAGCACGAATGTCAGAAAGACACTAACTGTGGTTCCTTCCCTTCTGGTAAGACCATGTACTGAGGATACAAAAGGGTCATAAAACCGACCGAGTTACTAGATTCCAGGTAACTCTGTACGCATCTTCGATGCTGTTATGTATCGTTGTTATATTCCAACACCCCTCCTCAACGATACCCCATTGAAAATTATTATTAGTCTAATAATCTACACCTCTTCATCATAATCTCGAGTTTGACTTCTTTCAGTGGCTTTGTCATCAGGTCAGCTAACATATCTTCCGTTGGGTAATAGTTAAAAGACATGATCTTGTTTTCATATAGGTCATTGACATAATAATATTTAGTGTCAATATGTTTTGTTCTGTGGCTATATTTTCTGTTCTGGATCATCTTCAAACAACTTTGATTATCTTCAAAAATTGTAATAGGCAATGAATTTTTATGATTTAGATCATTCAATAAACGAATAATCCAAACTCCCTCTTGACATGTCTCAGCCAATGCAACATACTCTGCTTCGGTCGAAGACAATGAGACGCAGGTTTGTTTTCTGCATCCCCAGCTGATAGCGCCTCCATATAATTGAAATATGTATCCACTGTTTGATTTTCTGTCTGATCTATTTTCAGCCCAATTGGCATCAGCGTATGCAATTAGCTGATCCATTGTGTCGTTGCTACCCAGCTTTAATCTCTTTCCTTTTGTTCCCTTCAGGTAGCAAAGAACCCTCTTTGCTTCAGTCCAGTCTGTAGGCGATGGTTGCTTATTAAACTGACTCAATATTGTCACTGAGGCTGCAATGTCTGGGCGAGTATTAACAGCAATATACAAGAGAGCCCCGATAAGTTTTTGATATCTGCCGCTGTCCGGCATCAGTCCGTTCTCTGTCCTTGTTTTTACGTATCCTGTATCGAGTGGTATCTTGGATATTTTTGCATCTTGTAACCCAGTATTTTGTAGAACTTGTTCTATATAATTTTCTTGACAAATTGAAAGAATTTTTCCATCTCTTTCTATTTGTATCCCGAGGTAATGTTTTAAGTTATCAAGATCTTTCAACAAAAAATGCTTATTCAATTCTCCGACGATTGATTCAACTTGGTTAACTGTTTTATCGGCGATAAGAAGATCATCAACGTAAACAACGATATAGACTGTTCCTTCTTTATTAATTTTTATATACAGGCAAGAATCTGCAAGGCTTTGGATGAATCCATAAAATTGAAGAACTTCGTTCAGATGATCGTTCCATACTCTTGCCGCTTGCTTTAAACCGTATAAACTTTTTATAAGTCTGCAAACCATACCTTCTTTACCTGGCACCGTATATCCCTCTGGTTGTTGCATGAAGACAATTTCCTTTAGTTCTCCGTTGAGAAATGCTGTTTTAGCATTATAGTGCTTTACAGCCATATTTAATTGTCCAGCAATAGTTAAGACTGTTCGAAAGGTCGTTTGTCGTACTACCGGAGCGAATACCTGATCGTAATCCGTACCGTATTTTTGTGAGAAGCCACGTGCTACTAGTCTGGCTTTGTATCTTTCCACTTGGCCTTGAGCATCCCTCTTGATTTTAAACACCTATTTGTTACTAACAACGTCTCTGTCCTGTGGTACTGGCACTATCTCCCATGTGTTGTTTTTTAATAAAGAATCTATTTCCTCGTCCATCGCTTCTTGCCATTTAACATTATCTGGTCCGGATAGAGCTTCCTCTCTAGTTCTGGGTTCTTCAGCAGCTAGTTTTGCTCTTGCTATAAACATATCTGGTGGCACATCTTTGTCACTTCTTTCAGATCGTCTGACTGGCTACTTATTATCACCGTTGTTCAACGAACTCTCATTCGTCACTTCGATACTGCGTACTTCTTCTTGACCTCCTTGTAGAACTTCTTCTTGACCTTCTTGCAGAACTTCTTCTTAATCTTCATGTGATGAACGGCCACCGATCTCGCGTATCTCACTATTCACTTTGTCTTTCGCTGCATTGAAATATACTTCGATGTGTCCTGCATCCTTTTTCTTTACTCTTTTTTCTTTCACGCTTATTCTCTCGTCGTTTTTTCCTTTTACGTCTGTCACCGGTAAACTAGATATTTCATCATTGAAATCACCAAATTTTTCACTTAAGAATACGACATCCCGACTAATTATTATCTTGTCCGTATTCTTATCTAAGAGACGAAAAGCTTTTGATTCCTTAGAGTAACCCACAAAGATCAACTTGCTGGCCTTTTCATCAAGTTTTCTTCTCTTTTCTTTAGGTATATGAATGTACACCTCACATCCAAAAACCTTTAGATCACCAACATCTGGTACTTTTGAATACCATTATTCAAATGGCGTCTTTTTCGTCGTCTTTGTTGGTAGTCTATTTTGCAGGTAATTGGCAGTGCCAACTGCCTCACCCCAATACTTCTTGTGCATACCTGCATCGATTAACATGCATCTAGTCATTTCCATGAGTGACCTGTTTTTCCTTTCTGCAACCCCATTTTGTTGCAGTGAGTATGCCACAGTCAATTGTATCTCGATACTCTGGCTTCTTAAATAATTTTGAAGTGCATTGTTTACATACTCTTTTCCGCGGTCCGAACGAATTATTTTTGGTTTCTTCGAAAATTGCGTTTTGGCGGTCTCCACGTAATTCATTATTAAGCCTGTTACCTGGTCTTTAGTTTCCATCAGATATATCTTTGTAAACCTACTGAACTCGTCTATTATGGTTAAAACGTATCTCTTATTACCTGGGGTGATTGTTTGCATAGGCCCGCAGACATCGGTATGTACTAGGTCAAGCAGTTCTTTGGTCTTGTTGTTCGACTCACTTGGAAAAGGTTTCCTGGTTATTTTTCCTTTCACACAACACTCACAAATATCTGTAATATTTCCGCAGTCTTTAATTATTATTCCCGTAGCTAGCCTTTTTTCCACTAAGCCTTTTATTGCACTTAAACCCCTGTGTCCAAATCGTCTATGCCATAAATGTATACAATTGTCACTGCAATTTTTAGTATTCACTGTTGTCACTAAAGCTTTTTCAGCTGTTATCAACTTATAAAGATCTCCGTAGGGTTTGACGATAGCCTTGAGTACTCCGTCCTTGTAAATATTGCAGCTTATGTCTTCCAGTATAATTTTATGACCACCTTTTGCTAGCTTCTTCATGGAGATTAGATTTGAGCTGAGTCGAGGTACATACAGCACATTGTCGAGTGTGATTTCTTGAATTTTTCCATCGTTCAAGATGCACTTAATGACGCAGTTGCCGGTTCCTTGCATTTCTCTCCTAACGTCTTCATCTGCTAGGCTTACGTACCCCTTTTTCTTGTAGTCAATAGAAACGAAAGAATCTTCACTACACGCCATATGGCTGGTTGCTCCTGAATCCAAAATCCAAACCTTTTCCTTTTCTTGATTCTTGACCTTGAAACACTTATCCTTTTTTCCTTCTTTATCTTTATCTTCTGGCGACGATTCCATATGCGCTTGAATAATGTTGCACAAATCCCCTGTGTCTGTATCCGTAACTTGATTGACCCTTGGTGACGCTTCCTTTCTTTTTTTCCACCGAAGGTAGTCTAGGCAGTTCCTTTTCATGTGTCCGGTTTTCTTGCAAAAATAACAAAGAAATCCATTTCCAAGGTTATTCATTTGCACTCTCATGGCCGCTTCATTTTCCGCGGTATACACTCCACAGTTTTTACGTCTCTTGTACTCATCAATAATTTTTCCTTTTACGAGACTCAACGTAAGATCGTCTTCTGGTCTACTTTCTAAACTGGTGATAAGTGTTCCATATGAGTCCGGTAAGCTGCCGAGCATCAATGCTGCAACCATATTGTCTTTCAATGTTTCTCCGAGTCCAATTAATCTGTTTACCAGATCCTGCATCTGAGAGATATGAGTCTCAACATCACCGTCTTCCATTACTGTCATCCTGCAGATTCTCGTTAATAAATATATTTTACTTGACAGCGTTGCCTTTTGGTGATAATTCATTAATGCGTGCCACGCTTCTTTTGCTGTAGCAAGGTTTCGAATGTGCGATAACTGATTATCATCAACAGACAATCCGATAAGCGCACGAGCTTATATAATGCTTCGTCTTTCTCAGTCCATGCCGCTGAGATTTCCGCGGGAGCTTCATCCCGAATCACTGACCACACTTTATTTTTCATTAATAACAGTTCCATACGATATTTCCAAGTATCATAATTGTCGTTGGTAAATTTTTCAACAAAGAATTTTTCTGCCATTTTTCAATAAACCGTTTATTTTCACTCAAAAAAAAATTACCCGAACACGAATTTTTATTTTATTTTATTTTCTTTTTTTTTTTTCACAACCAAATTTCTTGATTACTTCACTTCACAACTTAAGTTCTTTACTTCACGATTTAATTTCTTCATTTCACAACTTAAAAACTGACTTCTCAGATGGAGACTTTATATTAAATTATTGAATTCTCTGTGGGTCTGGGCCCATAACCTGTTAGAATCAGGATATTCAGAAGGAGAAACTCAACAATATGAAGATGATTTAGTTTAATTAATAAGAGTATATTTGAAGTCAAAGAATAGCACGAGTGCTTTATTTAAAGTATTGAGATAAAAAGATACAAATTACAAGTATGTAAGTTAACAATGATACACACAAGTGGTCAGCACGAATGTCAGAAAGACACTAACTGTGGTTCCTTCCCTTTTAGTAAGACCCATGTACTGAGGATACAAAAGGGTCATAAAACTGACCGAGTTACTAGATTCCAGGTAACTCTGTAGTCCGGTCAATTTAGACATTCGAAGTTACATAAAGTCCCAACAAGCTGAATTTCTCTGAAGTTGTTCAAAACATAATTATAAACAATGTCTAGAAGTTCCCCATCATTCTCCTGTAAGGAAAAAATTTAATTCAAGGTCAAAGGTAAAAAAAATGAGTTTTTCGCGATTTTCAGCAAAACGGTAAGTTTTATCATAAAAGTACTTTAAACAACAATTGTAGATCATAAAATTATCTATAAAAAATCTATCAATACTTTTTTTCTTACGAGCCACCGTTTCTGAGATATAACGATTCAAAAAATTATAAAAGTTGTTATTGTCATAATATGCACACGTTTCCACGCCACCTATGAGGTAGTGTACTTAGCGCGTTTTTTTTAACGTGGTTTCCCCAGTAGACCTACTCCATGGGTCAGTTGTGATCCTGTTTAATGCAAAACTATTGCAAAATAACGGAAATTTTCAAAGATTGGGAAAGATAAAAGCGATGTAAATGAAAAAAAAGTGTTGAAGTTTATTCGTCTTATTCGTAAGTTTCAAATTCTTGTTCTTCTTCTTGATCTTCTTCTTGTTCTTCTTTTCCTGCTTCTTCTTCATCTTCATTTTGGATGCAAGTAAATTGCGTTAATAGCGATGTATCGCATGATACTTCGTCGGAGTCAAACGAATCCTCCATTGTTTGTGATTCAATATTAGAGCACGACCGGCCTTGACAATTTGTGCATGCCAAAGAACAAGACAGTCCGACTTTTTTGCAACCACATTTAGCACTGCATCCCTTTTTGCAGTTGCAAAAAATAGTGTTCAGCAGTTTTTCCGGCGCAGGTGGAAGTAAAGTTTGAACTGGCTCTAATATATTGTTGACCAACTTCCAACCCCAGTCTGTAGGGTCTAGCTGATAACCAAGCCACACTTGAACTTGGTAATATACTCGAAAAAGATGTTGGTGAGCAGCAACTGAGGTTGGAGGAAGACAAGCTAATTGAACTTGTTTTTTATTTTTAGTATTTTTAACGAAACATCCATATCGATGCTTATCTAAACAGGTAGTTTTTTTAGGAGCTCCGTACATAGAAAGAAGAAAGCGGATGCCGTTGGTAATAACTTCTTGTTGAGTTGAATTACTCTTTTTAAAAACTTCAGCACATTGAATTAAATCTTGTTTTTCAAACATTTTGAAAACTGCTGTTTTACCCCTCCTGTAAAATGCAGATGTCGTATCACAGCCAGTTATTGCGTGTAAAAATAGTACATGATCTTTACACTTTACTAAAGTAAATAAACTTTTTGATGAATATATATCTGATTGATGCTGAGCTTTTCCTGGTTTTAAGAAAAAATAGTTTTTTATAAATAATTTTATGATCTACAATTTTTGTCTGAGGTAATTTTATGATAAAACTTACCGTTTTGCTGAAAATCGCGAAAAACTCATTTTTTTTTACCTTTGACCTTGAATTAAATTTTTTCCTTACAGGGGAATGATGGGGAACTTCTAGACATTGTTTATAATTATATTTTGAACAATTTCACTGAAATTCAGCTTGTTGGGACTTTATGTAACTTCACTCTCATTTTTTGGTCTAAATTAACCGGACTAAAGTTTGCTTATTTATTGTTTTTTTTTTATGTTGAAGCATGGTTTGTAGCAACAAGTGCTATTGATGCTCCGTATCATGACTTAAAACTATTTCAAAATTTATTAGAATATAAAAAAGATCACCCAAAAGTTGCAGAAGCTGCTTTAGAGAAACTTTCCAAGCATTTGTGGTACTTAAACGAGAATCTTACAGGCTTGGCGCTTTTTGATCAAAAACTATCCCGAGAAGAAAAATTAAAAATAGTTGATTCTATTAAAAACAAAAAATCGAGCAATAGTAAATATCCTCGATTTACTTTAGACAGGAAAAAGCTTGAAATAATGTCGTCTAAAAGTATAAGTGATTTTGTGACTCAAGAATCTCTCACTACTTTTGATAAGTTTAATTTGACGTGTGAATTTCTAGACATCGACCCTTATTTGTGGGAAACAGATCAAGAATACATTACTTGCTGCGAAACTTTCAAAAAACTATGTGTTGTTAATGATACTGCCAAACGATGTGTTGCACTGATTGAAAAATTTAACGAGTTTGGTACATATGATGAAGATCAGAAACAATATTTATTATTAATGGTTCAACAATGTAGAAAAGACTTTCCAACGTGCGCCAAAAAACTATATTCAGCTTTAAAATCTTGATGTGTTTTCAATAACATTAGTAATTATTTGAAATTTATTAACTTGTTTTTTATAACTATTTAGATGTTTATCACATTTCAAGCATTTTACATAATAACGTAACCTTCTGTATATTTTGATTAAATTTTTGTTGCTTTTTTATGAATTCATGTGTTGTTTTTGTATTCATTATGAGTAAAAAATCATAATAATTTTAAAAAAGTTCTTATTGTAGGGAAATATAATGGTAATAAATAGAAAAAATGAATCTAAATAACATTTTGAGTTAGTATTTATCAATTTCTTACATTTTTCGGTATAAAAATGGCTGTAAATTCATTAAATATTGGTTGGATAACTTTTTTTTTATGAGTCAGTCCTTTTTTTCTTCCTACTTTTGGCGGTTTGCTCGAAAAATTAAAAAAAAAATATATTTTTTTCAAAAACTGTACTTTGACGACTCCTACTGGTGAACCAGTGTGAGTTACACAAAAAACTCAAAAACTATTTTGAAGAGCGTGAAATTCCTCACAAGGTCCAACAAACCGATTTGCAATATTGTCAAAGCCGGGTAAGCATTAGAAATTAAAAAAAAAAAAAAAATTTTTTTACAGGCATTTTAAATGGTAAAACTTTAAATTTTTATTGTAAGTACTTAAAATTATTATTAAGAGCTTAAACTTGGTAAGAATTTTTTTTTCTTTATGTAGATTAATATTTTGCATGAGCACTGAAAAAAAAAAAAAATGTGAGCCGTCACGGGACGCCTGGCAGATGTGAAACATCGACATTATTTTGTAAAAGTAATATGCAGAAATGAACAGATTGTGATAGGAACTAAATATGTCATAATGATAAAATAAAATATTACGATTTTTTTTTCCAGATAACGATGACTATTTATTGAATAAACATTTATTTTCATTAAATACAAAAATTTACGAATTTATTTCAAATCGTGACTACTTAATTCGTTTAATCAGTGACTTCGGTAATAGTTATATTCGATGTAGCCTCTGAGGACGGTATTACTGTGACAATTGGTCGATGGTAACTGAAGTATGTTACAAAAGTATTGGACATAACATTATCAAGATATCTAATAAATACAGCATCTATTGTTGTTCCGTATCTGGTGGTAGGTTCTCTTGGATTGTTATTAATTTGCAATTGAAATTCTTCTTGGAGAAACGTAATTAATGGCGTTAATTCATCTTTTGCAAAATATACATTGAAACCCCCAGCTAAAATCAATGGTAGTTTGTCTTCATTGGTTTTGAAAGTTATTGAACTTCTGTGACTGTACGGAAATAATCTCTCGTGTAACAATGAAATGATGTCATTTATTTTTTTATTAGGAGAAATGTACACAACAATCATCATCAATTCACTTCCATCTTATAGTTTAACGTGTGAAGCACATATATCGCCAATAGATGTTTGGGAGACATGAACTTCCGTAGCATTTTGAATTACTAAATCCATGTTGAATGTAGTAATATGTGAAGTATTGTTGTTTTTATAAATGGCAACTCCAGGGGCTCTAAAATTTTGTCTCTTAAATTTAGCTATACAATGAAAATTAGGTAAGTCAACTGATTCATCTGCAGGAAGCCATGTTTCAGTTAGTAATAAAAAGTTACTCCTTTGACAAATAGAATCTTGTAAATCAGTAATATGTTTTCTGAGACTTTGGCAGTTTAAAGTATAAATGGTTAATTTATTTCTGGAGTTTATAAATTCAGTGATCAGTCCTTGCAATGTAGTAAGTTTGTTTAGAGATAATCTTTTAAATTCTTGCTGAAACTGATGGATCTACTCTTCTTCCATGATAAAATCTTAAATTATCCTGACTGTTACATATAAACAACCCTTCAAGACTTGTTATTCGTGTTAAAGCTACGTAAAGTAATGAAATAGAATGACTTTTACTATACTCATAGACCACCTCGTCATATGTACCTCCTTGAGACTTGTGAATAGTCATAGCACATCCTGATATCAATGGAAAATGATTTCTTTTTCCTACAATGGTTTTATTATTATTGAGTGGTACATTTGAAGTTCGACGTACGATAGGTACTGCACGTCTATCGATATTATGTTCCACAAGAAAGGCAGCGGCTTTTCTTCTAGCCACCATACCAGTGTTTTTATCTGGAAAAACGAGCCATATGCGAGTTACTTGATTTTCATCATTTTGTTCTATATGAACCAGCTTTCCAACGGCGCCGTTAGCTAAACCGTCTACCACGTCTATGTTAGTTGTAATAATATAAGGTTTTCCAATAACAAAAATGATTTCGTATGGCAAACCTCCAGTATCAATCACTGACAACTTGTGTAATTTTTGTCTCATGTTTGCTTCTTGCTCATGATTAGTACAACCAGAAATAATGTCCATTGCAATTGAATCTATTTTATTTTTAGTTTGTAAAGCTAGTACGTTATATGCGTTAAATGATGCATTATCATGAAATAATCGTACACCACTTGGACACAGGCGCAAGGCTTCTTCCTTCGTAAAAAATCTAGACTCGATAACGGCTAATTCATCATCATTTAAAATAATACCACTGCCAATTTTTGTGAGAATAGAAGCAAACATTTCGTTATCTTGACGCATTATTTGAGTTAATTCGTAGAATTTTAATCCTCGCCAAAGTAAGGGTCCAATCATCCGTTGTTTAGACTGCTTATAGATTGGAGTTGCACGGACTGGAGGTAATTGTCGCAAATCTCCAATAAAAATAATGTCTAGACCACCAAAATTTTCATCAAAATTTCCGGTTATTTGCTTTAGTCTTGCGTCTATTTGGTTCAAGAGCTCGGCACCAATCATACTGATTTCGTCAATTATTAAAACTTTGACATATTTAAATAAGCATCGATATTGTTGTGCTGTTTCTATTGACAACGGAATTAGTTTTGACAATGATATTTTCAATGCAGTATGAACAGTAGTTCCGTTAATAGCTACTGCAGCTTTATCAGTCGAAGCACACGTAATGTATGAATTGCAGAACCCATCATTATCAGAAAATCTGTTATATACTTCCATTATCAATTTTATTACAAAGATTTTTCCACATCCAACTGGCCCAGTAAAAAATAATTGTAAAGGTGATCTCTCTGCAGATAAATTGTGATTAATGACGTGTAGCTGCAAATCTTTCTGTTTTTCAATAGCGCTTCTCATGAGTTCGCAAAAACGATCATTACTCATGATATTTTCTCTTCTTTTGGCTATTGCTCCCAAGTTTTTAAGCCTAGCTATACGTAGCTATACGTAAATCTTCATTAACCGCAGCATTCGGATTTCTGTACAATTCTTCAAAGGGGTTTGGCTCTGGAAATCTTGTAGCAATGTCTCGATCTTCTGATTCGTCATCTATTAGCTTACCTTCATGACATAATTGTCGGCATATATCAATTGTCTTTTGAATATCAATATTTGACTCAAATTCTTTTCTTTTTTCTAAAATTTTGTTTTCGTGTTCATCATATATAGTTGTGAATTTCATATCTGCTAATATTTCTGTGTCTTCATTTCTAAATGGTATATGTAAGGTCACCATTTCTCTTCTGTACTCATTTTAATCCTGAGTCATGTCATAATTTCTATAACGAATAACTTGAGGCTGCTTCTTTCTAATGTACTCTCCCTTTCTGTTTTTAGTATAGTTTGAAACAAATTGGGCTAAAGAAATTCCTTTCAAACAGCCAAGGATTCAAGAAGTAACGGCCAAGTATTCAAGAAGTAATTTAACCAATTCTTCTGGCCGTTTTTGATACTTGTCATGCCAATCTTCCTTCCAAGTATCAGTAGAGTCGTCATCAAGTTCATCAATTTGTTTTTGTGTTTTTCTTATCCTCTGTTGTTCAATAGGCCAACAAGTGTTAATATACTGACTAAACCGCTACTGACGATTTAGACATTGGTAACCTTGAAAGATACCAAGCAGCTTCTTGACTACTCATCTCAATAGTATTCAGCATGTCAACGCTCATTTTATGAGTTATTTCAACAATATCGAATTCTGGATTCTTATTCATAACTTCTATTATTTTGCGTTGTAAATTGCTAATGCCTCTGTTGGTTTTATTGACATATTCGACGACATATGCCGCGCTAGAATATTCTTCAGTAATTATCTGAAAATCCATATTTGACTTTAAGACATTAAAAACAAATGGATTGAAAGTATTGTGCCATTTTTCGGACGGATGTCGTTTATAGAATATTCTTGGTCTACTAATACCAGATCTTAGTATATCTTTGTATTCTTCATCTGACCTGATATTATTACTTTTATAATAATCATCAATACTATCGTAGTCATTATTTTCAAAGTTAATTCTAATTTCATTATAACTTTTCAAGGGTTCTTTGTAAAGTGGATTCGTTTTTTCCATCGGTATTAAAATCATTGTAGATTTACAAGGCATGAATGGTGCTTCAAATCGGCACTTTTGCACAGAATTAGAGCCAATTTTTTTGTAGCACGTGAAGGTATGCTTATGCGTAAGTAATTTTATGTTTTCCGATGCTTCCGACGTTGATACTGATACTAAACTGTTAATCATTTCTATTGCTTGTTTTTGCTCTTCTCCAAGAATATCTGTGGGAGCATTATCCAGCCATAAAAGAAAATGCGCATGTGGACTTTCTCGATGTTTAAATTCAATCCTCAAAAAGTAGTTAATAACTCTAAACTTACCAAAAGGACTGAACGTCTTTGATTGTAAAATTGTCATTATTACATAAACTAACTTGTTAAAATAAATAGCACATGTTACAGCATCGTTGTTACTTAATGAACTTTTTTGGATAAAACTTAGTTCCGACGCAATAAAATTTTATGGTATCTAAATTGACTGTAGTTATTCGGAATTTCCGTAGTATTTGCACTTGATTGACTTCATCCAATTTGCTGAGATACTTCAACTACTACATGCTGCATTTCTTTTAAACCAGCTACATTTCGAGAATTTGTACTTATTTCATTTATTATTGGATCGTTAATTATTTCTGTAAATTCGATGTTTGGAGAAGTAGATAATTCTGTAACTACATCTGCATTTTGCAGACGCCTCCTTCTTTCCGCTTCACGTTGTTTCAATTTATCTCTGTTCTGCTCCCTGTATCTTTGTTGACGTTCTCTTTTTTTTTGGAGAGCATTTAGTTCATTACCTTGATCATTTCTTTGAATGGATGATGGTTGTATTTTTTCCGAACCAGATGAACTTTGAGCAGTAATTATTTCTTCATTATTCAGTTCTATTCTATTCGTGTTTGAAGAGGTAGATGGTCCGGCAATACTTTGTGAATATTGTATACGTTCTCTTCTTTCCGCTTCACGCTGCTTCAATTTGTCTCTGTTCTTCTCCCTGTATCGTTTTGACGTTCTTTTTTATTATTATTTACTCTAAAAAAAATATATAAGTGTTAAAAGAAGCTTAAATAAAAATTAGTATATTCTGGTACTATTAGATTAATAAAATCTTACACAACATTAATAGTATGTCTTGCGTTTAACTGATCTTGGTGATGTCCAGTTCTAATAATAATATTTTGTGACCCCTGTGATGATTGTTGGGTTCTGAAATATTTATAAAAAATATATCATTAAAATATACAGAAAAATTTAAATTGGCTTCAATATATTAGTAAACTCAAGAATCTTAGCTAGTTATTTCAATATATCCACAGATTCGGTAGAATCTGGCGCCAAGTTCCGTTCAAATCCGTTGTAAACGAAGCGCCAGACTACCGAGTGTGTTCACTGTAAGCAGAACGGTATTTCGAGGTTGCAAAATTTTATTTAATTCGACGGTACTTCTTGTTCCTAAATTTTATATTATAACAGTAATTCATACTTTATTTTACTGATATCAATTGATTATATTCAATTATAACCATTAATTTACTTGAAATTATTAAATTTTATCAGCACAAACTATAGCAAGCTCAAAAATTTCGATCCTGACTTTTTTTCGATGTAAAAAGTGACATGCCACAGACTAAGTAATTCGAGAATGCATGGTAATCCTCCAATAGATGGGAAACTACAGTTAAAAAAATAAATTTCACAGCTTGCATCTACACCCGCCAGGGTGCGCTGCAATTATTTTTACATAAACTGTAGCTTCAAGGGGATAGTTTGCTATAAAAAATGCAGCCAACTTGAGATTTAAGTTAGTACCAATTGCAAATTTTTATTATAATTACAAAAAATACTGAAATCCGAACAAAAACAGTTTCACTGTAAAAAAATCGCGCCAAGTCCACGTTCATAAGACTATTGTTATATCCGGCGTATCATCTATAATACAGGGCCTCCCATTCCAGCCGAAAAGTGCAGCGCTTGCATATTTAGGGAACATCAACCTGGACTGCGCGACAACTCACTCGTTGCCGAAGAATACACATTACCGCGCATTGTCACCTTATCGCTGGAACCAATTGTTTAATTAGTAGCCCCACTTAATGAATCGCAACCGAGGTGATAAAAGACACGAACACCATAATTCGAGAGCTCATTTATAAGGTAACAGTTCTGCCTTAGAGCCCGGGTGAGTCCTATACCCCGACACGTATAGGCAGACTTCAATTATTAAATTAATTAGTCATCTTTTCCCTAATTATTCATTTCGATTTCCTTAACGGTATTTCTAAGTTCTGTGATAGCGATTCTTCGAGCCACGATTCGTTTTGACGATAATCGAGATTCCCACAGTTCCAGTGACCTGGTCCCACTCTCAAATTATTATTTTCTTCTTCTGTAAATTTATAATCGGCGAACTTTGTTTGCCGGAGTCATTACTCCGGTTACGAACTCATATTAACTTTCAACCTTTGTTTTTATATTGTTATTAGTTAATAAGTGAATAGTGTAAGTTAAGACGTGTTTGCCCATAGGGCCAGTTGAACAGAATATATAAACTAAAAACCCGAATCGAAGTGTATCATCATTCTTAAGTTAAGAACCTTCAACCTTTAATCTCCAGTCAGCAGGAGGAAGCGAGAAGCCAGGCAGCGGAACTCAAAGGTACAACGTCCAATCAAAGGCCGAATCATCGTTGGAATTAGGATTCGCAATAGTAAGTGGAGGATATTTTATTATTTCCGAGGTCGATTGTCATATTCAAGGGGCCCTCTCCGGGGTTTTCACCTTCACGAACCCATAAAATATAAACTTAACGATTCTTTCGTTAGGGAAATTCATCTGTTATCCGAACCTCCGTTAATCCAGCTACCGCATTTTAAGATCTTATTTTTCGGACATTACAGACCTGAATTTTTGGTGGCAGCGGTGGGATTCGAATGGTGATCCC
Source organism: Cotesia glomerata (assembly GCF_020080835.1). Lineage (NCBI taxonomy): Eukaryota > Metazoa > Arthropoda > Insecta > Hymenoptera > Braconidae > Cotesia > Cotesia glomerata. The sequence continues at coordinate 16,934,733 of NC_058159.1, read as the reverse complement.
TCGTATTCAACAAACCACCCCGATTCAAAATTTAATGAAAAAGAGGTATTTCCTTCTTAACTCCTCCAAAATTCCCAAAAATTTTTCAAATCAATAACCACACCCAGAATTTCAAAAATTTTTTTTTTCATTACTTTAATATTTTATTTCGTTATTTTACATTCCGCTAGCTAAGCAAAAGTTAAATTTAACTTCGATTCGTCACTTGATAAATCCGGCGTAATTCAACTCTAATTTTATTTTAAAACTTTATATAAATTCAATAATAAAATTAAAAAAAATTTTTTTTTGCTGACGCTTGAAATTAGCCATCAGCTAAACTATTTAAATTTCTTTTCTTTTTTTATTTATTTTTGCTGACTAATAATAACTTCTTTTATTTAGATTAAAACTTAATTTTATTTAAACCAAATTTGCTGACAATTATTAAAAATTTCTTTTTCTTCTATCTTTATTATTTGATTAGGATATTCGATTCTATTCGAATCTCTTTCTTTCTCTATTTTTCTTTTTAATTGCTAATAATAAATTATTTTTAATTTTGTTTTTCTCCTTTCTGTTTTCAACTTTACTTTGATTTTAAATCTGATTTTCATTAAATAATTATTGATTATTTTGTATGTGAATTTATATTAATTCGACTACTTAGATTGTGCTGTATGCAAGCACATCTTCATAGATTGCTCACTGCCAGCCTGGTGTGCTGTAATCCTAGCACCTTGCTGCTGACAAGGACTTTCTAAGCAGACGAACGTATCGCATTCACATAAGTCACTGATGTTCAATTTTATTTAATTGGTTGGTTGATTCTATATACTCTTTTTTTTTTATTACTATATGGTAATCCTTTTTTTTTCTTAATTATTCTTTTTCATTATTCATCGTTTCATTCTTTACTATCGCTTCCTACTTCTTATTTTTGTCTTACTCGACATCTGAAACCTAACACGTATGATAACTAACCTCGTAGTCCGGTTATTGTACTCTACAGCTGTAACTTACTGACCTAATTACCGGTAAAATCTAAATTATAAGTATCTCTCAAATCAAAATAAGCAAATTTTTTTTTTTTTTCCTTTATCGTTTTCTCAAGATTTTTTTTCCCTATTCTTTTTCTTTCTTTCCGCCTACCCTAGGAGTTAAGAAAGAAATTCCCAAAATTCTTAGTAATGGTTTGGCCCTCGAAAACCTGCTCAATTATTTAAAAACCGGAGAGGTCGGCCTTTGAATGCACAGCCAGAATCGGAAATAAGAATATCACCTTCATCCACGGAAGTAGTCATAATCGACGTGCATCCATTCGAAATGTCGTGGATCTACCGATTTAAAATTGACGATGCTTAACAACATCTCAATTTTTCGACTACGTACCACAACAACTGCGACTTGCTAACTGATTAAAATGTCATATGACGAAGAATACCGAAAATTCTACTTCGGAGAGCTCCGAAGAGAGTTAGCCGATTCTGAACCATATGCAGGAGAATCTCCAGAAAGTTTTTACTATTATTTACGAGGTCAAATTATACAGCTTGGAGAATGTGCATCTCCCTTAACTCGTGAAGTAATAGTACGGACACTCCATCAGAATCTTGGTCGACACTTTTTATCATTTTTCCCTCCGGATCTGCAGGGCCAAGTTTCAAAATTTAATCCAAAAACTTTGGACGAAACCTACCTTGCATTTAAGCAGGTAACCTCGGCATCAACTTCTCCACCATCGATTCAACAGGAACAAAAAATTCAAGCTGCTCAGATATCAGTAGAAGAACAGCCTGAAGAGAACGCTGAGGAAATAAATTGTCAGGAACTGATAAATAATCAAGAAGCAACTCAAACCGAAGTGGAGCCCATTTTTGAAAATTTCTGGGACAATTGTGAAATTTCTATTGTTACCGTCTTCACTCCTGTTATATGCTTGGAACCATATTGTGACACAGTTAGTGAACTTGACATTGAAAAACTCGAGTCAAGAAACTGCATACCCTTTTCGGAATCCCAAAATTATCTATGAAAGCTCCGAACCAGCAATTAACCCAAATGACTTTTTAACCGATTTGAAATTTGTGCCTGAACCAAAAATTTCTTAAAAACGTTCCATTCAATCCTCCTTTGACGAAATCAAATCTTATGGTATTGACCCTCTCCGAGTTCCAAACATCCTACAGTTGTTTTATTCGAAGAAGCCCAAAAATTTTAAACTCTACATCTTACGAAGAAAAACTGATGTCAACAAAAATACTAAATTTAAATTTCACATCTTCGCTCTACTGTTAGCATCTTCAAAACCACCGAAGGTTTGAATTAAAACACCTCCTGACATGTCTTCTTTGTTAAAAATCACTCCTCTCGATAGATTTTTCCTTTCCTTTCCTCACTTCCCTCCAAGATAAAATTTTCATTCCAGAAATGAACCATTTTCTACTGAAATTTTGAATGAGAATTCCTTCCAGTACGGAATAAACGCTCTTAAGATCTTCAATACTGCTTCATAATTATTATAATTAACAGAATCAAGCAAGGGTTATTAATCTTTCTCAAGCCTTTTAATAAGGTAAGAATACTTATGAGGTAAGGTTAATCACCATTGACATGGCTACTTCCGTGAGCCTAAATAGTGTGGAGCCGTGTAGGTTCCGACTAGTATTAGGAGAGTTTATTTGCATTTGTTCGATTCTCTGCGTCGAAAATTCAATTAAAAATGAAGGCAAGTTAAAAAAAAAAATTGAAAAAAAAAGGGGGGGATGAGTAAATAAAATTGTTTAGGAATAAATAAATAGAATCTCAAAAGTTTCAAAATCAGAATTTGGAATATCTTTTAAAATAAAGAATTTTCTCATTTCAGAGAGAAAATAAATAAAATCATTCGATTTAAATTTTAAATTCAATAATAGGAAAATTTCTATGGAAAACAATTTTAAATCTGAAAAAGAAAGAAAACTTACTACAAATTCGCTCATTTTTTTTTCTCCAGAGAGAAATCTGTTAAATTTAAAAAACGACGTAATTTTTTCTTTCTGGAGAGAGAATTACAGCAATGGTTATATTATGTGAATATAATCTCTGATGATCATAAAAATTTTTAATTTTCTACAAAATTTTGCTCAAAAAAAAAAAAAAAAAAAAAAAAAATTTTTTTTTTTTTATTAAAAATAAAAGTATGAGAAAAAAAAAGCTAAATAATATATTATCTTTTATTATATTAAATAAGCTTGTAAACTTTTTAGAAAAGTGTTAAAAATTCAATCGACATAACTGAATTCATTGAAATTTAATTTAATACGATTTTTGTTAGGAAGAAAATAAGTAAATGAATTACATTATTTTAAAATTTAGCATATTTGTTTAGAGAAACGACTACGGAGTAATTTTAAAAATTTCAAAGTAAATTAAAATTGTTTTTAAATGTCATTGCGAAGTATCACGACCAACAGTATAAGTAATCTTCGTGTCATCTGGTCAAACTTTCCATCAGTCTTCCTGCAGCAATAATATGAGCAACTACATCAACAGTACCTCTACCAGTAACGTTGATAGTATCCACAGAAAACTCCTTAATGGCATGCGATTATTGAGTTTCCATGGGGCTTACGAGTTCCTAACCCACTACACCAAAGGAAACTTCTTGGAACAGAAAGTTTTTAAAACACAAGAAGATACGCTTCCCGTCACCAACCTGATCTCGAATGGGTTAAAATTCATTCGTAAACCTTGAACGTATTCAACCAGGGCCCGGTTATACGATTCACCATCAGTTGTTAACGAAATTTGAAAAAAAAAGAAGGGGGGGGAAGAAAATTCAGTCCTTGACACAATGCCAGATGGAGTCAATGGGGGTTACTATCATCGTGGAGACGTAAACGTAAAAATTGCACGAGAACCACAGTATAACTGGAAGTAACGCTGCTGCTAGTTGACTAACGAAGAATTCTGCAAACTCAGCAATGTGGGCATTTAAAAACGCGTACGCAATGAGTAAACAGTAAAAATATTAATTTTTGTTTGTTGTTTGTTTGTTTTCTTTCTTTCAGAAAAGAGAGAAATTTTCGAAATTTCTCTGATAAATCGTTAAAATTATAAAAATTTATATAAATAATGAATTTCTCTTTGCTATAAAGATAGAATTTTTCTCTGAAATTATAGAATCATAGAATTAAGTCACAAAATTCCATAACATGATTAGAATATAACCATATTAAACAAAAATAGTAGATAAAAAAAAATAATAATAATAATAAAGATTTTATATATATATATATATATATATATATATATATATATATATATATATATATATATATATATTGTGATGCCTTTTCCGGCACTGGCGTCGACAGGACCGGATCAGGTCAACAAAAATTAATTGGCCTACCTGGTTCGTAGATTTGGTTGGGCGCCAGGAACTCAATGTTCCACGGGTCGATCTCGCTGTTGATCTTCGTTGGGCGGCGGGTCGGTGTTGAAGAGATTCAAAAATCGAATAACGGCAATCGACGGACAAAGAAATCGAAATTGGACGATGGGATCGGTTAATCAGAGCAACAACAATTAAACAAAATAATAGAGGCGTGCACTTCTAATCCAGCAACGGTTTATTCAACAACAAATATATTCTGTCGGCAATGTCGCATTAATAACAAAAATTATTTTAACGCAAAATAATTCTAACGCAAAACTAGTGCTAACGCAATGATTCAACATTTCAAAATAAAACAAATTACAAAAAAAAAGTATTCGAGTAACCAAAAAAAATGACAAAGTCTTTTCTTAAAAAAAAAACAAATAATTAATTCAACTCGCCAAATTTATTCAAAAATTTTCAAAACAAATAATTAATTCAACTCGCCAAATTTATTCAAAAATTAAAAAGGAAATAATTATTTCAATCGCAAAATTTTATCAAAAATTTCAATCGCCAAATTTAATAACAAAATCTCAATCGCAAAACTTTATCAAAAATCGCAACCGCAAAATTTATTTAAGAAGTTTTTTTTTTTTTTTTCTTAAAAAAAAATAATAATTTCAATCGCAAAATTCTACCAATAATTTCAATCGCAAAAGTTTTAATACATAAATTTCTAGAGAATATAATAAATTCAATCGCAAAAACCTAATAAAGATCTCAAAATTATCCAAAAATGATTCAAATCGCCAAATTGTTCAACAATGACAAGAAAAAATCAAATTATGCGAAGAATTCGAATTAGTCAACTTATTTTACAGAGCAATTTACTAAGCCGCTTTATCGGGTATTTGAAGCTCGAGGTAGGGAAACAGTACTTATAATCCCGACCAAAAATTCCACACACACAAACACGCGACTCAACGGTACCGTGCCGCAGAGTGTCGTCACTAAGCTTCAAAAATACCGCACGGAATTCATCTAATTCCGTGCAACTCGAATTATAAACAAATTATTTTAACACGACGAAATTCGCGGTGATGACACCCTGGGGCTAATAAAGACAGCGACCAGACTTACCCTGCAGCTACCGTAGACGTCTCGGGCGATGCTGGCTAAGTAGGCGAAGTTGGCGGCAAAACTGACGGAAGAGCGTCGATGTCTCGGCGATGGCGTGTCCGGGGTCGTAGTGTCCAAAATAACTCGGCGAAATATTGCACAATAATGTACACAATTGTACTCACGTCAGCGATAAATTTTTAAAAAAATAAACAGCAAAAATTAATCAAAAAGAGAACTGCACGATGCCACAGTCACGGCGTCCAGATCAGAATAGATTGTTAATATGGCTGCCTCCTCGGCAACATATGCTCTTTTCTTTTCGGTTCGTTCTAAAAACTCGCATCCAATCAGCTCACAGCTTCTTCTAGCCGGCCGTTGTATTACGGGATGCGTCCAGTATTCCGTTGCGATCGATGATTGGTCGATACTTCGATTAGTGATCAGCCTCGTGTTCAGATGGCGCCTCGCATACTTGTTGTTGATCGCTCTCCGTCGTCATTGGTCCATTCAAATTTTCTCGTCGTTCCATCCTCGCGGCCAGATGTCGCGTTGATCGTTGATGGCTCGTAGAAATTCGCGGGTCGTCTGATCGCTATAGTCTAGTCTCACTCACTCATGCATTCAACAATAGTTCACACTCATTCCGGTATTCTTTTTATTTAAATTTTTAATTTAAATTTGGCGCGTTTTCTTTTACTAATTTTACCTCGAGCTTGTCATTCTGATCGGGTGGCTGCTTGGGGCAACACAGGCGCGTCGAATCTGTGCTTTTCCTCAGCTTAGCCAACCTAATAATTTTAAAACTCGTAATTTCAAATTTTAGAAAATTTTTCCCATGTCACAATATATATATATATATATATATATATATATATATATATATATATATATATATATATAATATATATATATATATATATACATATATATATATATATATATATATATATATGTATATGTGTATATATATGTATATATGTATATGTGTATATGTATATATGTATATATGTGTGTTATTTATATATATATAAATGTGTATATATATATATATATATATATATATATATATATATATATATATATATATATGTGTATATGTATATGAGTATATGTATATTTATATATAAGTATATGTATATTTGAGAAATCGTACTAGTATTCTGAGTATTTTAAAATTAGTTCTGAGAGAAAGAAAGAGGATATCAAAATTTATTAAAACGAAAGTTTTCGAGTTTTACCTCTCAAATTTTCATAATTTATTAAAACGAAAATTTTCAATTTTTAGATTTCAAATTTTCAAAATTAATTAAAAGGAAAATTTTCAATTATTAAATTTCAAATTTTCAAAATTTATTAGAATGAAAATTTTCAAAATTTATTAAAACGAAAATTTTCAATTTTTATATTTCAAATTTTCAAAATTTATTAGAATGAAAGTTTTCAATTTTTACATTTTAAATTTTCAAATTTATTAGAACGAAAATTTTCGATTTTCAATTCCCAAATTTTTCTCAAATCCTGTTTTCTTCCTCTCCTTAATGAAATTGCATAAATTTTTTTTCTATAATAACATGATGAAATAACCTTATTGAACCAATTGAATTTAAATAAAGTAATCATGTATCCCATATCTTAAGTATTATATTGTAAAACCAGGGAAATAAATTTATATTCTTATAAATTAATTTTAATACATGTAACGGGTAAACACGTATTTAATATTTCAGTAACAAAATTTATGTAATTCAAAATTATTTAAACAAAATTGTAAGCAAGCATGAACTTTTCGTCAAAATGAGACGCCTGAGTTCGCGAAAGAAAAGATGCTGTTAGCACCCTTCCTTTCGGGGGGGGGATGCTGTTATATCCGGCGTGCCGTCTATAATACAGGGCCTCCCATTGCAGCCGAAAAGTGCAGCGCTTACATATTTAGGGAACATCAACCTGGACTGCGCGACAACTCAGTCGTTGCCGAAGAATACACATTACCGCGCATTGTCACCTTATCGCTGGAACCAATTGTTTAATTAGTAGCCCCACTTAATGAATCTCAACCGAGGTGATAAAAGACACGAACACCATAATTCGAGAGCTCATTTACAAGGTAACAGTTCTGCCTTAGAGCCCGGGTGAGTCCTATACCCCGACACGTATAGGCAGACTTCAATTATTAAATTAATTAGTCATCTTTTCCCTAATTATTCATTTCGATTTCCTTAACGGTATTTCTAAGTTCTGTGATAGCGATTCTTCGAGCCACGATTTGTTTTGACGATAATCGAGATTCCCACAGTTCCAGTGACCTGGTCCCACTCTCAAATTATTATTTTCTTCTTCTGTAAATTTATAATCGGCGAACTTTGTTTGCCGGAGTCATTACTCCGGTTACGAACTCATATTAACTTTCAACCTTTGTTTTTATATTGTTATTAGTTAATAAGTGAATAGTGTAAGTTAAGACGTGTTTGCCCATAGGGCCAGTTAAACAGAATATATAAACTAAAAACCCGAATCGAAGTGTATCATCATTCTTAAGTTAAGAACCTTCAACCTTTAATCTCCAGTCAGCAGGAGGAAGCGAGAAGCCAAGCAGCGGAACTCAAAGGTACAACGTCCAATCAAAGGCCGAATCATCGTTGGAATTAGGATTCGCAATAGTAAGTGGAGGATATTTTATTATTTCCGAGGTCGATTGTCATATTCAAGGGGCCCTCTCCGGGGTTTTCACCTTCACGAACCCATAAAATATAAACTTAACGATTCTTTCGTTAGGGAAATTCATCTGTTATCCGAACCTCCGTTAATCCAGCTACCGCATTTTAAGATTTTATTTTTCGGATATAACACTATTAAGAAAAAAAAAAATTTTTTTTTTCTGTACAAAAAGATATAAAATAGAAAAATTAAAAAATCCAAGTAACCGATATGATTGTATATGATTTTCGGAAATTAAAAAAAATTTTGTTGTAAATTTAAAAATTAAGAAAAAAATTTTGGAACGTACTTGGTGTGCGTCATTGTGTATTTCAATTTTTTTTAAGTCCTAGTAAATAGATTTTACGAATTTCATTAAAAGTAAAATATTTTGCAACCACGCACACTAAATACGTTCCAAAATTTTTTTTTTAATTTTTAAATTTACAACAAAATTTTTTTTAATTTCCGAAAATCATATACAATCATATCGGTTACTTGGATTTTTTAATTTTTTTATTTTGTATCTTTTTTTAAAGAAAAAACAAAATTTTTTTTTCTTAATAGTCTTATGAACATTGACTTGGCGCGATTTTTTTACAGTGAAACTGTTTTTGTTCGGATTACTAAAGATCGTAAATTATAAATATCAATAATGAATGTTTCACTATAAATTCCACTATGATTAGAAAAATTAATTAATTTTTTAATGTTCATATTAATAACAAATAAGAAAAACATTCGTGCGCTGCACGCCATCAGCTGATTTTGAAATGCAATTCTGTCAGTCTTAATAAATTTATTCTCTAAGCAATTGTTTTAATGCATTAATTTCAATAAGAATGAAATTAAAATTAATAATTAATTTAAAACATTATATGCAATTAAATTTATGTGAATTTTAATCTACCAAGAGAGTAGATTTTACATTTACTGGCGCTCAAAACACACCAAATATACGCGTGCTTAAGGCACAGATAAATGCATACTTTGATTATAAAAATATAATTAACTTACTGATGACTTGATAGTGTCATAGTGTGATTTTGCTTTCTTTGCAGGAGGCTGATCACTTTCACTCTCTAAATTATCACGGTCAGACATTTTATTATCAGAAAAATAATTTGTTTTCAAGTAAAACACAGGTTATGCGTACTGTAGTTAAAAACACTGTATAGACTACGGAGTATACACTATAGGTATCCGAGCTTAGTGTAGCGAGAGAGATGGCTTAACGCCGGATCGAGTGGGAGAGAATCGCACAGTTGATTGCGCATGACGATGCGTCGCCACACCGTACACACTGCTGCATATGACTGTATATATTCCATCAAAATATATACCATCATATAGCGTGGCGATGCGTCACCACGGCATGCATCGCCACGCCAGAAATCGGTTTTACGTGCAGCTATAGATGTTTCACATAAAAAAAAAAATTTTGCGGAAATGAACCACCCTAATATATATATGGGTCATTCCACCAAATAAGAACATTTTTACGGGGCGAACCTCGCGGATTATGTTTAAAATTTATGGAGGTGTTCTTTATCATAAGACAAAAATTCCCTGAGAGTTTTAGCTCTTAATACGCAGTGGTCTTGAAGTTATGATGATTTTTTGTCTTGAAGTTATGATGATTTTTTGAAATTTTGGAAAAAATTTTTTTTCAACTTTTTCGTCAATTTTTCTGATATGAAAAACATTTTTAATCAAAATCGACAAACATTGTATTTTGTAGGAAAAATTCTCAGCTTTTGAATGAAAATATTTATTTTTTCATAAACTCATCAGAAGACCCTTAAAAATCGAATTAAACTGGAAAAATTGATTTTTTTCGGTGTGCAGCCCAAAATTCTTCAAATTTGAATTTTTTTTCTGAAAGCTAAGAGTTTTTTATATAAAATATAGCGTTTTGCCGATGTGCATATTTTTTGTTTCGTCACAATTAAATTGAACGCAAATTCATTATAATTAAAATACTTTTATTTTTGAACTTTTTTGAGATGTGGACACAGTTTTAATGAAAGCATAACCAATTTCATCTTTTAAAGGCACAAAAGTGTGTAATGACTGTGTACCTTTCACCGTTTTCGATTGAGAATATTGTACGTCTAACACATTTTTTTTTATTAAATAATCGTCATTAGCTATAAAAGTAAAGTCAACGCTTGTAAAATTTTTTGTTCCCCAGGAAAACAAATCTTGTGGTTTCAGTATATGCTCTTTATTGTTCATTTGTAATGAAGCTCTAGCAGCATATCGTTTTAATGAACCCGCAAGACCATCGCATGGTCCTTTGCCATGGGCAGTTGCAAAAAAATGCCACTCAGCGTTGATTTCGAAGTCAGCATAATGATAACATAAGTTTGTAAATGCTTTCTTGTTTTTGAATTGTTGTCGAGCTCCATCAGAGAAGTAAAAAATCGTATTGATGACAGCAAACTTCTTTTTAAGAAAGGCAATCAATTGTTCTTGAAATAAATAAATTAATATGTGTCGTGCTTAAGACAATCTGAAATACCAACAAAGCTCAAATGCTTAATAGTATCATTTTCGTTATAATAAATCACCATTGGAAATATAGTAGCTTGATCATTATTCCAATGGAAGCCTTAAGCTGCTTCCTGCACAACGAATGCATAATTTTCCGCAAAGTCAAATACTACGGCAAATTCCCCGCTCTTTAAATTTAGTTTTGTATCAGAAAAAAATCGACTTTGTGTTTTCGCAATAAAATCATTTTTCAAAAGCTTATCAAGTTGCGTCACTAAAGTCTCGATGAAGTCTTCGGAATCTGAAGTAACATTCACAATAGTACAACGGTCTGTTGATTGTCCACATTTTATATTGGATTTCATTAACATCAGATTCATTAAATGACAAACGAAAATAATCAGCGATTTCTTCATTATTTGGACAACTATTGCACATTCTGGAAAAGCACGATTCTTTTGGATTGTTACAAACTAATTTATTTAATAAATTTTTGTAAATTGGCTGAGATTCTACAACCCAATCGGTGTTTTTCGAAAATTTTGGAAAATTACATCCTAAATCGAATAAATGTAATAAAATTAATAACTAGTTTTAGTACAATTATAGAGAATGTCAAATACACAAATACCTTCTAACATCAATTTTACATTTTGATGAATAGTACAAACACATACGACATGTGTACCACTACTTCCAGCAATAATACAATAAGTAGGCCTTAAACTAGCGAATTTAGAAAATCCGATTGCCACTGAATTAAATTGCGCTTTGAAGCTTTGGTACAATTCTTTTAAATTACAAAGAATCAACTTTTTTTTGTACCCTAGTTCGATTTCCATCACAATCCTTCACAGATTTAAAATCTTTCATGCCCGCTAATTGTTTTGAGTTTTCTTCGCTTTCATAAAAATCAATGACAAGTTTTTTTACATCTAACTTAAGCGGCTGATTGCCTGGAACTTTTGTGGGATTCAAAGTATTAGTAGTCATTTCACCAGAGTCTAAATCAACATTCTCAGATTCACTGATATCATTTTTAAGATTCAGTACCATTTTTCGAGAACAGTTAAATTCAGATGCTATACGACTGACTTCCCAACTGTCGGGTAAGATTGAAAGCAGCTTCTTTTTTATTGATCTGTAAAGCAAACGATCGATGGTATTAATATGAAAAAATGAAGATATTTTAAAATGGTACTATTCCTAATTGTGATTGGAACTTATTCTCTAGGGCAGCATAGCTCTCATCAAGTTTTTTTACTTCATAATTTTTTTCAGAATATAACCTTAAATTAAACGCATAGAAAAATAATTAAGTAAGTTTTCACTCAGTAAATGAAAAACTTAATCAGTAGAAAATTTTTACCTGTCTTTTTCAATAAGAGGAATTTTCAAAAATCGCTCTAAAGAATGATCATTGTAATCACATACATTGTCGCTAAAATTACTGACAGTTCGAGATAAACTGCTTCCTTGAGTACAAATTTCAGCTGATATACTCAGACTTTCAACACTAATTTGACTTGAAATAATCCACAGATTCGGTAGAATCTGGCGTCAAGTTCCGTTCAAATCCGTTGTAAACGGAGCGCCAGACTACCGACTGTGTTCACTGTAAGCAGAACGGTATTTTGAGGTTGCAAAATTTTATTTAATTCTACGGTAATTCTTGTTCCTAAATTTTATATTATAACTGTAATTCATGCTTTATTTTACTGATATTAATTAATTATATTCAATTATAACAATTAATCTACTTGAAATTATTAAATTTTATCAGCACAAACTATAGCAAGCTCAAAAATTTCAATCCTGACTTTTTTTCTATGTAAAAAGTGACATGCCACAGACTAAATAATTCGAGAATGCATGATAATATTCCAATAAATGGGAAACTACAGTTATAAAAATACATTTCACAGCTTGCATCTACATCCGCCAGGGTGCGCTGGAATTGTTTTTTCATAAACTGTAGCTTCAATGGGATAGTTTGCTATAAAAAATGCAGCCAACGCGAGATTTAAGTTGGTACCTATTGTAAATTTTTATTATAATTACAAAAAATACTAAAATCTGAACAAAAACAGTTTTACTGTAAAAAAATTGCGCCAAGTCCACGTTCATAAGACTATCAAGAAAAAAAAAATTTCTTTTTTCTTTACAAAAAGATATAAAATAAAAAAATTAAAAAATCCAAGTAACCGATATGATTGTATTTGATTTTCGGAAATTAAAAAAAATTTTATCGTAAATTTGAAAATTAAAAAAAAAATTTTGGAACGTACTTGGTGTGCGTCATTGTGTATTTCAATTTTTTTAAAGTCGTAGTAAATAGATTTTACGAATTTTATTAAAAGTAAAATATTTTGCAACCACGAACACTGAATACGTTCCAAAATGTTTTTTTTAATTTTCAAATTTACAATTTCCGAAAATCAAATACAATCATATCGGTTACTTGGATTTTTTAATTTTTTTATTTTATATCTTTTTGTAAAGAAAAAAGAAATTTTTTTTTTTCTTGATAGTCTTATGAACGTGGACTTGGCGCAATTTTTTTACAGTGAAACTGTTTTTGTTCGGATTTCCTCTTCCTCTGATGCCGGCGAAATATATTCTTTGACACGGAATCGACAACGCACACATAACATTGAAGTGTCATCTGAGTCAGGAAATTTCCAACGATCTTCGTCGGGAAATTTTCTTAAATCTTTAACTCCTTTTTTATCTAAAAAATTCGTTTAATTAGATGTCAAAAGTCAATATTAAACACAAGGCCATTAATTTAATTGGTTCTACGTAGAGGTTATACATAAGAGGTCAAGTGCACTGTATTAGTTACTTACGTGACTCATTGAATGAATTACAACAATTTACTGACCGTATACGTTTACTTATGGCGATAAAATATCAAAGTAACGCAATAATTATTACTTAAAAACTTGAGCAATTATATTTTTGTTAATGAAGGACTATTATAATAATTTGTGGAAAATAGGAAGGATGGCTATTCTAGTAATAATATAACACTTTGATTATATATACGTCTATATGTAGTTGCAGCTTTATTATGTTTTTTACACAGAACTTCTAGATGTACGTGTGATCGGTACAGAGCTATAGTCAAGAGTGAGTATGTCACAATGTAAGAGACTACTCTAGAGGCTTAGTAATTACTTCAAACGTCTAATAGATGTTGCCTCATGTATGAGCAAAGTAAACTATTTCTGACACTCCCTCCCTTTGCACATACATATTTTAAATATAATGAATAACATATAATTTTAAAAATTACATCTAAAATCGATTAACGATCATGAACACATCTAATATTAAATATTGTTCGGTGAACAAGGCCCAGTAGCGATTAACTCGCTCCTGGGGGACACCCAAATTCAAGAGACGCACCTGTCCACCGCTAATTCCCGCAAAAATCGAACCGCCAATAGAAAATCAGCCTCTCGATCACGCCATGAATCGACCGCTTTATTGGCTGATCGTTCCCACTAGACATGCGCAATAGCCTTCTTCCCCAACTCAACGAGGAAGAAGACGGACTATTGTTATTATCTTTCGCTTCTACGCTTTCGCTGCATCAAGTCGCCATTAGTGTTTCTTTTTACTTTCGCTTTTCGTTAATAAACCGCATTTCGCTCATTTAATAATTTAATTTGCTTAAATTAATTGTTAATAATTCGCTTTAGTTTGTTTCAGATAAGTTGTGTTATCTGTGCATTTTTTTCACCGCTTTTTTAGTGCCGACAAAGTGTTCAACCACGTGTCAATCGGCTTCGCTTTTGCTAACCACGCTGTAATTTATAAATCCGCTTTTATCTTAACAATCCGCTATTAAACATATTAAATATTGAGTGTATTTAATGTAAATAAATTCCTAGTGTTATTTTTGATAATAATTTACGCATTTTAATTGAGATATCCAGACCTAAACCTGATCCCCGCTTTTCCGCTCTTTCAGTAATTATTCATTGGTCCCTCGAGCCGGATCAGGCTGGCTCTATCTCAATTAAATTAATTTATTATTCCGCTTAAAAATTGTGCTGTGTTAAGTGAAGTGTAATACCGCTAGGAAAGGTCGAGTGTCAGGAGCATCGCAGAGCACATCGGGTGCTGCTCCTGATAGTCATTCGTACACCGGTACGCTGAACTTTCCGTTTATTAAGACTGAAAACTCGACTTCGGGCCTTAAATATCCTCGCTATGGAGAATTACACAAGATAGTTAAAAAATGCAATTTGTGCTTCAACTTTCGTGTTCCGCACCGCGCCGCAGATTGCAAGACCGCTCAAGATTGCCGAAAATGTGGTCAACGTCACCACATGTCCATCCATTTTGGATGCACCAACGAAACCAGCTTCACCGCAGTCTACATCTTCCGCACAGGCAACTATTCGTTCCCTTTAGACCGTTTACAACTTGAAATTAACTGTTGATTATTTCAGATTCGCTTTCCGCTCAAGTTTTGCTAGCTACCGCTTTAGTCCAGGTCAGTCCGCATCATGGTAATCCAATCACCACTAAAGTTCTGATTGATCAAGGCTCAGAGCTCTCATTTATGAGACAGACGCTCTTCAAGAAGCTTGGACAACCGCTACAACGCGACATGGTCATGCTCAAGGGCATTGGCAATGTCTCCGCAGGAAGTTCACTAGGTGTGAGCACAATTGAACTTCATTTGCAGTGTACACCCGCTTCAATGCATGTCAGCATGCATATTCTACTACCACTGACTGTAGATCTTCCATCGCTCGTGATCGCTGATCCGAAATGGCCGCATCTTGAGAATCTCAAGCTCGCTGACCCGCAGTATCTACAGCCACGCCCTGTAGATATTATTCTAGGTGCATCACCAGCCGCACAGATCATGAACGCAGAGATTCAACGAGGACCTCGCAATGCTCCTATTGCACAATCCACAACGCTTGGTTGGATTGTCTATGGAGCTGTCACCGCTAAACACGCTTCAACATCACACGCAGCACTACATGCGTCAGTAGATACTGAATTACAAGACGCTATCGCTAAGTTTTGGGAACAGGAAGAAGTTCCATCAGGAAATTCACCGCTCAACACCGCTGAAGAAGACGAATGTGAAATTCACTTTCGTCAAACGCATTATCGACAGCCTGATGGACGCTACGTAGTGAGATTACCGCTTAAGGCCCTTGAGAGTCAACTTGGCGACTCTATCAACGCAGCCATGGGGTCACTCCGCAAATTAATAACTCGCTTGTCGTGAGAAAGAGAATATTCTGACATGTATCGTGCATTCATGGCAGAATACATTCAACTAGGACACATGGTACGAGTACCAGTCAACGAATTGCCCGCAAACGCTTACTTCTTGCCTCACCATGGGGTATTGAAGCTTGATAGTGCCACTACGAAGCTCCGCACAGTGTTCAATGGTTCCTGTGCAACATCTACAGGAATTTCATTGAACGACATTCTCCACGCAGGACCCAAAACGCAAATTGACATTTTTGATGTGATGTTGAGAATCCGTTGCAGCAGGATTCTATTCGCTACTGACATTACCAAGATGTTCAGACAGATTGAGGTCGACTCGCTTGATTGGCCGCTTCAGTGCATTCTCTGGATAGATGAGAATGACTCAATAGACGCTTACTGTCTCAAGACAGTCACATACGGAACCGCTAGTGCACCTTTTGACGCTGTACGTGTGCTTATCCAACTAGTAAAGGATGAAGGACACCGCTTTCCGCTAGCTGTTGCTCCAATGTTGAAAACACGCTACGTAGATGACATCTACGGTGGAGCAGACAACGAAGAAGACGCTATCAAGGCTGCAGTACAAACAAAAGCTCTGTGTGCAGCAGGCTGCTTCCCGCTTGCCAAATGGGCTAGCAATAGCCCACGGTTACTCGCTGAAGTCGCTCCAGAAAAGCAGCTGGATACACCGCTTAAAGAAATCAGTGATGCACCAGTAAAAGTCCTGGGCATGTACTGGAATTCACGCACTGACGCTCTCCAGTTCAAGTACACGCTACCGCCAGATACGCCTAAGACAAAGAGAGCTATTTTGTCTGAAATCGCTAAACTGTATGACCCACTAGGACTTCTCGCACCAATAGTCGTCAAAGCCAAGATCTTTATGCAAGATCTGTGGCTAGATAGAGTGTCATGGGATGAACAATTGTCACCATCACTCATTCACAAATGGACTGGATACCGCGAGGATCTTCGAAACATCGAATCCATCCGCATTCCACGCTGGAATAATATAGCACCTGGAGCAACTATGGAATTGCACGGGTTCTCAGACGCTTCGCAAAACGCTATGGCTGCCGCTGTTTATTTGAAAGTCACTGACGCTGATGGGAACACAAAGGTCTCACTTCTGTGTTCAAAAACGCAAGTAGCACCGCTGAAGACCATGACAATCCCACGCTTGGAATTATCTGCCGCATGATTGCTAACACAACTGATACTTCATGTTAAAGAAGTTCAGTCGCTTGAAAATGTCAGGATCAATCTCTGGACTGACTCCGCCGTGACTCTCGCATGGATTAAAAGTCCAGCAATCCGCTGGAAGACATTCGTCCGCAATAGAGTGGGAAAAATCCAAGAAACGCTTCGAGATGTCTCCTGGAAATTTATTCCAGGAAAACAAAACCCCGCTGACTGCGCTTCAAGAGGTATACCTACGCTAAAACTGAAACAACACGCTCTCTGGTGGCATGGACCAACTTGGCTTCATGAACCAGAATCCTCTTGGCCCACTCTGGAGCCTCCAACCGACAACGCAACGCATCGAGAAGAACGCCAAGGTCTGACACTAGTAACTTGGAAAGCAGAAAATTGCCTGCTCCAACAATTACTGTCGCATTACACGCAGCTGTTTCCACTGCTACGGAAGCTTAGCATCTGGCATCGTGCCATCGACCGCTTTAAAAGAGTTCCACAATCTTCGCTGGCCTACCCGCTTACTCCATCAGACCTGGAGCACGCTAAATTGACCTTGATTAAGTTCACTCAAGGACAATACTTCGCTAGAGAGATTCACACGCTACAAGATGGTGATGGTCTGCCTAAAAATAACAGCATCACTAAGCTGACTCCGTTCATCGACCATCAGGGGGTCTTGAGAGTCGGTGGCCGCTTGAAAAACGCATTGCTGGACCCAGAAGAGAGGCATCCAGCGATTCTACCGCGACAATCACCGCTTACATCAATTTTGATTGATGTTTCGCACCGCAAAACGCTTCACGGAGGTACTCAGCTTACGCTCCCTGACTTACGCAAGAGTGTCTGGATCATTGGAGGCCGTGTTCCAGTCAGATCATTTATTTTACGCTGCGTTATCTGCACGAGACACAGTGGAGAACGCGCTCAACAGTTGATGGGTCAACTACCCACCGCACGAGTACAGCCAACTTGAGCCTTCTTGCATACAGGACTCGACTACGCTGGACCTATCACGCTGAAAACGTTTCAAGGACGTGGAGCAAAAACATACAAAGGCTGGATTGCAGTCTTTGTATGCATGTTCAGTTCAGCTGTACATTTAGAGCTATTAACTGACTACACCGCTGCCGCTTTCATCGCCGCTTATCGCCGCTTCACCAGTCGCCGAGGTATCTGCCACACGCTATATTCAGACTGTGGAACCAATTTTGTAGGAGCAGATAAAGAGCTGAAACGACTATTCGCTGCAGGATCCCGCACATTACGAGAATTATCAACCTTGATCGCTCAAGATGGCACGAACTGGAAATTCAATCCGCCTGGAGCTCCACATTTTGGAGGAAAATGGGAAGCCGCTGTGAAATCTATCAAATTTCACCTTCGAAGAACAATCGGAGACTCGCTGTTGACGCTTGAGCAATATTCAACGCTACTGGCTCAAATTGAAGCCATATTGAATTCCAGACCGCTCACACCGCTGAATGAAGATCCTGCTGACCTTGCTGTACTGACTCCAGATCACTTCCTAATCGGACAGTCACTGACCGCTGTCCCAGAGCCATCGCTGACAGATTTACAACCTGCTCGGCTCTCGCACTGGGAACAAGTCCAACAAATGGTTCAACATTTCTGGAAACGCTACTACCAGGACTGCATCCACCGCTACCAGGCCATTTCAAAGTGGCATCATCGACGCAACCAGATCAAGGTGGGTTCAGTTGTACTGATCACCACTGAGGATCTCCCGCCAACCAAGTGGCCATTAGCCAAAGTAATTGCTGTCCATCCAGGTGAAGATGGACAAATCCGCGTAGTAACTGTTAAGACAGTTAACACAGAGGTGGTACGTCCAATTACAAAGCTCTGTGTCCTGCCGCTAACGCATGAAGAAGATGATCTTGTCGACGCAGCCGCCAACCCGGGGAAGAATGTTCGGTGAACAAGGCCCAGTAGCGATTAACTCGCTCCTGGGGGACACCCAAATTCAAGAGACGCACCTGTCCACCGCTAGTTCCCGCAAAAATCGAACCGCCAATAGAAAATCAGCCTCTCGATCACGCCATGAATCGACCGCTTTATTGGCTGATCGCTCCCACTAGACATGCGCAATAGCCTTCTTCCCCAACTCAACGAGGAAGAAGACGGACTACTGTTATTATCTTTCGTTTCTACGCTTTCGCTGCATCAAGTCGCCATTAGTATTTCTTTTTACTTTCGCTTTTCGTTAATAAACCGCATTTCGCTTATTTAATAATTTAATTTGCTTAAATTAATTGTTAATAATTCGCTTTAGTTTGTTTCAGATAAGTTGTGTTATTTGTGCATTTTTTTCACCGCTTTTTTAGTGCCGACAAAGTGTTCAACCACGTGTCAACCGGCTTTGCTTTTGCTAACCACGCTGTAATTTATAAATCCGCTTTTATCTTAACAATCCGCTATTAAACATATTAAATATTGAGTGTATTTAATGTAAATAAATTCCTAGTGTTATTTTTGATAATAATTTACGCGTTTTAATTGAGATATCCAGACCTCAACCTGATCCCCGCTTTTCCGCTCTTTCAGTAATTATTCAAATATTAATAAAAGAAGGTAAAGTCTTTATCTGTAGTTCCAATTAAGAACAAGGTCCTTGAACTTCTTTGTTTTTCTCCGCTGCGCACTCTGCTAAGATTGAATATTAACTTCTGTAAATATCAATTAATTATATGATTAAACTTATTAGTTTAAATCTTCTATATAACATCTATATTTAACATCTAAAATCAACATCTATATTTAACATCTAAATTCGACATCTACATTTAACATCTATATCATCTAAAATTTTATCATCTAAATATTCATCATTTTATTTCTGAGTTTGATGTGATGTAAAGGGTAAAGGTTTAGTCATAATATCCGCAATATTTTCTTTAGTGGATATCTATTTGACCTTTATTTTGCCCGCCAAGACATATGATTTAACAAAATCACCATGAGTTTCAGCCATTTGAGGTTTCTTGCCTGTTCTTTCTCTTTCAGCCAGATTGGATTTGATAAGCTCAATGTCATCATCAAAATCTTTCAATTTGTGACTTCCCTCCATTTGAGTACAGTCACAGGCTGATTTATTATCACATCTAATAGTGACTGGATACATAGTTTTACCTATTATATCTCTAATCGCTTTATCCAAGGAAATTAATTCCTTACAAGATTCGCTCATGGCAAGATATTCTGCTTGGCAAGTTGATGTAGCAGGAGAGGACTGTTTGTGGCTTCTCCAAGCTACTGTATCACCGTACACTTGGATGATGTAACCACTTGTCGAAGTCGAATTTTCACGATCTCTGAAGCTAGTGTCAGTCATAGCTTCCATAATTTCGGTTTTACCTCTATAGTATAAACCCAAATCAGTTGTTCCTCTAAGATATCTGAAAATTCTTTTGACTTCAGTCCAATCTCCTTTAATTGGATTATTCTGTCTTCTAGACAATAAATTTACAGCATATGCTATGTCTGGTCTGGTTGCACCAGCAAGATACAACAGACTCCCTATAGCCTTTCTATAAGCTGCATTAGCTGGAACATTGGAATCATCTAATTTTCCTATATTTTTATTGTTTCTATTTTTGACTTGTCTAGTTATCATGGGTGTGTCTTGAGAATTACATTCTTTCAGATCGAAACGTTCTAGGATCTTTTCAGTGTACTCAGGCTATGTAATAGACATTTCACATTCATTTCTATCACGGTGAATTTTCATCCCAAGAAAATTCTCCGGTTCTCCCAAAATTTTCATTTCGAAAACTTTACTGAAATGATTTATAATTTCATCTCATTTTTCGGGTACATTGCTAGCTGCAATCATATCATCTACGTATAGGATTACGATGGCAATTTTTCCATCTTTTCTCCAAGTAAATAAGCATGGCTCGTTTAGATCATTCTCCAAACCTAGTTTCAGTGCTTCTTCAGTGAACTTTTTGTTCCATCTCTTAGGACTGATCTTCAATCCATTAAGAGATTTTTCAAGCTTCCAGACCATCTTTTCTCTCATTTCATCACTGCAATCATAGCCTTCTGGAATCTCTATAAAAATTGCTTTTTCCAGAGTCCCATACAGAAAGGCAGTTTTTACATCCATTTGTCTTGCGTCTAAATCAAGTTTATTTATGATTGCTAGTGACTGGAGCATAAGTTTCTTTCACCTCATACACGTTTACATCTAGAAAACCTCTTACAACCACTCTAGCTTTATAGATGGTTTCTCCAGTTTTGCCAATTTTGGTTTTAAAAACCCATCTAGAGTTCACTACATTAGCATCTACAGGTCTTTTAACTAGATTGTAGACTTTGTTATCATCTATTGATTTTAATTCTTCTTTAACTGCTTTTATCCAATCAACACAGTCTTCCCGCAGTAAACACTCTTTGTAATTACTGGGATCCTTGTTGATAGAAGAAAGCATAGCATGTATAAAATCTTCTTCTTCTACAATCGTGAACTTTTTTATTGTTTTGGCATAAACGAAGTTATCATCTATCTTGGGTTTTGGTTTTCTTTTTGAAGCTCTCAACTTCTTAAATTTGGTATCAATTGATACATTATCATCTAATTTACGCTTTTTAGATTTGTCTGAATTAACTAGTTTATCTTTAGAGTTTATTGTTACAGGAGTATTTGCATCAGAAGATTCAGAATCTATTTTCCCATCAATTGAATTATCATCTACTTCTACATCTTTTTGTTTTTGAATTGTTGGAGAATCTTCAACTTCTAAATCTTTTGTTTTGTAAATATCCTTATAAACTAGTTTTTCATTAAATCTGACATGTCTTGAATTTAAGAATTTTCCAGAGGTCGGCTCCCACAATACATAACCAGTACGTGAGTAACCTACCAGTATGGATCTTATTGTTCTTTCAGAAAATTTATTTTCTGATATTGGAAGTTTAACATAAGCTAAACATCCAAACCTTCTAATTTTATTCATATGTGTGCTAATCTTTGCATTGAGTTTATTCAATGGTGATACAAAACCATTGATTTTGTGAGGTGTTCGATTGTACATATTAACAGCTGTTTCAGCTGCCAATATCCACATCGATTTAGGCAGGCCAGAGTCAAACAATAACACTTTAATTTTCTGTTGTATTGTTTTATTAAATCTCTCGGCTGTACCATTTAACTCTGGAGTATACGATGGTGCATAATCTGATTCTATTTTTTCTTTATGCATAACATCTACAAAATCACCTCCCGTAAACTCCCTAGCATTATCAGTTCTGATATAGCACACTTTATCATTTTTACCTAATAAATTTCTAGTTGTATTTATGAAGCTTTCTAAACAACTAGCAGCTTCATTTTTATTTTGAATAGAATAAATTTTTGCAAATCTGCAAATGCTCAATAATGCTCAATAATAATTAATTATTTAATTGAATTGATTCGTTAATTGCTGGGAGCGTTCCTCCTGGGGGTTTATACCCGAGGAATGTTCTAGACCTCTTGGGTTTGCAAGTCGTGAATAATTAATAATTATAATTAATTATAATTAATTTTATTAATACAGTTGGTTAATAATTATTAACATCTTGAGATTGGTTTAAATAAATATATTTTATATTAATTAAATTCTGAACACCGAGAAGGTTTCAATCGACACGACATAGTATTCGGTACCCGAGGTCAAAACGTGCTACGCGGTAACGAACGCTGGCATCCATTTTGAGCGCGCAAATTCCGTGTGAATTTTATTACGCAATAAATCGTAAAATTAACAACTGGATCATTATTACTATTTACAACAATGGAATTATCTTTTATTAAGACTATTTATTATCTTGAATTAAATATTGATATCGTATTAATTTTGGAAACTATTTTATTATTTGGAAAATTAAGTATTGAGAATCGGCTACTGAGTTTCGACGCAATTAAGATCGAATTAACCGTGGATAATTTTTCATGAATTTATTTTATATTGAGACAAATTGTTTTATTAATTATTTATAAATCGAAAAATTCCACGTGGTCATTTATATATTGAACTATGGAAGACTAAAATTATTATTGGAATTATTTATAAAAACTATTTGTCAGTGTGGATTACGTCCGAGAAAATTTAGTTAGAATTTTACAAAGAATTATTCTTAAGAATTTATTCAAAATTTAAGAAATAAAATTACGAGTTGAAATTGGAGTAAAATTTTACGTCAATATTGTTCCTAAAATTTTATTTAATGCTGAGTATTAAACTCGTGGATAATTTGGAATAAATTCAAGCGTCGGTTTTTAGAAGAATTGAACGTTGACTTTTTTGGAGTTTAATTTTGTAATCCAGAAAATAAAAGTAAAGTAGAGTCAGTGTGTGTGTGAGACACGTGGGTTATGTGTGTGTGAATGCTACCAGCGTTCCTTCGCAAGCGAGCAGTCCGTTTGCGAGGTGTTTCGCTGGCATAGAGCGTGAGGGTCCGGTGTACAGCGCGACTTAGTTAGAAACTGCGGTATAGACGCTCCATAAGTGGGTACCGTCAGGATTAAGAATTTTGATAGAGCGTGAGGGTCTGGTGGACAGCGCGACGTAAGGATAGTGTGGAGTGTGTGCGTGAGCTGTAGAGGCTTCTTGGCTTACGTTGCAGTCACTAGGCTGTTGCTTCTGTAGCCAGGCGTTGTTGATAAGCCCTCGTACACTGATGTCTTTGTACGAGGTGACTTGTTGATAAGTCAGAGTCACCGGTTTTAGCCCGAAATCCTCCGTTACATATAAGTTGTAGTAGCGACTTTCCGGGGGAAAACGTGAAGTAAATTAGTTGTAAGTAAATTAGCTGTAAGTGAGCGGTGTACGTGCAAGGGCACGAGTTGTTATCATATTTTGTTATTAAATAAATACCGGTCATTTTTGTTAAATAAAAATTTATTTCTTTCAGACCACCTTCCTCCACTCTCTCTCCCTGTAGATTATAAGCTCAGATCTGGTTTCCGGTTCCAGGAACCGAGATACAAAATCCTGGTGGCGCCCTTGTTAATTTAGAATCATTTTCGCTAGGTATTGTTTTATTTCTATTAAATTAATTAAGGGGCCAATGAGCGGAAAACCACCCGTTACAACTTCTAAAATAAATTTAAAAACAAAATTATCTGTTTTTAAATTTTTGTCTGACGTCTCAGATGGAGTATCTTCAGTCTCATTATTATCGAGCATATGTTTATCGTTCTGCTCATTCATTGTTTCTTTGTAAATATCTTCTAGATATCAGTAAACTTCTAATTATGAACAATCTGAAATATACCAACCTTATCAGAGACTGATATTTCACCCCTATTCACAACTGCACTGCAAGTTGTAAATAAAAAGTGAAATCAGCTGTAGCTCCCGCATGCAACAGCATGGCACACGTGCTTCCTTCCACCTCGTGACAAACGACACAGCTCGTTGAAACGTTCAGGGATGGTCGTACGTACACGTGCGACACACAAATCACACACCAGAGTAACAACCGATTAAATTGAAACAAAGCTTAGTGCTGTACTACAGACTTTACTTTGAGACAATTATTGAATTAGTTATTATCTTTATTTATATATTTGCAGTCTTTTAAAAAGACTACGTAATAACTAAATTTAATGTCGAGAAATAGTTTATAAATATTTATTTCGGTAAATATTTATTTCAAGTTTAAACTTCTAAAATTTCCTTCTTATCTTAAAATAATTATAATTTTAAACTATAATTATTATCAATATTACAAAACCAACTATATCTTAAACAAGTCAACTACTTCAATTGTATTACTCTATTTATTTTCTTGAGAGCAATATTATTTTTCGTCTAAAATATATACATCGATATCCGATTCTCAGAATCTGAGAGTCGTAAACCGTCTAACTTGTACGCGACAAGCGCGCTTTTGTTCTATGATATATACAACTAACACAATGTGTATAGCTATATAATATTACTCGAGCCGGGCGGCTTCAACAAGTTTAAACTTGACAAAGAAAAATAATTTTTTTTTAATTTCTTCTAAAATCAATTTCATCTAAATTTATTTTCTTTTTTTTTTTTTTTTTTTAAATTTCAACTCCTTTTAAATTAAAATTCTTCTAAAATTTAATTTCTATTAAATTTAATTTTCATCTAAATTTATTTTCTTCTAAAATTTCAACTTCTTTTAAATTAAAAATCTTCTAAATTTTAATTTCCTTTAAATTTAATTTCATCTAAATTTATTTTCTTCTAAAATTTCAACTTCTTTTAAATTAAAAATCTTCTAAATTTTAATTTCTTTTAGTTTTAATTTCATCTAAATTTAGCATCCAAAATGCACTTCTTAGGATAAAAAATCAAAAACTTACCAGTTTATTTGATTTTCTTCAAATTTTAAAAAGCTTAAGCCTTTAAAAAAAAAAAACTCTTTATGCACAATTCGTTGCACTACACAAAGCCAATTCTTTTTCTAATCCCTTTCGAGATAAGAAAACACGTCCTATGCGTGATGGGTCCTTAACCTGAAGGACTTTTATAATAATTTGTGGAAAATAGGAAGGATGGCTATTCTAGTAATAATATAACACTTTGATTATATATACGTCTATATGTAGTTGCAGCTTTATTATGTCTTGTACACAGAACTTCTAGATGTACGTGTGATCGGTACAGAGCTATAGTCAAGAGTGAGTATGTCACAATGTAAGAGACTACTCTAGAGGCTTAGTAATTACTTTAAACGTCTAATAGATGGTGCCTCATGTATGAAGAAAGTAAACTATTTCTGACAGTTAAGAACAAACGATCCGAAAATAAATCGCTCAAGAAAGAATCACAAAATGAAAGTAAATAGAGAGAGTTGTGAGCGCCATCTGCATGATAAGTGACGAAGTATAGACTCATCTTTTAAGCAGGTGGTTCAAAATTTCTGAGTACTATAATTTTAGTATTAAAGAGAAAATTATATTACTATTCTGAATTATATTACTGCATAGTGAATCTAACATTTAATTTAATTGTGATGAAACAAAAAATATGCACATCGGCAAAACGCTTTATTTTGTGTAAAAAACTCTCAGCTTTCAGAAAAAAAATTCAAATTTGAAGAATTTTGGGCTGCACACCGAAAAAAATCAATTTCTCCACTTCAATTTGATTTTTAAAGGCCTTCTGATGAGTTTATGAAAAAATAAATATTTTCATTCAAAAGCTGAAAATTTTTCCTACAAAATACAATGTTTGTCAATTTTGTTTAAAAATGTTTTTCATATCAGAAAAATTGACGAAAAAGTTGAAAAAAAATTTTTTCCAAAATTACAAAAAATCATAACTTCAAGACCGCTGCGTATTAAGAGCTAAAACTCTCAGGGAATTTTCGTCTTATGATAGAGAATACCTCCATAAATTTTAAACATAATTCGTGAGGGTCGCCCCGTAAAAATGTTCTTATTTGGTGGAATGACCCATACATAAGGGTGTGCCAAAATGTAACTTCCGTGAAGAACATTTGAAAATTGGAATTTTGAGTTCCGCTTTTAACAGGGGCTGCGTTTGGGCATTTCCTGAGATATTTTGGTGTGAGACGATGTATTTGATTTTCATAGAATTTTTTAACAGAAGCTTAGTTTGGGCATTTCCGGTGAAAATTCAAAATTCAGCCGGAAGTACACAATTAAATCTCCTGTTAAAAAATTCTATGAAAATCAAATACATCGTCTCCCCCTAAAATATCTTAGGAAATGCCCAAACACAGCCCCTGTTAAAAGCGGAACTCAAAATTCCAATTTTAAAAGGTTTTTCACGAGAGTTACATTTTGGCACACCCTAAAATATAGATAGATAGATAGATAATAAACTTTATTGACCCTAGAGCCTTAGCTCCCTCAGGACCATCATAATTATACATTATAATCAGTGTAAAATACAGAGCATGTAATTACATAAATTGAAAATAATAAAATAATAACATATTATAATGAAATAATAACGTGAATTATAAATTATAAATTATAATCGTGGTAGATATGAGACAAGTTGCCAGAAAACCTGGTAATAGCACAGTTAAGCAAAACTAATATCATTCAATATCACTCAAGGCACAGCAGCATACAATAATGACAATCGAAGCTCAATATCATAAATTAATACTTTAGCAAATAACAATTATAGCACGCACTACAAAACAGTTCATAATTTTCAGCTTTAGTTACTTCTGGGGGTAGCGCATTCCAAATGCGTATCCCGCGGATAAGAAAAGAGTTCTCAAATATCCGACAATTAGATCTAGGCAGGCGTAAATAATCCTCCCTTACATCACTCCTCCTATTATACACACTTAGACATCAGGTCATCCCTGACATAGAGAGCAACTCCACCACCGCTCCGCAGGCACCGGTCATGACGATGAAGCACATATATATATATATATATATACAGGGTGTCCCAGAAGTAACGGACACCATTGTAGCATCTGATAAACAAAATAATTCTGAGACGAAAAGTCCTTAGCCATTTTTTAATCAGACACATAGATAATTAATTATTAATTAAAATAACGTCCTTTTATGCGTTAGAGAGAGAGCGCTAGTGTCAAGTCAAGTGCGTTCCAACGAAGACGCTTACACGTGAATGTGTAAGTAAATATGTGTGACTACGTTAGCTATAGAAACTAGTTAGTTATACAGTTAGTTGTGTCTTTGTTTGGCACATACTTTACTGGACACTGGCGCTCTTTCTCTAACAAATAAAGAGACATTATTTTTAATTAATAATTAATTATATATGCGGTTAATTGAAAAATGGCTAAGGACTTTTCGTCTCAGAATAATTTTTTTCATCAGATGCTACAATGGCGTCCGTGACTTTTGGGACACCCTGTATATATATATATATATATATATATATATATATATATATATATATATATATATATATATATGATGTAACGCACCATGTCAGCAGGATTGCACACAGTTCTCTACCGATCTTTATGAAATTTTGTGGGCTCATTCTCTGGATTAATACCAAGATCAAGTGCGAAGATGAGTAAAATCGGCTGGTAACTTTACAAGTTGCGGGTGTTTGAAAATTTTTTTCATTTTCAAAAAATTTTGAATTTTGTATTTTTTATGAAAATAATCTTCCAAATATAAAAGATAGATAAAATCTATCAAATTTATCTTAAACTTTATTTAGTTACCCTCAATTTTAACTATAATTTGTCTAGTTTTTATGATTTTTTTAATTAATTCCTTGAATTTAAAAATTTTCAAAAATTTTTCAATGAAGGTATTTCACTCTTTTTTCTTTAAATAATTTTTAAGCCGTAAAAGATAGCTTGAATTTATAGAATTTATGTTAAAATTCACATAATTATCTTCAATTTGAGCTATTATTCGTCATCTTTCGATACTTTTTTCAATTTATTTCGGAGTTTGGAAAATTAAAACAAAATCAAAAATAAATTAATATTTAGCTTCTATCATGAAATGACTTTCATCTGTTACAATTCCTATTTTTTAGGTAGATGTCTTTGACTATCTATTCGTTGTAGTCGGCCTCATATCATTATTTGCAAAAATATAATAAAAAATAATTTTAGGACATTATTGCCTTTCAATAACGTGTTAATTTCAATATTCAAACAAGAAATCTACCTATTCATGTCGGGTATGGCCGAATGGCCTTTTTTTTTCTATTTTCTTATAAATTCTGATTATTTTAATTTTTAACTTCCCGCTAAGAAAATTGAAAATTTTCAAAAATCGGGAAGTTATTGGTTTTACCCCGTTTTTTGAAAATCGAGTTTTTATCAGATCTCAACGTTTCGAGGTCCAAGAAAGCTTCTCTGACAATTTAGCTCAATAAACCAAAAAAATTCCATAGTATCTTAACCAAAAAGCCCAATATCTCACGAAATATCAAAGTTAGCGATTTTGTTCACAGTAACATTTTTGTAGCAAATTAAATTTCCTACAAGTTGTTTATTTACGTTTTTTATGTATCTCTACTTCTTCACAAAATAGAGTCAAAAAAACGTCAATTTTATCAAAAAATTGAGTTTAGTGAGCCGTACTACCTCGCCCGTATGAGTTACGACTTTGCCGTAATGGGCACTTTTGTAGAACGTTCAATTCTGAACAAAACTTATTGATCGTTGAGATTATGCCATGAAATGCCTCTTAATTGGTAAATTCTAAAGAAAAAAAAATTAGGAAAACGGTTGACCCTGAAGGCCATCCCTGCAACTTCCCGCTAATTTCATACTTAGGCGCTTAAAATTGCACCAATGACGTTTTTGAGCTCTTCGAGCTCAAAAATACAATTTATGGGTTATTTTGAGCTCTCCGAGCTCAAAGAGATTGCTTTCCTATCCTTTAAAGCTCTTCGAGCTCAAAAGTCTGATAGAGATTTGATAAGACACTATTTTTTTAATTTTTAAACCACAATAACTTTTGAATGAATAAACCGATTTTTACGCGGTTAGAAGCATTCGACGCAGTTTTTCAAGCCTCACGAAGAATCTCAAATTTTGAATTGATCGCGCTAGGAAATTTGGAGTTATTCCGAAAAAACACTTTTTTCGGTTTTCTTTCGTTCACGATATCTCTCGAATGAATCAACCGATTTTGACCGGACCGGTGGCGATCGACGTGGTTTTTTGAGGTTAAGAGCTGATTAGTTTTTGGAAGTGAACTATTAAGTCGTTTAAAAGTTATTCCAAAAAAACCACATTTGAAAAAATTTTTTTTTTCAGTTTTTTGAAGATTTCTCAAAATCTATTGATCTGAATCGGTCCAAATAGTTTTCAAAATCTAAGTTTGGTCAAGCCCTTTCGAATGGCACCAACGGCAATGAAATCGGTCAAGCCATTCAAAAGTTATAAGCGATTCACATACTTTCACACACACACACACACACACACACACACACACACACACACACACACACACACACACACACACACACACACACACACACACATACATACAGACGCCGTGACAACCTTGCGGGGATAGTCAGGGAAGCTTCCTGTGACCTTTAAACGTCGAGATCTGATGAAAACTCGATTTTTGCAAAACGGGGTGAAAACAATAACTTCCCGATTTTTGAAAATCTTCGATTCTCGTAGCGGGAAGTTTAAAATTAGAAAAACGGTTGACCCTGAAGGCCATCCCTGTAACTTCCCGCTAATTTCATACCTAAGCGGTTAAAATTGCACTTATGACGTTTCTGAGCTCTTCGAGCTCAAAATTACAATTTATGTGTTATTTAGAGCTCTCCAAGCTCAAAGAGATAGCTTTCCTATGCTTTTGAGCTCTTCGAGCTCAAAAGTTTTATCAAAATTCGATGAAACACGATGTTTTTAATTTTCAAACTGCTGTACTTTTTGATTAAATCAACCGATTTTCACGCGGTTGATGGCGATCGATATAGTTTTTTGAGCTCTACGAAAAATTTGGAACAAAAAAAATTGATCTGATGAAACGTTTCGGAGTTATTACAAAAAAACACTTTTTTCTATTTTTTTCGACAACGATATCTCATGAACGCATCAACCGATTCTGACGCTCTAGATGGTGATCGATGCGGGTTTTCAAGGTTAAGAGCTGATTAGTTTTTAAGATCGATCGGTTCAGCCAATTCGGAGATATTAAAAAAAAAATGAAAAAAAAAAAAAAACTTTTTTTCACTTTTTTTGCAATTTCTCGAAATCTACTGGTCCGAATCGGTTCCAACCTTCAGAAAATCTACGTTTGGCAAAGACCTTTCGAATGACACCAACTGCGATTAAATCGGTTAAGCCGTTCAGAAGTTATAAGAGGTTTACATACACACACACACACACACACACACACACACACACACACACACACACACACACACACACACACACACACACACACATTCATCCATACAGACGCACGGAAATTATCGTGAAAATAGTTAGGAAAGCTTCTTAGGGCTTCAAAACGTCGAGATCTGTTGAAACCTCGATTTTTGCAAAACGGGGTGAAACCAATAACTTCACGATTTTTCGAAAATTTTCGATTTTCTTAGCGGGAAGTTAAAAATCAAAGATCCTGTGTATTTAAAATGGGAAATCTTCACACGCTGCGGTCGAGTACTTAATTTTAACATTAAGGCAGGGGTAAGGGTTTCAGCGTAAAAAAAAACACTTTTTTTGTGATTTTTTATCTCAAATATCGATTGAGCAATTTTATTCAAACCTTCTATACATTATTGAGCATAGTTTTGACTACGTGCTGTAAATTTTTCATGCAAAAATATTAAACCATTAGCCCGTGACAGAGCTTCCCCCAGGACGTCTTGAAAAAAAAACAATTTGCGGTGTTCACTGTAACTCGGCCGGAAATTATCTGAAAATGAAAAACCATAAAAATTTAGTTAAATTATAAACAAATCTTCCCCCCAACGTTCTCTGATTATTTTTTTTTTAATTTAAAAATT
Organism: Cotesia glomerata; assembly: GCF_020080835.1. NCBI lineage: Eukaryota > Metazoa > Arthropoda > Insecta > Hymenoptera > Braconidae > Cotesia > Cotesia glomerata. The sequence goes on along the minus strand of NC_058159.1, from coordinate 16,903,179 downwards.
TTTGGCGGCCATCTAAAGTGTGAACCGTTATTTTCGACTAAAATTTCCGCCATTTTGTGGGTGGGAAACACCCTTAGTGTTAAAAAAAAAATTTTTACTAAACGTAGGGGGGAGGTATTTTATATGAAGAAAATGTGTACAAAGTTTGAAATGAATCGGTCGAGTAGTTTTCAAATGGCAGTGAACACGGACTTTGAAAAAGTAGTTTTGAGAAAAACGCGTTTAAAGTTTATGAAGCAAAAAAGTGAAGAAAAAAATTTTTTTTTTAAACTTACACAGAATCATCAATTCCAGCTCCATACAGCATACATCCTTCAGCATTGTCGATGTCTTCAGCCTGTTTTTTTTTTTAAGTCTTCGTTTTATTCTGGCTTCTTTGCTCTGCTGCACAGCTTGAAACTCGGCCCTATCAATGCGATTGCTGTCCGTAGATGATGCATACTCGTGAGCGCTTGGGCCGACACTGCCGTCCATGTCAGACAGAAAAGTAAGAAGAGCACCAGCACCTTCATTGAATGTGCATGCAGCTACATAAGATGCAAATTTACCAGAAACGGTCAAAGTGTCTGACTCCGAATTTGCACGTGTTAGCTGTTTTTCTTCGTCTGCGGCGGAGACAAGAAATTTCTCAGCAGTCGTTTCGATGCTGCAGCAAATAGATTTCATGAGATCCAAATAAGATTGTTTTGATAGAAAACTACTTGCTATGTCCATGAGCCCGCAAAATTTATTGCAGCCTGCTAAACCCAAACCTAATGTACGCATTACAAAGGCAAAACGAGTGTTGATTTCATAGCGATGACCAGTTTTCTCACTCGACGGTATAAAGCGTGGACCACAATTTGTACATTTGACTTGGATTTGGAAGACAAGTCCTTCTATTTTACAGCTCTTGAACTCGATTGAACCATCACACTGAGCACATTTTACTAAACTTGCGATGGTTGAAAACACAAGCAAAAAATCTATGATTCTAAAATGTTTTTCAATATCTTCCGGTACACTAGCACTCGTATTTAGTTTTATTTTCTTCGCCGAAGCACTTTTGATGGTAGCCTCATCTTTTATTTTTTTATTCGGGTTTGATCTTTTTTTTGATCGACACAAATAGGTCCTTCCACTTTGACGGTCTTCTCGCAAAATTTTACTTACTCTCGGCATTTTTGCTCAGAAAATTTTTTGAAAAAATAAAATTACAAGTGCACGGTCGAACGTCTGACCACTAAATGAAGCTCGTTTCTTTTTTTAAAATAATGTAGTGTATAGTAAACATACAAATATAAAATATATCTATATGGTTTTAGTTACCTGGCTTTACTAAATGAAATATTTCTAAAACTGGATATGGGATCAGGACAATAGCAATGAATAACTTGTATACCTGCTCGACAGCTGCACTGCAATCCCAACCGCCCGTAGCTGTTAGAGTTAGAGCGTTAAATGCCCCGAGACTAATTAAACAATAACTTCAAGAATATTGCTTAGATCGGATTAAAATTTTGAGGACATATTCTTGAAATGTTAAACAATAAGATAAAACAAAAAAAATCGATTTTTCGAAAGTGAAAACCCTTACCCCGCCCTTAAGGGCTCAAACTTTCAGGGAATTTTTTGGGGGTGTTTCCAAGAAAATTTCGGGATGAGAGCGAAAAAAAAATAGTTGCAAAAAAAAAGCACCCTAATGTATATACGGTTATGTATTCAGTACACGTTTTAATACCCTCATTAGTAGACCTCATTAGTAGTATACGTCTACTCACCCTCCTATGAGAGTAATACTAAATGTTATATTTACCAATTTCAGTATACTTGTGTAGGAGTGACAGTAAAACGTGATGTTTTTTTCTTAATTTTTCACCATTTCGATAAAGAAGATGCATTTAAAAAAAAATTTTTTACATTAAAAAAAAAGTCTATTTTTGCAAAATTATCTCATTTATATGGGTTTCTGTTTGTTTTTGAATTGTATTTATACGATTTTTTTTTTAGGTTCTGAATCTATTTTAGTCAATGATTAACCCTCTCACTTAAAACTCTGACCAACCCGGCCTTGAAGTACAGGAGTAGAGATCACCTATAATAAGTCTTTAAAGACTTCTACTACCGTAGTTTACCAACCCTGAGCTCGCTTAGCACCGATTTTCAGTCGTTTGGCGTGTTCAGTGGATGCCTTTTTAAAGAACATTTCTCATTTTCGAAGACTTCATAGTGAGCAGCGTTCAAAGATATAGACTAAAACTGCAAGTGGAGGAAACACTCAGAAGTCTCAGAGGGTTAAATAATGGAATATCGTCCGAAATTCACAACTCATCATAGTAGTAACGTAAATATATGTTATTTTATAATTTGAATTGGATATTTAACAACAAATTACAGTTATCACAACCTAACGATGGCATATTTTTTATTACTTGAAAAAACTACATAAGATATGAATATAAGGTGTCAAATTTTCTATCAATACCCAGTGAACCCATGATCTCGATTTGATTCTCTACATAATGAAAATTAGTCAGTAGTTAAACAATTTTCAAAGTGAAACGTATTTGACTCGCCTTTCAGCAAATAAAAATGTGTATGGGTCTTCCGAAAATTTTCTCATAATTCTTAGGTGATTGTCATATTTAGTTTTTGATTTTTGTTTTAATAATTTTGGTGTATCGTTTTCGTAAGAAATTAATTAATTTCATTAAATTTTATTATTCTTATAAATATTACGGCTTCGTAGGTGATAAAAATTCATTACCAACGAAGTAATAGAAATCTCTAATGATTAGAGTCGTGGTTGCTCACAGGTAGCCTAAATATGCAATTCAGCATGGGACCCGTGGCTCAACGACGTTCCCTAGGTGTCACCTCAGACCAACAGTGGCTGACAATTAAAAGATTATACCTTATTTAAAGCAGTCAGGAAAGTCAAGCAATCCAGAATCCTTGTAGAGCTCTGCTCCATGCTCACCTGATCCTGCTGCAGTTTTTATTATCATTATTAAATAGCATTATTTTTAACTTATTGGTTATTCATTTCTATTGGATATGAGTGCTCATTAGCCATTCTCTCTTCCTAAACAATCATTCGTTCTTTCTGGTCCTCAATTGCTGTTCACCAAATCATCTTAATTCTGCCTCGTAAGTGGTCAAAAGGTCAAACTGACCAATACAGCAAGGGTTTCAAAGCTTCAGAAGCCATCTTCTTCGACGGTCAACTGCAGATTGGTAGATTATCATCCTCCAGAAGGGGTCTAATTTCTCCAATAGAATCGATTGGGCTTCGAATCCAATAATTTTGAGACGTATAACCTAAATTATTTGTGACGACACACCTGAGGTCAATTGATTCTCTAATAATGTCAACTTAGATTATTTTTAATTAATACCCAAAAATTGGAAACGTTACATTGGTATTTGGTGCAAATTGTCTAAAGAAATCTACCTAAAAATGAATAAATTCATTAAGAGTGAATAGTCTTTTTTGTATATCTATATATATTAGACTGGGCCAAAAAATTGACAATTTTTTTTCTTAGCTATATCGGCAATATTATTCAGAATGACAAAAAAAAATTTCGTGAAAGTTTGGGTCCTTAATATTAATTTTAAGAGGTCTATCATCGCTATTTTTAATTTTAATTCATAATTTGATGTTTACGTCAGAACTGCTAAAAAATTGAAGTAAAAAAAATTTATTCCCACTTATTCTTATGTAAAATTAAATTTCCTACAAAAAAGGTCTGATTGAAAATTTTCGTCCGACAAGCATTTTCCGATTAATTAAGCTTAATAAATTGATGTGTTTTTTCAATTTAACATGTTTACTTTTGAATTTTGTAACTAACGAATCAATAAATATCCAAAAAAGAGCATGACAGATTTTTAAAGGAAATTTAATGCTCTACAAAAAAGGTCTCTTAATATTTTAGCCTCAATTCACTTCTTCAAAAGTTATTGACGATTAAAATGGAAGAAAAAATTAAAATATCAAGTTTTTCGTTCTTAACTCAATTTTTTTCACTTAACGGAACAAATTAACTATTTCAACCATCATTAAGCATTATTTATAAAAAATCTCTCGATATTTATCATTATTCTAATTATATTATTACACAAATATATAATTTTCACAATAAATAAAAATTTATTTTTGCTTAATTGATTATTTCTAAACAATAACAAAGTTTTACTGTTTTGAAGTAATTTTTGAGTAAACAAATGTGTAGTTTTACTGTTAAAAATGATTTATTTTTAATATTTTTTACATTTATATGAAAGAAAAATCAAATTAATTTTTTTTTTTTTTTTTCTATTTGTTTAAAGTCGCATAAACTACTAAGGTCATGAGCGATTACGGTAGGGGGTAAACTTTTTGAGATTGGAACTCGTTTTATTTTTTTGGGCTGAGCAGAACAATACACTTAAATATTGAAAATATTCATTGGTGTACGCCGGACTCGAACCTAGTCCAATGCTTTGGTAAGTAAGGGCCGGACCCGATAGGGCTACTGCGCGCCTTTTTCAAATTAATATAATTAATTAATAATTATATTTATTACTCTTCAAGCTTAGCTTACAGTAATTTAACAAATTAACTGGATTACAATTTAACAAGAGATTTAGAACATCAGATATACAAAAAGATTAAACAACGGTTTATAAATATATGATTTACATATCACAGCTTTGTATTGTCAATTTTGATAGTTAGTAAAATATTAGTATACATTATTTAATTATAATTACAGCAGTCTGATACAGTTTAAAAGGAAAAACCCCAATAGATATTGCATTACCCTGATTAAAAAAAAGTATTGAGACAAAGGAAAAAGTATTGAAAAGAATTGGTTTTCTAGTCAATCCAATTCTTTTCAATACTTAATTCATTGTTTCAATACTTTTTTTTTCAGGGTAGTAAGTTGGATGGATACTATTTTGTACTCTTAATAATTATCAGAGCTTAACATAGCAAGACTATATAAATAATTAGAGATCTTTCTTAAAAAGGTCTCCTCATTTTTTGGCTAAGAGTTATACGTATAAAACGGATACAAAAGAATAAAATTATATAAATACAAATATAAAGAGTGTATGAGAATAGGCCTCTGGAAGAATAGGGTGAAACTAACATCAGGCAATCAAATATTCAAGCAAAAGGCTCTTAGTTTTAGCGTTCTCGTGACATACAAATATATGTTTTTAAATTTTCCTCCGTCTGTACTATTGAACAGCATATACAGAGTGGCTGCTTCATCACAATCAGTAAAATCAGAACTGTCCAACAGTTGTGCTAAGTAATATTCTCTGAACGGTTTGTGTATAGGACATTTCAGAAACACATATGCTAAATTTTCAGGCTCGTTCAAATTACAAATAGTATATAATTAAGTAGGGTAAATTACATTGTGTATGTGCTTCGAACTGAGTTTGAAGAAGTGATTATTAGCAAGTCTGATTTGTGGTATTATTCTAGCAGTATACAGAGGACAAGTTACTAAATAGTCAGCTACACCCAAGTTAATAGATCTTGAAATAATTATCTGACAAGAGTGTTTACTTTGAGATATTTCTAGGTTCAGGTTTTTAAGATAAGCTCAATAGGATCTTAAGGTAGTAGTCTGGTAACTTATGCCTATTTTCATGACTTCTTTGGAGGGTGGTTTTTTATAGGAAAATAAAAATGAATTATCTTGAATATTTAGAGTGTTTTTATTTACATATTGAAAATATAAAAAAAAATTTATTTGAAAAAATTTAATAGTTTATTGCTATTATTATTGTCACTCGAAGTTGGAACCTCAAAAAAAATGCACGTGGGTGGCCCGGGTCCTAACTTTTTTTCTACTGAACCGATTGCTTTCAAATTTTAACAGGCTGTTCTACACACTTATAGTTCTCGTCGGTACTAACGAGAATTTTTTTCACCCCTAACTTTTTATTTTACAACCCTTTCTTTGCTAAAGTAAAAGGACTTTTTTTTTCAAAGTCCGCCATTTTGTTATTTACCCTTGAAATTTAACTTCAGTAGTTCCGACCAGAATGACATGTCTATAGATTAAGAATAATCACGAATATTTGATTTCAGATAACATCAAGAGCCAAAATCACCCGGGCCACCCACGTGCATTTTTTTTGAGGTTCCAACTTCGAGTGACAATAATAATAGTAATAAACTATTACATTTTTTCAAATAAATTTTTTTTTATATTTTTAATATGTATTTTTATTTTCCTATAAAAAACCACCCTCCAAAGAAGTCATGAAAATAGGCATAAGTTACCAGACTACTACCTTAATATTATATCTATGTGTTTTTCTCAGAAATCACTTGTGAGATTGTCCCACAGCAAAGTCGGGGCTTCAGTCAAGGCTAAGATATCTTTCAGTTGCAAAACGCAATTGTACTTAGTGTTAATATTGCTTTTCTTAGCCAGTCTTATCAGTTGTAAGAGACACAACTTGGGAAGTCGATAGTTTGGCATGTCTAACAACTTACAAATCCAATTGAGAGCCATCTTCAAAACCTGTACCTTTACACTTTTTAGGTTTAATTCAAGCCTCAGATCAGCGCTAGGTGTACCGAGAGGGAGATAGATAGATAGATAGATATGTTTATTTATGCCAAAGCCTCTGGCCAGATGGCAATACAATAATAAAATACAAAGACTTTACAGTAACCAACTTATTAACTAATTAATTTATTTTGGTTGAATCTTATTATTACTTTTGTTCTTGTTTAACTTATAAGACATTTTACATATCTTTATAATCTATGAATATCTTAGATGAGTATATACGAGATTGATGGTACATTTATATTTCTTATATTTTATATTTTATATATTATAACACAGATTTGTCTTAGATTTAACTTAGATTTAACTGAGAACTTCTAAATGAGATCACAAGTATGCAAGAAGTACAACTAATGAATGATTTATAGATAAGAATATTAATAAGATTAATAAGATAATATACTAGAGATCCAGATTGAGTAAGTGATCATAAATTTGGTTCTTGAAAATATCAATGCTCATCGAGTTTACTATGTTGGAGGGTAGCTCCTCCCATAATCGGATACATGTAACTAAAAAAGAGAATTCAAAATAAGTAGTTGCGAAATTTGGTATCTTAAAATTTACATTGTTTTTCTTTGCAGCTAATCTTTCAGATCGTCTAGTATCTGTATCTTCTATAAATAAATCACGTAAGTAGGAAGGCTTACAAATATCCAACAATTTATAAAAATAACAAGATAAGTAATAGATGCGTCGACTCTTGATTGATAACCAACCAAGGAGAAGGAGAAGACGTTTGAAGAAACGAAGTTGTGTCTTTTCCAGAGTGTCTAAGTACCTGAGTCCCCATATATGTGAAGCATACAGGAGGGTACTGGCCACAATACTGTTAAAAATTTTTACGAAGCTGGCCCAGTGGTCGGCCTTAATGGCTGCTAATGTTGCTTGCACTGCACCCATGGCAGATTTAGCCTTTTGTGAGGCTGTGATTGACGGTATTTGGCCCAGAGATGAAGTAGTAAATGGGACACCAAGGTATACATATTGATCTGTCCAATCAATGGATTGATTCAAGTAGCGTAACTTCGCCTTCTCCCCGGGGCCACGCCTTCTAAAATACATAGCTTAAGTTTTCTGAGTATTAACTTTTAAAGAATTAATCCTACAATATTCCTCTAATATTAGCAATTTTTCGCGCAAATCAGCGACTGTCTTTGCTAGAATAATAAGGTCGTCCGCATAAAGCAGCATTAAAAGATCACAAGAGTCAGCAACATCGATGCCCTTGACTCCTCTGGCTCTAAAAAAATCTACGATGTCATGCAAGTATAAAATAAAGAGGATCAGACTAAGGATTTCTCCCTGTAGGACGTCCTCAGTTACATCAAACTCCTTTGATAAGAGATTTCCTGATTTTACTTGAAAAGTGGCTAAATCATAAAGTTTATTTAATATGCGTATTATTTTAGGACTAATGCTTAAGTTGAAAAATTTAAGCCAGAGAAGGTTATGGGGCATCAAATCGAAAGTCCTTTTAAAATCAATGAATAGCCCGTACAGCTCTCCCCCTTTGCTGCACAAAACGGATTGAATCGTAGCTAATAGAGCGAACATATTGTCAGCACAACTTTTTTTTTGGAGTAAAGCTAGCTTGTTATTCAGGGAGGATCCCAGTCATGTTGAGCCAACGAGTTAGCCTGTTTTTAAGTATCATGCTAAAAATCTGTGATGACATTAATCATGGCAATACCCCGGTAATTTGAAGGGTCAGTTTTATCTCCCTTTTTGTACATCATGAAGAGAGCTACACGAGCCCATTCGTTGGAAATTATTTCTAGATCAAGTATCTTGTTAAACATTGTTTGCAAGTACAAGAGCCAATTATTAGGTAAATTTTTAAAAAATTCACCAGTTACCATGTCAGGACCCGGCGCTTTTCTATTTTTTAAGCCAGAGATACTTTTAATTATTTCTTCCTGCGTGATATAGTTATTCAAAAGGGGGTCGAGAACTCCAAAGTACCGGGAGTCGTCAATGACTCTAGGCGGATATATTCGCTCATAAAAAGTGTTCCAGGCTTCCAATGTCACGGCAGGGGGGCTAGATTTTTTTCTGTTGAAGTTATTGTAGACACTCCAAAATTGAGAGGAGTCTTTTACATTAGCGAATTTACTAGCAACCTCTAGCTTATAGTTTATTAGCTTAGAATTAATGTGTTAGTAAAGCTTTTTTGATTCGATATAAAAAGAGAGTTCAGGGTCTTTGAAATTTGCGAACTTGGCCTTACTCAGGGCAGTTCTCAATTGTTTTTTTTAAGTCTTTACACTCATTATCGTACCAGGGTTTATCTGATTTGCACTGAGCTAGACTTGGTTTACATATTTTAAGCAAGCCAATCTTATCAGAAGCTTCAGTTAATGCTACAATTAAGTTTTGGTGCATATAGTTAGGGGAAGCGAGTTCAAAATTTATTTTTAAGTTACTTGACCAAAGCATAGCCGAAGTAAACTCAGTGCGCTTATTATGGTCCCAGAGAAGCTTCTGTGAGGTTGATGAGGATCCAAGAGACTTCAGTTTACCCTTTAAAGAGGGACAGGAAAGACTTAAAGAGACGGAAAAGTGATCCGACAAAGTGGGCTTGACTCTCACTGAAAACTGAGAGATGTAGTTAATACCTATGAGATTTACTCATACTAAGTCAATTACCAATTTACCACGAGCTGAACAATACGTGAATTGAGCTGGAATATCTCCAACAGTTCTACCATTGGTCATGACGAAGCAGTTAGATTGAAAAAACTTTATTAGTTTAGAACCTCTGCTATTTAGTTCTAGGTCTTGGGATAGTCGCGTTGGGCTCAAAACACTACCAGTTAGGGCGTCTTCGTGTGCAAAATCACTAACACCCATACGCGCATTAAAATCCCCCCCCCCCCTCAATAAAGACTGCTTCTGCCGGTAATTTAGTTTGTAAGTCAATAATGACGTCTTGCAGAAGTTCCAAATGGGAGTTAAGATCAGAGGTTGGTTTAAAATACACAGTGCCTAAAACCAAGCTCCAGTTGCTAGTATATTGTCTTACAAAAATCCACCAAGGTGATCTGTCAATTACTTCACATTTATATTTTTTGTTATATCCTATTAGGAGTCCTCCACTAGCTCGCCCGCACTATGACATCTGAGAGCCTGTGAACATATATAATTAATATTACGAAATTCATTATTAAGATTAATAACATTGTCTATTACCCAGGCTTCTGTCAAACACAATATGTCGGAGTCACATAGTGACTGATTACTGTGAATTTTACTGAGACCACAACAATTCCAGAAGTCTATTCTCATGTCCTGCTAATTATTCTTGGGAGAGATCAAAGAAGAACCACCAGCTGCGGCGACGTCCATGGGACAGAGGTGTTCCTCTGCGTTGATCAGGAGATGTTCGATGTTGGAATCCCAGTGATGCCAGAAACCATTTATCTGGAGTTGTTTATTGCCAATTTCAAAACGAAAGCCCATTTCTCTTAATTTTTTGGCTTTTTTTCTTGTAGTATCATTGATCTTCCGCTCTTCAGATGACAGGTCGTGGTCTATGTCAACTTTTCTTTGACCCAGCGATTTTTTCTTCTTTATTATCTCGTTTTTGATCTGGAGAGAATTAATTTTGGCCTTGATGATATTATTATCTCTACTAACCAAGCCGACGTGGTCCACACAGTTAAAAACGCCAAAATTTTAAGATAGGAACTTGCTGTTCATTTGTTCCATGTACATTGTAAAAGCGTTATTTTGTACAAGGTTTGTAGGATCAGAGTTGTTTAACAGAGATGATGAGGAAGAGACGATTGTAGTGGACGATTCTAGGCACGACAAGCGAAGTTCAAAAGCATTCAGTTGGTTGTTCACTGCTTCATGTTTAGAGTTAACAACTTCATCGAGCTTTAAAAATTTATTTGCATTAGATTCCTTTAGCTGATCAAATTCAGCACTTAGTTCGTCAATGCAAGCTAATTTTTCGTTTAATATCTTTTCAATGCTACCTGTAAACGCTTCCACGATCCCTTCTTTCAGCACCAACAGTGTCGCTGGATCTAGAGATAATCTTCTTTTCGGCGGATTATTAATAATGTCATCATCCATCGACTTACTTTCTAATAGTCGTTTTTTATTGTTTAGTAATTCAATCGGATTTCCTAACACCTCAATGTTAAGTTTGTCCCAGCTGTCAGTAATCCTTCGTCTACCTTTGAGAGAGCTCGTACTTTGAGATAAGTGGCTCCCACTATCGCATTTTACTGCCTGCTTCTGTGATGTTGTATTGGTAGCATTTTCGAGTTCAGACATGCTTACAGAGAGAGAGTGAAAACGGTGAGGGGAAGAGAGATGGAAATAAATTTTCTTGAGGTTAGAGCCGAATTAGCGAACTAGAAAAAGCTATACAACATAAATTAACGAGAGTTGTCATTGAAAATAATATGACACTGAGTAACAGGACCTTAGCTGGATTCACTTCAATATAATTGGTAGCAAACAATAATTTTAAACTTTCGCATTTAATGATAAAATAAGGACCGAAAAGAACACGTCAGGAAGCTAGTTGGCCATTTTTAAAATTCCAAGAAAAATCAAATTATGGCTACTTAATTACATTACATTCGTAAATTAAGTCTATAAATTGAGAATATCATGCCATAAAATAGTTGAATTACATTTATTTTATGATTGAAATAAAGTTTACCAAAAAAAAAGAATTTTTTTTATTTTAGAAAATTTGACAATTTTTTTTCAATTCAATAAAAAAAAAATGAAAAAACGGCCCTGTCCGGGATGGCGGGAATAGTTGTCAAAATCGATTAAAGTTTTTTTTTTGAGAAAAAAAAAATAAAAAAAAAAGTGATGAACTTTGAAAAAATAACGATGTTACGTGTGAGCCTACACCTGGTTATTTACCTGTCACGTAAACAGACCTCCGGACTAGCTCAGCGTCTCACTGAAAAATATTTAGATGTTGATAAGAGGGTGGGTCGCGCAGTGAATGAAGAATACTCATGAATTACGGTACTAATTGTTTATTGGGCGTCCCCAAAGCATGGGAGTTGCCCGAAATGGCCCTGAGAGTCTCTTTTACAAACTAATTCTATTTATGAAAGCAAATCTAATCCAGTACAATAATCCATTTGATGCAATACTTTTGATTCTATAACTGAGAGAGAGATGGGACAGCAACGAGAATGAGAGTCTTAGGAGACAATTAATCACGATGCAAGACAACTCGGACTCGACATAGATTCGGACAGACTAAACGACTGACTGATTACAAGAGGCCGCTCCTCCTGAAGGTCCCAGGTTTAAGTAACCTCGGTCGCGGATGCCGCCAAACACCTGTATCACTGCACGGAACTTGTATTATTCCGCGGTTGAACTCAGATTATTCCGCCCTGAAGAACTAGGTGGTTATTGTCAAGTTCCCTAGTCAGCAGAAAATGGTATCAAGGCGCCGAAAGCGGTTCCCTGTGCTAGAGTACCTGTTCGCTCGGTTCCCATGAGAAAGCGTCTCCTCAGCAACACGTGCAAGCAGCGATTCTCGGTAACCAGAGTCAGGCTAGAAATACAACGGAAATTCGGTGTCTAATTCAGGTGGGCAAGTTGGCCCATCGATTTATAGAAAATATATATAGAATATCATAATATTGACGGGAGGGTAGGCCCACCCGTCACAACGATTTTGCTAAAAAAAAAAAAACCGATTATTTTATAGAATTGATCATATTTAATTTTTTTTGTGTATTTTTTCGAAAAGTTCATTCAAAAACAAAATTTATTTTAAAAAAAAAGGTACCCAAAAGTCAATGTCTAAAAAACTTATGGTCATTTGAAAAAAAAAAACGCATTTTTTTTTTAAATTCATAACTTTTTTTGGGTTGGATAAAAAAATTTGAAAAAATTCTCTAAAATGTCTTTCGAAGAGTAGAAAAGAATAGAAAAGTTTCAGCTAAATCTAAAGGGGTCGGGTTAAAAAATGGTCGATTTGGCATGGAATACCCCATACAATCATATATAATTATATATGATCATTAGGGCCAGGAAGTTGGCGTTTTTTCTTTATTCAAATTTGAGGTTAAACATACAAATGCTCATTTAAACAACTGTGAAAGTCCTGGCCCTAATTAATAATAATATATAATTAGATGCAGCATTTTTCTAATAATTATATATAATCAATAGCGGTTTCCCGCCCGCTTCGCTGGGCGAATTGAAAAGGAAATAAATGAAATTTTATGTTTTATTTTTATTTATTTTTTTTCATATTTTCTATATCTCAAATTTCTTTTCTATATCTCATGTGTTTAGAAAATGCAATGCTTTTAATCTGTTACATTTTTGCAATCCCGTAATGAGAACAATTCATCGATTATGTGATCAGCAAAAATAAAATGTATGTAAAATTCTTAGTCCGTTGACTAAATAGCTATATGTAATGTTAAATTTTGGAAACGTTACAATGACTTTTTTGCCGCTGCCAAAAAGACGATTGTTTTAAGAAAATATCACTATAAAGTAAGAAAAATATTTAAATCCGTTGACCTTGGAGGCCATCCCGGTATTTGTCTGTTTCTCTTGAGATTCTATCAAATTTTATATTTGTAGGAACTGTATTTGAAGAATATGAATTTTTTGACAATTTTCATTCCCGCACTCCTATGTGGGGGAGGAACTTCGTAAGATCCTATTCGAGATGATTTTTACATTATAAATAAAAGATTCCAACAAAACTTCGAGTCTATAAAAACTATCGATTGGAAATGAGAAATTTTCATTGTTAACGCCCCTACAATCCCTTTTGGGGTGAGAATTCGAGAAAATCCATTTTCAGCTCAACTTGACATTGTACACGAAGATTCTTACCAAATTTAGAATCTGCAGCAGTTACAGTTTGGAAAAAAAAATTTTAGATTTTAATACCCACCCCCGCCATCCCTATCGGAAGTAGAATTTTTTGGAATCCGTTTTGAGATGATCTCCTCATGACAAATGAAAGATTCCGACCTAATTTCGAGTTTGTAAAAGTTACAGTTTGAAAATGGAAATTTGAAATTCTAACACCCAGCCCCGCAATCCCTGTCGGAAGTAGAATTTATTGAAATCCGTTTTGAGATGATCTCTACATAACAAATAAAAGATTCTTACAAAATTTGCAGCTTTTAGAAGCTATATTTTGGGAACTGATTTTTTTTTGTTAACATCCACCCTCGCAATCCTTATTGGGGATGATTCGTCGTTAAATCCGCTCTTAGATTATTTCTACATAATAAAAGACCTCTACTAAATTTGGAGTTTATAGGATCTATAGCTTGGAAATTAAAAATTTTAATTGTTAACACCCACCCCCGCGAACTCCTGTGAGGTATCTTAAAGTTCGTTCGTATATTATTTCTACATCTCTTAGCGAAAATTCCTACCCAATTGGAGTCTGTAGGAGCTATAGATTGAAAATTAAAAATTTTCATCGTTAATACCCCCCACCGCAACCCCCTGTGGGTTGAGATATCCTAAAATTCGTTTATAAATTATTTTTACATCACTTACAGAAAATTCCTACAAAATTTGGAGTCTGTAGGAGCTATAGTTTGGAAACTTTTAATTTTCATTGTTAACGCCCACCCCCGCAATCTATATTGGGAGTAGATTGTCATAAAATCCGCTCGTAGATCATTTCTACATCACATATAGGAGATTCCTACTAAATTTGGAGTCGATAGAAGCTATAGTTTAAAAATGGGAATTTTCCATTGTCAGCACCCCCGCAACCCCCCTTGTAGGTGAAATTTCATAAAATCCGTTCTTAGCTGACCTCTACTGGGCGAAAGGAATATTCGTACAAAATTTCAAATCTCTACGCCTTATGGTTCCAGAGATATCGTGATGAGTCAATATATAGGTGGAAATCTCTTATATATCTATATATATATATATATATATATATATATATATATATAGCAGCATATATATATATATATATATATCTATATCTATATTCTATATCTATATATCTATATATCTATATATATATAAGCGAAATACCACTCACTCATCACGAGATCTCCGAAACTATTCGCCCGATTGACTTGAAATTTAGCATAGTTACTCCATTCGTGATGTAGACGCTCACTAAGAACGGATTTTACGCAATTCCTAGCCAAAATGAATTTTTCGTCTACCATCACATATGCCCTCCCCTCCCTCCTCTCATTCTTTCTCCTCCCTCCCGTGCCCTATAATCTTTCCCCTTCCCTATATCTCTCTCTTTTTTTGGGAGCGAAATATCATTTTGACCCTCTAATCTAAGAAACCATCAGTGGCACCCGTAAATTATCGAACTCAACCCCCCTACAACCACCCACGCTAATCAACCGTTGCCATGGTTACCATTGTCATGGTTATCGTTGCCATGGTTACCGTTGCTATGGTTACCGTTGCCATGGTTACCGTTGCTATGGTTACCGTTGCCGTGGTTACCGTTGCCATGGTTACCGTTACCATGGTTGCCGTTACCATGGTTGCCGTTACCATGGTTATCGTTATCATGGTTACCGTTGCTATAATAACTGTCAAAATGATTGATTTTAAATTTTATCGATTGACTGTTGGGACAGTAGGAATTCATAATCATACGTTTTTTAAGAAAGAATAGCTAAATCATTAATAACTGAAATAACTTATATGTATTGGAATAATCATGAAGGATGAACTCGATTATATCATAACACAGATAAATTAAACATAAATATTATCAAGTTGATATTGTTAAATGATTATACTGATTTTAATGATTAAAATTAAAATGGTAAATTGTGTCTGATGCGTCTTCTCTAAAATTTCACAACGATATCGTTAAATTATTATAAAAAACGGTCGATTTAAGATAATTTCTAATAAAATGAGTAATAATAAATATATTTTTTAATACCACTTAATTTGTTATGAATTTATTAATAACTAGCTGATACCCGCCCGCTTCGATAGGAATACAATAAATTTTTATGGTGTAACCTAGATGAAAAATATAAACAAAATGGTTAATTTCAAAAAGATAATGAATATAAATTTTGAATTAGAGAAAAGTGATTGTTTGTGATGACCGGTGTTAGCGAGTATTAAATATATGAGAAAAGTATTTTATTATTAACATTTTTTTAAAATTAAAAAAATTATTGACATTTTTTAAAATTAAATAATACTATGAAGCGGAAAAGAATAGGAGTTACGGATAATTATTACGTGAATCGTTCCAACATTCACGTAACAGAATAATTGGAGGAGGAAGAGATTGAGAAAGAAATAGGAAGGACCTTCTTAATAAGAGTTTACAGAATATGCGAGAAAAAATTCAGATAGCTCGGACAGGGATTCGAACCCAGAACCTTCCGGTGACATGTCGGCTACTCTACCATTTGACTTATCCGGTCTAGACTAAATGTTTAGGATAACATTATTATAATGGGAACGCATCTCACTACACAGTACGTCATGGTGATGCGGAAATCTGTCTAATGACAGATTTACTGACTAACTGACCCATTGATTGATTGATTATTAATAATAAAATACTTTTCTCATATATTTAATACTCGCTAACACCGGTTATCATAAACAATCACTTTTCTCTAATTCAAAATTTATATTAATTATCTTTTTGAAATTAATCATTTTGTTTATATTTTTCATCTAGGTTACAACATAAAATTTTATTGTATGCCCAGCGAAGCGGGCGGGTATCAGCTAGTATATATATATATACAATTATATATATATATATATATATATATATATATATATATAGATATAGATATAGATATACAATTATATATAATTATATACAATCATATATAATTATGTTTAGTTACATGTGAATTATATATAATTGTATATAATTTTTTTTACTTCAGTGGGTATTTTGTGATTACTTATAGAACATTCTCTTTTTCTACCTAAAATCTGGTACTCTAATAGTTAATAATATTTTAATCTACAGTATTTAGCGGCTGAAATAATAGGAACTGTATTAACTTATAAAAAAATTGAATTCTACAAAACTTAATAGTTTTGTCAAGTTTAAAAATTGTTACCCAGGCCCTCCAGCAATATATAGTTCATATACTAAATACATAATTCCATTATAATTTTATCTTTTAATTCTGATTCTACCTCTATTATTTTCTTAATTTTGAAATAATTATATATTCTAAAGCAACGGAGCACCTTAAAAATTTCGTAGATCATTTTTGCTATTTTATGTATACATAGATAATTTTATAAATTTATATATAGATATCTCATTATTACATATATACTGATAGAAGGGTTTGTTGACATTTAATAAGCTTTATTAACTGTTAACAAATGATTTTTTAACATCATAGGATGTAATAAATATTTATTAACAGATAACAAATATTTATGAATAGTTAATAAGTAATTTATTAACTATTAGTAAATATTTATTAATGGTTAAGGAATATTTGTAAACTGTTAATAAATATTTATTTAACATAAAAAGCAAAAATAGCCATTTGCTTTTGACACTTTTTATCACCCGATAGCTGAAATACATGATAATAATTCAATTAATATTAAAAAATTTAAAATATCAAGTAACATCAATTGTTTCCTGCTTCACAGCAGTATTTCATTTGTCACCTATATAAGTCTATATTTCTATATATATAAAAATGAAGAGCTGTGCATTAGTCTCGCTAAAACTCCAAAACGTCTAGATCAATTTCAACAATTTTCTTTTTTTTTGTTTGCTATAGTTCAGGGATGTTTTCGAAAGAATAAAATTGTTGGAAAATCCGAAAGTTCAGCTAAGGAAATCAACAGATCTAAAATTTTTAATCGTTTATCTTCTGTATATATGGATAAAAAAAAATTTCATAATTTCAGTGTTCATTTTTTGGGATCTTGATTTTCAGGCGATAATAAGAAGT
This sequence comes from Cotesia glomerata, assembly GCF_020080835.1. Classification (NCBI taxonomy): domain Eukaryota; kingdom Metazoa; phylum Arthropoda; class Insecta; order Hymenoptera; family Braconidae; genus Cotesia; species Cotesia glomerata. The sequence goes on along the minus strand of NC_058159.1, from coordinate 16,885,682 downwards.
GAGTTTCATTTAATAACTTGAGAAAATTCTAATCGCACTTCATACAGCCAGCATTTATTCTTTATCGAAGTAGATTAGAGTTTAAAGATTGATAATCGCTGATCGAAAGGTGTAATAAAATATATTGTAGGTGATACGAAGTTCAACGGATCAGCTAGTAGTAAATAAATCTTTCTATCAGTGTATATTGATAATTAATAATTTACAAATTTGATAAAAAATTTTGTTCATTACGCATCGATCATATATACGATTTTCATTACTTGTAAATGTTACAAACTCTGCTTTTCGAGTAAGCCTCATAGGTAAACAGGTAAAGAATGAGTCTAGTCTTAGTTGAACCTTCAAGCTATAAGCATCGTGCCGCAGCACTCCTGTAGTGAAGACGGAAGTTTTTTTACACTGAACAGATAATTTATTAACAAGAAACTGTCTTGTTGGTTTAACAACCCGGGTAAAAAAGATTATATATAATTATATATACTTATTCATAATTGTAAAATGCTGAAAGAGCGGAAAAGCGGTGTGTTTTGTCGAAACCTCGTCAAAGTGCCGAGATTTCGTGCTTCAGTTATTAAAATTCAATTTTGATTATTAGTGTAGATGGATAGGAAATTTAAATAAATTCCACTCGATGTTTGGGACAACAGGAAGAAATTTATTGTCCCAGAGGAGGAAAAATCTGATGATCAGATAAAAAACCTCCTCGATGATAATTACAAGAAATAAATGTGTATGAATGTGTAATTGTTGTTTAGTCAGGATCTGGCCTGAGCTATTGTTATTTCGTCAGGAAGGACCTGAGCTATTGTTATTTCGTCAGGAAGGACCTGAGCTTTTGTTATTTCGTCAGGAAGGACCTGAGCCTTTGTTAATAAAATATCTCTTGGTGAGAATAGTTTAATGCGTATTGCCAAATGTAGGCGAATACTGATGACTCTTCTGGAGAGTGCTTTTAGATTGTATGTGTGTGTGTGTGAGAGAGAAACGATCAAAGCCAAGGAGGCACGATCAAAACCACGGGCCGTCAATACCCAAAAGAGTGAGAGAGAGCTCGGATGTATGGCGTTAGTCCGAATTACCGTGTAACTTCTATAAAATTGCGTTTTACCGAAAGTAATTGAATTCAATGAATATGGTTCGAATGATAATAAGTAAAATGATGTTAAACGATGTGATTTTTGAGAATATCTCAATTGTACTGTATGATGCGTAATATGCGAGAGCGATTGCGTAAAAATTATTGCTGATTCGAGGGCCTCAGAGCAACTGGTGGTACTGGCCACCGCACGAGTAAATTTGGTTTTTCCTATACGGCCCCGATCGGCGCTATACCGTTCTGCGCATCCGCCGCAACTTGTCGCCTACGATGTCTCCCGAAATTGTTCGAGAAAATTCTCGTTGAAGCTAGAGCTAATATATAGATATAGTCATCTGATTTCGTACGCCCACGCTCTCTCTCAACAGATATAGATGTAATTGTATAGTACAATACATGCATGATTCTACTCTGCACACACACACGTTCATGGTCTATCGTATAGGTACGACTCGACTCGACATCCTCCCCCCGTTGCGAAGGGATGAGCAAAAATGTTGTTGTGTAAATGTATGGTGTTTTACAATGTTTGATATGTTACAAATAAATTGATTAATAACAGTTATAGATTAATTGACTCAATGGCAATTACAATCAGTTAAATTAATGACAATTACAATATATTAAATCATGTATTGTCCGGTAGAGGACATAAGACAGTAATATTTCTTTTATAGAGTCCGTGTGCTGTTCGAACAGTTGCGACTCGGGTAACTCCATCCTCGCCTGGATGGACCTCGACGACCACTCCCAGTTGCCACCGCATGCAAGGTTGATTTTTGTCCATGATGAGAACGACCTGGTCGGGTTTCAGTTCTCCTTGGGACGAATGCCATTTTTGACGTTTTTGAAGTTCGCTGAGGTACTCCAAGTACCAGCGTTGCCAAAAATGCTGGCGAGCCTTGGTAATAAATTGCCAAGCGTTGAGACGATTATCTGGAACATCAGAAAGATCATTTTCAGGTAGCATGGTGAGAGGGCGACCAATTAAAACATGAGCAGGTGTCAATGCTAGTGGATCGTTAGGATCACTAGATAAGGAGCATAAGATCGAGAGTTAAGGATTGACTCGATTTGCACTGCAAGAGTGTTTAATTCTTCGAATGTAAGAATTTGATTTTTTACAACTCGTCTAAAATGATGTTTGAAAGATTTGACGGCAGCCTCCCAAATGCCTCCAAAGTGTGGAGACAATGGTGGGTTAAATTGCCAAGTAATGTTTTTACGTACGGCATATTCCTTAACTCTGCCCTGATGCTGTTCAGATTCAAGTAAATAATATAGTTCTCGGAGTTCATTGTTTGCGCCTACAAAATTAGTTCCATTATCTGAATAAACATGAGATGGAACGCCTCGACGACCGATAAATCGTCCGAAGGCACCCAAAAATCCCTCAGTCGTCATATCGCTTACGATTTCGAGATGTACAGCTTTGGTAGCCATGCAAATAAAGACACAACCATACGCCTTAATAATAGTCCGATTTCTAAATTTCTTTTCCTTAATAGATACAGGTCCAAAATAATCCACTCCTACATGAGAAAATGCAGCTGAATCAGTGACACGTGCACTTGGTAAGTCTGCCATTTTACCATGCAATAAAACTGGGCGATGTCGAATACAGTCGACACATCGCCTTACTATTCGACGGACTTGATTTTTTCCATCGAGCAACCAGAACCTATGTCGGATATTATAAAGTGTACTCTGAATACCAGAATGATAAGTTTTCGTGTGCGTTTCACGAATTATTAGATCTGTCACATGGTGAGTAGAAGGTAACAAGATAGGATGTTTTTCAGTAAAGGAAATAGGAGCGTGTTTTAGACGTCCACCAATCCTCGAAGAAGACCATGCTGGTCTATGAAAGGATTAAGACCCCTTAACCGGAGGTTTTTTGTTTCCCCTGTCTCCCTTATTTGTTCAATTTCATAACTGTATTGTTCGTTTTGAATCAAAAGCAGTATTTTCGTTTCTGCTTGTAATTTTTCTGTAACCTCTAAGCCCTTGCCCTTAAACTTGTTAGATTTACGCATGCGCAAACAGTATGCGATTGAATGTATAAGAGTTGTGTAAGAAGAGAAACGTTGAAACATGTCTGTGCAGGTGGCAAATAGGCAAGTGTTTTTTCTAAGACCGGGTAATTCAGATGGAATTGTCGAAATGGAGATAGGCCATTCCTTGTGGTCAAGTTTGAGCCAATGAGGACCCTTAAACCATAATTTGTTAGTTAAAAATTCCGCAGGAAGTTGTCCCCTGGATAAAGCGTCAGCCGGATTGTCTTTAGTACGAACATGCCGCCATTCGACTTTATCACCTAATGATTGGATTTCCATGACTCGATTAGCCTCAAAGACCTTGAGAGATTGTGGTGACCGCTTCAACCATTGAAGGACGATGGTTGAATCCGTCCAAAATATAATTTGAGAAATTGGAAAATCGAATGCCGACACCGATTCGTTGTAAAGACGTGAAAGTAATTGTGCGGCGCATAATTCTAATCTTGGGATCGTTACTTCTTTAAGAGGAGAAACTCTCGATTTCGCGCATGCTAATCGTATCAATACTCGTCCTTGTTGATCAGTCGATCGTATGTATAAACATGCTCCGTAACCGACTTTACTCGCGTCACAAAATCCGTGTAATTGTATGTTCGCTGCATCGGGAACAGAAATATGACGTTCGATAGAAAAGTCTTTAATGAGATTTAATTGTTCAGAAAATTTGATCCAACGCGAGTGTAACTCTTGCGGTACCGATTCGTCCCAATGAATTTTAAATTTCCAACATTCTTGAATGATAATTTTTGCAGCTAACACGACTGGCCCCAATAATCCCAAAGGATCGAAAATTTTTGCAATATTAGATAAAATGTTTCGTTTTGTTATTTTTTGAGATAAATCAATTGAATTGACTGTGTATAAGAATGTATCTCTACCCGAATTCCAAACAATTCCGAGAGTTTTTGAAATTGGATTGTCCTCGATAGCACAATCTAAATCTAAAGTTCTTTCATCAAAGTTATCAAGAGCGTGTCGATGGTTCGATGCCCATTGACGTATGTCAAAACCCCCGCGTCTTAACAATAAAATAATTTCATCTCGTAATTGTAAAACTTCGGATAGAGTATTGGCCCCGGATAAAAGATCATCTACGTATAAGTCCCGTGTTAAAATTTTAGCAGCGTTTGGAAAATTACTCCTTTCATCATCTGCAAGTTGTTTTAATGTACGTATAGCTAAGTAAGGAGCGGACGAAACTCCGAAAGTGACTCTATTGATCTCGAATGTTGCAATCTTGTCATCAGCATACCAGAGTATTCGCTGATAACGACGATCATCCGGGTGGATAAGAATTTGTCGATACATTTGCGCGATATCGGCGGTCATGACGTATGTGTGCGTTCGGAAACGGAGTAGATGAGTAAAAAGTTTGTCTTGGATAGTGGGCCCTGTTAATAGAGCGCCGTTTAAAGAGATACCTTTGTCAGATTTGGCAGAAGCATCAAAAACAACACGCACTTTAGTAGTGTTGCTTGAAGCCTTGATCACTGGGTGATGTGGCATGTAATAACCGGATATTTGTTCATCTGATACCGGTACCATGTGTCCCAAATTTATATATTCCTGCATTACCTTAAAGTATTCTGTTTTAAGGTGAGGATCTGCATTTAATCTCTTCTGTAAAGATAAAAAACGTCTATAAGCCTGAGTTTTTGAATCTCCAAAATCGACCTTATCTACGCGAAAGGGTAGTCGTACTACATAGCGCCCACTTGTCTCGCGTGTCGTGTGAAGTTGATAATGAGCTTCGCATGAAGACTCTTCGAACGATTTTGAATTTTGAGACCCGGCATCTTCAATGATCCAAAAACGCGTTAATTGATTTGATAGATCTGTTAATTGACAAGCTACAGATTGATTATGATTTTCATCATTGACTCCCCCCGCAACAACCCAACCAAGTTGAATTTTTTGTAATATTAAGTCGCAGTCGTTGCGTGACAAGTTAATCTGTCCTATCGATAAAAGTGATAAAGTCGTGCCTGAGCCAATAAGTACGTCAACTGGTTTTGGTAGATGAAATTGAGGGTCGGCTAATTTTAATGTTTTCGGTATTTGAATAGATTCTCGTGGGAAAACTTCGTTTGGACTTAAGTCTGCAATTTTTGAAATAGTTAAGAAAGATAATGATCTTTTAAATTTATCGTTAGTGGATTTGCAGTCTATTTGTACAATGTGTCTCGAAAAAGTTTGCATACCGTTAACGGCTCCGATAGGAATTGAACATGTTTGCATCGGAAGTTTTAATTTATTTGCTAGTTCGTCGGTAATAAAGTTGGCTGTAGCACATGTATCGAGAAGTGCACGAGTTTGTATAAAGTGTCCAGCCGAATTACGCATCTGAATGAGAGCGCTCATCATTAGTTGACATCGCGGTGCTCGTAAAGTGGTCGCGAAAGTGTGGTTGACTAGTCATGCTGCTGTTTCTTTTTCAACTGATTCTGGTTTGCTAGTAGTCGTTGAATTTGCAGCATGTCCTCTTGGAGGATGCTGAGTTGATGATTGTGAAGTTGAGAAGGATTTAATATGTAATAAGGTATGATGGAATTTCTTGCAGGTCTTACATCTGGTATTAGACCGACACGGTTCCTTATGTATTCGAAGGCAATTTCTACATAATCCTTTTGCCTTAACAAAAGCTAGTCGTTTGTCTATCGAGAATGCTTGAAAGGTTGGGCATTTATAAAGAGGGTGATCGTTACCACAGCACGAACATTTCGTCGAGTGTGTTGTCATAAATGATTTTACTTCAGTTTCTGTCTTCTGAAATTTGTTTGTATTTCCCTGGCGTTCAGAGTGACGTCTTTTTGAGGAGTGATGTTTGTCATGAAATGTAAATTGATTAAGTGTGCTAGCCTTGAATGAATAGTCAGTCAAAAATTTACAAAAATTGTCAACTGTCGGAAATTCGTCGTTACTTAAAGTTTCCTCCCACTTTTTCCTGAGTTCTGTCGGTAATTTTTTCTCAAATAGTCGCACCATCACACCGCCGCTCTTAAGAGCTGCTAAACTGTCTAAAGTCGCTGTATTTTGACGTAAACAACTCACAAATTTGTTTATATTTTGCGAAGTCGGGTTTGTCATGTTAGGACAGTCAATGATCGCATCGTAATGCTTTGCAATAAGAGCGCGTTTCTTTTCATAAGTTTCAGTTAATAATTCCCATGCTCGTTTGTAGTTTTCTGCACTAGTGTCAAAGAAATTCAATAAGTCAGCAGCAGCGCCGGTTAGTGAACCACGCAAATACAAGAATTTATTAAGATCGTCTATGTCGGTTCGTTTGTCGATCATGCTCACGAAAGTGTTTTTAAATGAAAGCCAATTTTCGAAATTTCCGTTAAATTTGGGTAATTCTGTAGTTGGCAGCTTTACGAGTTTTTGTCTTTCAGTCATGGTGGAATCGTTAAATCTCGAACTGTTCATTTGTGAATGATCGCCGGAACCGCCGGGTGGATTCAAGGTTTTTATTTTGCTAGCAATCGCGTAATAACGATTGCGAACTTCTTCTGCTTGAATAAGTTCTTCGTTATCTGGTTCTGTCACAGAAAGTTCGTCAGTCAGATCATCGTATTCTTTGAATAATTCAGTCAATCGATCTAAACGCAAGGATGCTTCAATATTATCGATTTTCTCATTCGATAACGCGGTCTGTAATGTCGTCATCCTTGTTTTAATTACAGTACGTTTACGTTTTAATGCTTCGCCCGACATGTTGATTGACAATAATGAATTGACACGGAGTTAAATGTTTAGGTTAAAGAATAAAATAAAATTGCACAGCAGATGGTATGATAATTAACAATTAATAATAAATTAATATGAATTGAATTGCACAATAAAAATGTGAGTTAATCAATAATATTTAGATACTATATATTAAATATGCAATAAATTTAAGTGAAAATAAATTGAATGAATTTTTTAATGATACGTTGAAAGAGAAAAAAAAATAATAAATAAAAAAATAAAAAAAATTAAAAAACAAATAAAATCTTACGTAACTTGAGAGATATTAAGTTCTAAAACTTTATTTATGTTTAATGTTAAACCGTTAAATATTTAAAACATAAATATTGAGCGAAGAAAAAACATAAAGGAAAAATAATAAATTAAATTTTATTTGACACTTGAGATTTTCTGTAACGGTCGTTCTTTGTTCCTCAACGTGTTGCAAGAAAAAGTAACCCGGTAATACTACATATGTTTGGCTGTGCGAAGTAAACAAAACAAAATCTTTTCCAGATGTGAATTTCTCAGAAGAGAAAATAAAATAACGTTTTTAAATAATAACCGTAACTAAAATAATTTATAATACTTTAAATATTGATAAATTCAGAACTGTTAAGCAGTATATGATTAATATTAAGAAATCAGCATAAATAAATAGTCTAATAACTAACTGAATAAAAGATCAATTGATAGCTAATAACAATGAAATTAAATATTGTTAATAAATTGAATAAATGATAAATGAACTTTAATAATAATAGAATTAAATAATTTTCATAAAATATGTTGAAGAATTTTACTAATTAATAAAAATAAATTATCAAAAAATTAAACAGTCGTTAAATAAATAAATGATAATAATTACTGTATAGAAATTAAACGATAATTTAAACAAGTATTAAGTATTACGTAAGTTTGAATACTAAATTAAATTAAATTAAAATTACTCTTTGAATGGGATCAACTAGTAATTTAGATAAATAGTTGAGAATAATTTTTCAATTGAGATTAAATAATAACTTAAGTAATTAGTTATTAATAATCAGCAATGAAATTTGAATGAAAAATTGAATGAGAATGAATAAATAGTCAATCAATGAAGATTGAATGATAAAAAAAACCAAATAGTAAATAATAATTAATTATTGTTGGATTAATAAAAAAGACTTATCTTTATTTTTTTTTTTTGGAATTTTCTCCAACGATGCTGGCGGCAACTGGGATGTCGTGGTCGTGCTGCGATGAATTGCGATGTTGAAGTTGGAATTGTTGGTTGAACAATACACTTCACTGTTATAATTTCGTAAAACCACGGTGTCGTGAACCTCTACCTCACAGGAGGCACCAAATGTTTTGTCGAAACCTCGTCAAAGTGCCGAGATTTCGTGCTTCAGTTTTTAAAATTCAATTTTGATTATTAGTGTAGATGGATAGGAAATTTAAATAAATTCCACTCGATGTTTGGGACAACAGGAAGAAATTTATTGTCCCAGAGGAGGAAAAATCTGATGATCAGATAAAAAACCTCCTCGATGATAATTACAAGAAATAAATGTGTATGAATGTGTAATTGTTGTTTAGTCAGGATCTGGCCTGAGCTATTGTTATTTCGTCAGGAAGGACCTGAGCTATTGTTATTTCGTCAGGAAGGACCTGAGCTTTTGTTATTTCGTCAGGAAGGACCTGAGCCTTTGTTAATAAAATATCTCTTGGTGAGAATAGTTTAATGCGTATTGCCAAATGTAGGCGAATACTGATGACTCTTCTGGAGAGTGCTTTTAGATTGTATGTGTGTGTGTGTGAGAGAGAAACGATCAAAGCCAAGGAGGCACGATCAAAACCACGGGCCGTCAATACCCAAAAGAGTGAGAGAGAGCTCGGATGTATGGCGTTAGTCCGAATTACCGTGTAACTTCTATAAAATTGCGTTTTACCGAAAGTAATTGAATTCAATGAATATGGTTCGAATGATAATAAGTAAAATGATGTTAAACGATGTGATTTTTGAGAATATCTCAATTGTACTGTATGATGCGTAATATGCGAGAGCGATTGCGTAAAAATTATTGCTGATTCGAGGGCCTCAGAGCAACTGGTGGTACTGGCCACCGCACGAGTAAATTTGGTTTTTCCTATACGGCCCCGATCGGCGCTATACCGTTCTGCGCATCCGCCGCAACTTGTCGCCTACGATGTCTCCCGAAATTGTTCGAGAAAATTCTCGTTGAAGCTAGAGCTAATATATAGATATAGTCATCTGATTTCGTACGCCCACGCTCTCTCTCAACAGATATAGATGTAATTGTATAGTACAATACATGCATGATTCTACTCTGCACACACACACGTTCATGGTCTATCGTATAGGTACGACTCGACTCGACACGGTGATTAGGTTTGGGTCTGGATATTTCAATTAAAACGCGTAAATTATTATTAAAATTAACACTAAGAATTTATTTACAATAAATACACTTAATATTTAATATATTCAATAGCGGATTGTTTCCATAAAAGCGGATTTAAAACATACAGCGTGGTTAGCGAAAGCGAAGCCGGTTGACACGTGGTTGAACACTCTACCGGCACTGAAAAAAGCGGTGAAAATAATGCACAAATAACACAATTTATCTGTAACAAACTAAAGCGAATTTTTAGCGGTTAATTTAAGCAATTTAAATTATAAAAATAGCGAAATGCGGTTAATTAACAATAAGCGAAAGCAAAGCGGAATTTATGGCGACTTGTTGCAACTAAAAGCGTGGAAGCGAAAGATAATAATAGTTCGTCTTTGTCCTCGTTGACTTGGGGAAGAAGGCTATTGCGCATGTCTAGCGGAAGCGATCAGCCAATAAAGCGGTCGATCCATGGCGTGATCGAGAGGTTGATTTTCCATTGACGGTTCGATTTTGCGGGAACTAGCGGTGGACAGGTGCGTCTCTTGAATTTGGGAGTCCCCCAGGAGCGAGTTAATCGCTACTGGGCCTTGTTCACCGAACAATAATTATATAAGATAAATGGCCCTATATAATTACTAGCTGATACCCGCCAACTTCGCTGGGCATGCAATAAAATTTTATTGTGTAACCTAGACGAAAAATATAAACAAAATGATTAATTTCATCAATCTTAACGAAATTATATCGCTTTTTATCTATAAAATAATTGTTTTTACAGCTATGAATTTGTTAATAAATTACATAAATAAATATGTTATTATTCTTTTGTCTGAGCGCCAACTTCAATAACGTTATTAAGATTGTTAATTCAGATTATTATTTCTTATCTCAGCGCCATTTTTTATAAAAATATGAATATAAGTAATCAAGATTATAAAATAAATCACATATTAATTGAGAATATAAACAACAATGTTATTATATTATTTTGACTGAAAATTAACCTCGATAAGTTAATGAATAAATTTATTTCTGCTTATGAATATAAAAATGAATATTTTTAATCTTTGTTATCGAGAAATTCATCACAAATTAAGTGGTATTGAAAAATTTATTCATTATATTAAGAATTAACTTAATTCGACCGTTTTTTTATAATAATTTAACGATATCGTTGTGAAATTTTAGAGAAGATACATCAGACACAATTTACCATTTTAATTTTGTTTGAAAACTATTGTTTGAAAATAAGAGATTTTCATTGTTTACGCACCCGCAATCCCTTTTGGAGTTGGAATTCGAGAAAACCCATTTTTAGCTGAACTTGATATCATACGCGAAGATTCGTACCAAATTTGAAGTCTGTAGAAATTACAGTTTGGAAATAGAAATTTATCGGAAGTATAATTTTTTGAAATCCGTTTTGAGATAATCTCTACATGACAAATGAAAGATCCCTACCAAATATATAGCTTTCACAAGCTATATTTTGGAAATTAAGATTTTTTTATTGTTAACACTCACTCCCGCGATCCTCATTGGAGGTGATTCGTTGTAAAATCCGCTCTTAGATCATTTCTATATTACATATAGAAGACTCCTACTAAATTTGGAGCATATAGGAGCTATATTTTGAAAATAAAAATTTTTTTTATTCAACACCCACCCCCTCAATCCATATTTGGAGTAAGTTGTCATAAAATCCACTCTTAAATCATTTCTACCACACATATAGCAGATTCTTACCAAATTTGAAACCTATAAGAACTATAGCTTGGAAATTGAAATATTTCATTGTTAACACCCACCCCTGCAATTCATATTTGGATAAGGTTGTCATTAAATCCGCTCATAGATCATTTATACCTCATATGTAGCAGATTCTTACTAAATTTGAAGCTTATGGGAGCTATAACTTGGAAATTAAAAATTTTTATTGTTAACACCCATCCCCGCAATCCCCTGTCAGGTGAGCTATATCGTAAAATTCGTTCATATACTATTTCTACATCTCTTACGGAAGATTCCTAACAAATTTTAAGTCGATATGAACTATAGTTTAAAAACGGACATTTTTCATTGTTAACGCCCTCGCAAACCCCTTTGGGAGAAGAATTTCTTAAAATCCGTTTTTAGCTAACATCTATATAGCATAAGTAATATTCCTACTGAATTTTAAGTTTCTAGGTCTGATGGTTTCCGAGATATCGTGATGAGTGACTATATAGATAGGAATCTCTTATAATAATATAAACTACTAACTGTTACCCGCCCGCTCCGCTGAGCACTTTATAGAATTGTATTTTTAGATCTAGACTTGAAATTTAATTGGAGTATTGTTTTCAATTGCACAGATTCTAAATTCTATCGAATTGGCCTGTATCTTATATCCATGTGATTATTCCAGCTAAAATTCATTGTAACTTTTAATGTGCAGTCACTATAATATTTCCGTGGCTTCCTTTCAAAAATGAATAATAATTGACACAAAGAAAAAAATTTGACATGAGCATTGAAAGTTTCAGTTAAAGTAATTGCAGGTCTCATAAGTGAAGTTGAAATCTGCCTAGCTTAAAGTCCGACGAAATTTGTCATTAAAATTTCCTCCGTGACATCGGAGGATAATCTCTTTTAAGATTATCTCGTCATGACAAATAAAAAATTCCTACCTAATTTCGATTCTGTAAAAGTTACAGTTTGGAAATGGAAACTTGAAATTCTAACACCCATTCCTGTAATCCCTGTCGGAAGTAGAATTTATTAAAATCCATTCTGAGATAATCTCTAGATGACAAATAGAAGATTCCTACAAAATTTACAGCTTTTAGAAGTTTCATGTTGGAAATTAAGATTTTTTGTTGTTAACACCCACCCTTGCAATTCCTGTTGGAAGTAGTCTTGCGACAGGAAATCCATTTTGAGATGATCTCTACATGAGAAATAGAAAATTCCTACCAATTTTAGAGTTTTCAGAAGATATATTTCGAAATTAAGATTTTTTATTGTTAGCACCCACCACTGCAAACCCCTGTGAGGTGAGCATCGTGAAATTCGTTCGTATATTATTTCTATAGCTCTTACAGGAGATTCCTACCAAATTTGGAGTCTATAGGAGCTCTTGTTTGAAAAAGGGGATTTTTTGTTGTTAACACCTCCGCAATCCTCTTTTAGCGTAGGATATCGTAAAATTCGTTCATTAATTATTTTTACATCACTTACAGAAAATTCCTACAAAATTTGGAGTCTGTAGGAGCTATAGCGTAAAAATTAAAAATTTTTATTATTATTACCCACCCCCGCCCCTCTGTAGGATGAGATATTGTAATATTTGTTTATAGACTATATCTACATCTCTTACAGAAGATTCCTACCAAATTTTGAGTCGATAGGAGCTATAGTTCAAAAACAGGTATTTTTCATTGTTAACGCCCCAGCACCCCCCCTTGTGGGTGGAATTTTGTAAAATCCGTTCTTAGCTGAGCTCCACTCGGCGAAAGGAATATTCCTACAAGGAGAAAAAAAAATAACTCTGATTACTATTTTGTGCAGAACTCAGTACTGCTTTGGAAGAAAATGAGGTTAGAATGTTTGGGACAGTAGAGAGCGCTACATAAAAACTACTGACTATTGTCTGCACAATACTGAGTCGTGTTCTGGCACTAACCAGTCGTGTTTCATACAGCACTCACTACTGACTATGAAAATTTTTCTAATATTTGTACGAAACAGTAATCATTGCTGTTTTATTTTCTCCGTGTACCAAATTTCAAGTCTCTAGGTCTTATAGTTCCAGAGATATCGTGATGAGTGACTATATCTATAGAAAGTCTCCTATATATCTAATATATAAAATTCTCGTGTCATAATGTTCGTTCCCATACTCCTCCGAAACGGCTTGACCGATTCTCATGAAATTTTTTATGCCTATTCAGTAAGCCTGAGAATCGGCTACTATCTATTTTTCTAACCTCTAAGTGATAAGGGGTGTTCACCCCAAAAATTTTTTTTTATTTTGTTACGTCCAGAATTTGGACAAATTAATTAAATTTATTTTTGGTCCAAGCTTCTCAGCCTATAGACCGGGATCGTGTTGAGTATTAGGTTTTAAAGTGAAAGAATACGGATTAGCGTTTTCTTTTTTAATTATAAAGTATATTAATGATTTCAACTTACAAATTCTGATACAAAATAGGTTTTTTCTTTATAAGATTGGAAATCAAATTAAGAATATAATATTAGAATTACGGTACCTGGTCTATAATTATAAGATTTCAGCTTTGGTATTTGATTTTCACTGACTCTAACTTTTAAAACTAAATTTAAATTTTATTGCTGAAAATTTACTTTAAGTGTGAGGACACTGTACTAATTGTTAGTCGGGACTAACGTCGGTAGGTAAAATAAGTGTGAGAACACTTGTGACTTCTGAAGACGAACTCCAATTTTTCGGGTGAACAAGGCCCTTTTATGTCCACGATTGTTTCGAAGTGGACATAATTTTTGGGGGAAAACTGCATCCAATCAGGAAACAGTTTTCCGGGGTCTGTTCCCTTTCTTAATCTATTTTCTGAAAAAAAAGCGGCTAGTCCCGCCCAAAATGTTAGCCTATGTGCGTACGCACCCACACATACACTAACATGTACATTGAAAATTACATTCATTCATAAAACTATGTTTAACAATTTATTTTTACTTAAAGAATAGGAAAAATTCTTATTATTATTGTATGTAATTTTTTTAGTTAAAACGTGGAAAATGTTTAGAATCTTTGGACAAATACCGCGTGGTGGTCCAAAGTTGAATAATATTCATTATTTGTTATTTTAAAATTATTATTGTTAATAATTTTTAATATATATTATTTTTTCAAATTAATAGAAAATTGTTAATCATTAAACTGAGATGATAATGTGAATTAAATCAGGAAACTTTAGATATTTAACACGTGGTCGAAAATACACCTGATTGTTCGTAGTTATGGATCCATTATTTGATTATTAATAGTATTTTAAAACTTCTCTCATTTATTGCAATTTTACAACAACAGGTTGTAAAATTGATTACATATAATCATCGAAAAGATGATTTGACTCTAAATTTTAATTTGTTTAAACTGTTGTGACCAGTACCGTTATAAAACAAAAACTCGTTATTTTATATTATTTAATTGATAGTGATTATTTATTTACTTTATCTCAATATTAGATTTTATTTTTTTGATAAATTTATTTGCCGTTAGAGATTAAAAAGTTTTGAGAGTAATAGATATTTCTTTGAAATTCATTTGTTTAATTTATCGAAAAATAATTTTGATGCTGATAATTTTTTGTTGATGATATTTAAGAATATTATAAGTTGTCTGCTTAATAAAATTTTTGTTAAATAAATGTTTGTCAAAGAAAAGAACGAAGATTAAAAATAAATTTTGTTATCTTAAACACACATCTAGATATAATAAAGTGTAGAGTTTCAAAAGGTCATAAAATTTTAGTCCCTTTTTATGGGTCTCTTAATGAGTATTTTATTGCCCTGGTAGGCTAAGGCTTAGGTTCGATGCATTTTTTAAAAAGGTTTTACTATTTATTTTTATTTTTAGTCTTATAGTTCTAAGAAAAAGAGAAAATGCATCTGGATAATGTTAAAATTAAAGAACCTTTTTGAAATTCGAGATAGAAAAAACTTAAAGCTTAAAAATAACTTATTACCTAGCAATGGTCCCGGAAATTCCCAAGATAAAATTTTGTCGTAAAAGTGAAATATTTATCCAATGAATAAAAAAAAAATACAGATAAAATTATTAATTTTTCTTGGACGTAACACCCCCATTGTTAGACGGAAGCACGAGCAAGTTAAAAATGAAATATAATAAACGAGTGCGACGTCAAAATTTTATCTTTTTGTATATTACTAGTTTACTTTAAAAGTAATGTGAAGAACGTTCTCTCAAACGAAGATTCTCGTAGTAGGGCGACCTCTGTTGGTTGATTGTTAGTTGATGTTGTAGTCTTTGATAGAAGTGGATAAATCTCCGGTGCTGTTGGTACCGGTGCATCTCCCTTCCCGGTGGCCTGTTCAATAGTTGATGAGGAGTTTTCTGATTGGGGTCGTCGTTGTCTACCCAGATGTAGTAGAAGGTGAGTTAGCGAGTCCCAAACGGCTCCAAGTAGACATAAGGACCATCCGTACACCATGTGTAAGGCGTATCCATGAACCATGGTATCTGCAATTAATTTTATTGCTCGAAAGCACATTACGATTCCTATGATTCCGGCACAGTAGGTGCTGAAACCAGTAAATTTCCCTCACGTCTTGGACCAAGCGCTTTCCGCCAGATGTTCTAGGACTTCCTCGTTGAGAGCATTGATCAAGGATAGATATCCCCTGGAATAATTAGTAAATTGTTGCGCCATGGTTTCCATCACCACGGTTTGTTCCATGGTAAACATTATTCTGCCCCTTATTGCATCAAGGTCTTTCTCGGAATAGATTCCTCCGGTGGTCAGGTTGGCTGGATTTTGGTACTTCTAACTCATCCTGGTACTGGGCTTCAGTACCTTTGGTGGTAGAGTCTCGACCGGCTTTGGCATAAATTTATACTAAAAGTTTCCTAATTTGTAATATTGTAAAAGAGGGGAATTACACGGCAGCTCGGTGGCGTAATTGGTGATGACGTGTGTCCGGGGGGTGAGTAACATACTTTGGTTCCCCCGTTGGACTGATATCCGATTATAGCAAGTTTCCTTGTGTTGAATTTTGACCTCGACGGGTACACATTAGACAATGTGTACTACTTCCCCCGCTACCACAGCCATGTATCCTGGTCCCTCCATATACCGGAAGGCGAATTTGTCTAGTTGTGTTGAGGCTATTGAGAGAGTGCTCTTCAACACTTCCTTTTCTAATTTACATCGTTTTAAAATTACATCTTTATATAACGACTGAACCTGAGTCCTTATGTACCGTTCTACGTATATAAATTTTGCGTTTGCATAAAGAAAAAGATCCATATTATCAGAATTAGGACCTACTACGATATTTTTCTTTAATATGTCTAAATCTTTACTTGCTATTATGGATAACCTGGGATGTTCCGTTTTAGTTAACGTGATTCCACATGAGGTCTCAGTTCCAGTCGTGCTAAGGGAGAAACTGGTATCTCTTACACTTAGTGAGTATACCGTTTCTTTCTTAGTCGTTAGTTTAATGGCTGAGCCACTGTATAATATCGTATAGGTTTCCGGAATGCAATACTTACGGGGCAATGCATGCCAGAAAGTATAACCACCTACGGGGTCAATGCAAGATCCCTTACTCAATTTACAAGGGGTTCCGGATGACAGAAGAATTTTGTTACCAGTAACCTTAACGCGAGCTAATTGAGACTTTATTGTGATTTTAGCTGTACCGATAACGAACACGTTGTCCCAGGTGCCAAAAGGGTCACTGTACTGGGCGTTAGTGCAATCCGCGTTACTGTTTACACTTCCCGCAAGTGTAATACTTCGAGTTGTCGTAATATTTGGAAGAAGTCCGTCAATATAAGTGCTTCCGATACGCAACGTGCCATGGTCGTGCGCGATCTGGCACATCTCGTGACTTATCGGAAGTATGTATTCGTTAATTCCGTTATTTACGATCGAGTTATAAGATTGCCACCCACAGTGTTGAATTACTCTGTGGATTTCAATCTTACATTGTATAATTTGAGTATGTTCATACTCATTTAATTGTAATAATGCAATTTCAGTTAGTGTGGTCTCAATAGGGTCGGCGTTGAGATCACACTCATCAATATCCACCAAGGAAATGGTCGTCATATTTAAAATTTTATTGCCGCAATCATAACCTATGATTGCCTCGGTTGGTCCCCAGCATATAGCCATTATGAGAAAGATGATGGGATCCATAGTTCTGTAAAAAAATTTATTACGGCCTAAAGTCGGGGTCGGGGACCACGACTTTAGTACCCTTGGCCTTGGGTTGTGAAACCTTGATATTTGTTTTCTTCAAACGATTTAGGTGTACAAGTTTGGTTTTACTACCGATTTTTATTCTAATGTTCCCATTTGGGAGTACTTCTTCGATTTTGTATGGACCATCATAGTGATCTCCGAATTTGTGAGGTTTGGGACCTTTTAAGAGAAAGACGTTATCCTCAACCTTGAATTCTACTGGTTTCAGTTTTCGGTCGTACAACTCTTTGGATTTTTCCTTAGAGTGTATTAAATTTTCGCGAGCTAATTCGCAGATGACAGTTAGTCTCTCTACTAGTTTAGTAATGTAATTATTATATGTTGGCAGTCGATCTAATTCGTGTAAAGGTTCGTTAGTGGGTACTCGAGCAGGTCTCCCGAATAATAACTCGTAAGGAGTAAAATTCGTCCCTTCGTGGACGCATTTATTATAGAAAAACATGGCTAAATCGAGCCAGTCATCCCATTCATTATCTTTATTTACGAATTGTTTTAAATACTCTTCCAATACGTGGTGAGAGCGTTCTAGAGATCCGTTTGATTGTGGCCTGAAGGCGGTTGTCTGAATTTTCTTTATTCGAAATCTTTTACTAATGCGCTGCATAAATGTGCTAACAAAATTCCTACCTTGATCGGTTAAAAGAACCTTGGGAGCCCCGAACGTGCATATGACGTTTTTAATGAATTTGTCCGCGACTGTTATAGCTAACATATCTTGTAACGGGACCGCGATACAGAATTTTGATAATTGATCTTGAATAGTCAAGATATATTCATTATTTCGCTCAGTACGAAGCAACGGGCCCACGATATCCATTGCGATTTTATCAAACACCGTTCCGGGTGTGTCGGTAATAAGCATGGGTTGACGCGTTTTGACTCGTACTAACTTTTTTAGTTGACATTCTAAACATTGTTGAATACGCCGTTGTATATCGGTTTTAAGATTTTCCCAAAAATAATTTGCCCGTATTCTATTGAACGTTTTAGAAACCCCTTTATGCCCGCCGATAGGAGACGTGTCTGCTTCAAAAAATATAAGATCGCGTTCTTCGCGGGGAACGTAACGAATGGTTCCAAGGCAAATTATAATTTTTATCGGTTCGGTTTCATATATATCGTAAATTAATGAGAGAATTTCTGCATATGGGACATTCTCAATGTTTTCTGAAAAAGCTATTGATAAAGAATTAATTCCCTTATCCCTCGAGATTCCTTTTAACTTCACTAGGCACTTGGCATTGTTACATTTAATGCGTATTGCTTATTCCCCGATATTACTACGTATAATTAAGCCGAAATAGTTTTTAAATCCCCGTTTGGTCCAATACACCTGTCTGGTGTCCATGAACCCGATTCTTGGTAATTTGTTTAAAGTCTGTAGAGCTTGGGAGCCCTCGTCGCAAGGATTACCATCCTCTCTTAAAAAATAAACTAAATTATCTTCTCGATATTGGAATAAGTCCTTTACGGTGATAATATTTCGCGCGGGTTTGTTCGCGTTTTCTTGATCGAGTTCGTCCTCAACTACATAATCCGAGTCATCGGAAGATAAAATATCTTCTGAAGACACGTCGGAGTCTTCAGGGTCGACAGGATCAGTTTCCTCGTATGTCTTTCGCGGAGTTTTGGGGGTCTACCCCTTTTCCGACGGGGTGCTTCCCGACGTTTATCGGACCTTATAGAAGTGTTCGGAACTTCTGTGTTAGACTGTATAGAAGTGTTAGGAACTTCTGTGTTAGACTCGTAAATTTTTGGTAACCCTTCCCTTGCCCTTTGAGTTCGAGTGGTCACCGTTACCTTTTCAACCGGATTTCTAGATAACGCGTCGGCGTTTAAATTAATCTCACCCGGTTTATAAATTACTGTGTAGTCATATTCCGCTAAGCGTAACCGCCATTTGAGAATTCGCGCGTTTTCGTCTTTAGCAGTTTTGAACCATACTAGTGGTTTGTGATCAGTGACCACTGTAAATTTTCTCATATATACATATGGTCGGAAGTGTTTGACAGCCTGAACGATCGCAAGTGCTTCCTTCTCATATGTATCATATCGCAATTCGGGTCCCCGAAGGACACGAGAATAATACGCGATTGGTTGATCTTTCCCAATTTCACTCTGTGATAGAACTGCCCCGATAGCGAACCCTGACGCGTCGGTGGTTATTATAAAGGGTTTTTCGAAATTTGGATATTGTAAATTAGGTGCTGTACATAAAGCCTCTTTGAGTTTGTCGAACGTGATGTGAGCAGGTTCGGACCAATTAAATTCTATTTCCTTTTCTAATAACCGCATTAAAGGTTTAGCGACCGAAGAGTAACCTTTAATGAATCGCCGATAGTAACCGGTTAGTCCTAGAAATTCCCGGATGTTTCTCTGTATTTTGGGTACAGGGAAGTTTCGGACTGATATTAGTTTCGTAGGGTCAGGTTTCAAACCTTCCCTACCAATTACGTGACCTAAATAATTTACTTCCGGCCTTAAAAACTCGCCTTTATCGGGCTGCAATTTAAGATTTGAGTGTTTTAATTAAATTATTAAATCATTTAACTTTCGTTCGTGTTCTTCTAAATTTCTAGCGAATATTATTATGTCATCTAAATATACGAACAGAGCGATCCCTTGTAATCCCGTTAATACTGAGTCCATTAACCGTTGGAAAGTTTCCGGAGCATTTTTTAGTCCGAAGGGCATTCGGAGGTACTCCCAGTGTTCTTGAGGGGTCGAAAAGGCCGTTTTGTGACGGTCTCTTGGGTCCATTTCTATCTGGTTGTAACCGGATGCTAAGTCGAAAACCGAGAAGTACGTAGACCCACCTAATTGATCCAGTATGTCAGTTATGTTAGGTAACGGGTACGCGTCTGTAATTGTTTCTTCGTTTAATAATCGAAAATCTATTACAACACGCCATCTTTTGTTTCCCTGAGAGTCTGACTTTTCGGGAACGATCCAGACTGGACTATTATAGGGGGACCCTGAAGGCTGTAAAATGCCTGTATCGAGTCCTTCCTTGATTTGTCTCTCTAATTCTGGCTTAAGAGCTTGAGGTATTCTGTACTGTTTTATAGCTATCGGTCTGTCGCTATGCGTGGGAATTCGGTGTTGATAATTTTTAGAAGAACTTAGGGGTTCCCCTGAAAAGTAAAATCGATCCGTGCACTTTTTTACAAGTTGTTCAACGTGTAATTTCTCATTTTCCTTTAAATAATCTAAACGAAGTAAAGATTTAATTTTGTCAAGATGTCCGTTATTGTGAAAGTCTGTTATAATAGAAAATATTCGTTTGGTAATTTTAAGACTTTGATGAGTGTCAGTAGTTTTGGTTGTTGGATCAAAGGATGTAAGGTCATGTTTCTCGTGTATTTCCCTCCCGGTAATAGTAGGGATTTTCACCCCCACTTCATTTTCGGTAGTATTGTATATTTGTAAATAAGCGCGACCGTTTTTTATTGCTACTAAACAATTTCCCGCAAAAACCCCTTTACAAATTTTTAATTTGGGAATAAAACCCTCTTGTAAGTCGGAATTTGACACGTTCACGAAGAAAGTAGATTCGCTGCGACTTGGGAGATACATAACTCCGTTTCCTACCCGATTAGGTTTCTTGAAAGGGTATTTTCGATCCTCGATTTCTAACATCCGATGTTTGTAATCGATTTTTGCCCCGTGCGCGGTGAAAAATTCCAAACCCACTAAACCGGCATGGGGTATTGCTAAATTGTCAGGAACTACGTGACATGTAGTACTTTTACCAAAAAGCCTAATTTTTACGTTTCCTAAAGTTGAGATTGGGTCATTCGCGATTCCCTGTATCTTGATTTTATTATTTATATCTATATTATCAATATTTCTTATGAATCTACGCTTAATTAGATTGGGGGTAGCCCCCAAGTCGAGCATCATAATAACGTCTCCTTCTTCGGATAATCTGCCTACTAAGGCGTAAGGCAGGTTATCCGGATCTAATGTTATATTTACATTAGGGTGGGTCAAAAAAATCAACTATTTTTTTTTTTACAATTAATACGGAAAAATGGGTTACTAGGCACCTTAAAAAAATTCTCACCAAATATGAACTCTTAATTTTAATAGGAAGATCCTCCGCGTCGCAGTTTTTCATTTTTTTCTCAGTCCAATAGAAAAAAATTCATTCCTCATCATTAATTGGTCGTACAGAAAAAATTTTTTTAAGAATTTTGTAGGAAATTTAATGCTCTACAAAAAAGGTATCTTATGTTTTTTCCGTAAACCTCACCATTTCACTAATATTGAAGATTTAAGATTGATTATTTTAAGTCAAATGTCACTTTTGTTTATGAATTTTATAACTCGACAAGAAATGGCTATTATTGAATGGGCAATAAAAATTTTTGTAGCAAATTAACTGCTCTATAAAAATGGTATCTTATGTTTTGGCGATTAAATTAAGCGTTCAAAAGATATTCATCATCAAACTTTCATGTATACCGATTTTAAGAGTTTTTGATTAAATAATCGAAAAATTTCAATTTAATCTATCAGTTTTGAGAAAATTTCATTTTTTGTCTTTAATGTAAGTATTATTTGAATTTTGTTTTCAAAATTTTTATTCAATAATTCCAAACTTTTTATTTTTCATCATTAGAAATCACGATCATGTTGTTTTTTTATAACGTCTTCAAAACGTCTTAAAAAATTTTTCCACTACAGCTGTATATTGTCCTTGGGAAAATTTCTTCTGTAGAGAATTTTTGTTTTGTATTCTATTTACTCTGTTTCCCTTGTGAACTAGCGCCACCTACATTTTTCTTTATAGTTATATTGTTTTTATTTGTTTACATTTTCTACAGCATTTCTAGTGTTTCCACAAGTTATGATCTTGTATATGTGATAAAACGATTAAATATTTACAAATTTTGCGGTCACTACATAAATTTATATATTTATCGAAAATATGGATAAGGAAATTCATTTGATCGGAAAACCCATGCAAAAAATTTCAGAACGTAAGTTGCCAACAGTGAAAGAGGTTATGAGTGTTTTTTTTTATCAGCTCAAAGTGTCAAAATGTTCTATCAAACAAAGTGCTAAAAATGCAACTGATCAAGTTATTGAACTATGGAAAAACAACCAGATTCCGACTAGTGGATCAACTAATGTAATACAAAAAATTCTTCGCTATCATAACCGATGGTTGAAATTGCAAAAATCTTTTGTGCGAAAAAAATCATCAGCCCAAAACAAAAATGTAATAATATTTCAGAATGAAATCAAAGCATTATTTGATATTGTAGATCATAAATCAATAAAACTGCTTGATAATGATATTCGTGAACTATATTTAAATCAAAAAAGTGATACCCGGAAAGAAATTCTTTCAAATAACCCAAATAAATTAAACAGTACTATGAATACGATGGAAGTAGATGAAAGTCGTGAGTATTTACAACATTTAATTATTATAAATTTTAATCAGAATTGAAAATAAATTAAATTGATTATAAATTATGAATAATAAAGTATATTATTGTTTTTCTAATTAATTATATCATAAATGTCAATATGTTCGTAGATGATAAATAAAAAACTCTTTGTGTTCCTTATTTGATGTCAAAATGAATGAGTTCCATATTTTTGCTTCCATTAATTAAATAACAACGCTTATTTTAGATTTGAATCAACCCTCAACCAGCCATGAGATTGTTCGAAGTGAGGAATCAGAGTCATCTTCAACCCTTACATTAAGTCAAGCTAC
This sequence comes from Cotesia glomerata, assembly GCF_020080835.1. Taxonomy (NCBI): domain Eukaryota; kingdom Metazoa; phylum Arthropoda; class Insecta; order Hymenoptera; family Braconidae; genus Cotesia; species Cotesia glomerata. The sequence continues at coordinate 16,862,685 of NC_058159.1, read as the reverse complement.
AAATTTCGGTTCAGATTTAGAGTATGTGCCTCAAATACCGACAACACGAGCAAAAATAAATATTCTAACTCCAGAGCTTATCTCAGCACTCGTCAGAGCTAATGTTAGTAGTAGAAATGCGATGTTCATTATTGCTCCAGTTCTATCAAGTGTTGGTGTTAATGTAGAAGATACAACTCTTAGTTAACGAACAATTCAACGAACTCGCATGCTCTTACGAAAAGACATTGCTATAGGACTAAAAGATAACTTCAAAGCTCATGATAAATACGTCGTGCATTGGGATGGGAAAATACTGAATGACATTTCTGAATCGAAATTTGTGGATCGATTACCGATTATTTTGACTGCTTTTGGTACTGAGCAGTTACTTGGAGTTCCAAAAATGAATAGTGGATCGGCAGAAAATCAAACAGCAACCATCTTGTCAACGTTAAATCAATGGGGTATTATTAGTTACATCAAGGCGATGTGTTTTGACACGACTGCGGTTAATACGGGTAACTAATCAATGATAAAATATTTAAAAGAAAATTTTATTTTCATCGTTCTAGTTGAATTGTTTTCATACATTAATTAAATTTTCGACACGTGCCCATTAGTTATAATTCTTTATTTATTTATAGATTTTAAATATGCGTTACAATTTTTATTAAATACAGAACTTAAAGTGTAATTATCTATTTTTACTATACAGGAATCCATCATGGTACATGTAAAGAAATTGAAAAGGCCTTAGGAAAAGAATTAATTTGGTTACCATGTCGCCATCATATTTATGAGATCATTTTAAGGAGTGCATTCGAAGTCTATTGGCCAGTATCATCCGGACCAAATGTTCCAATATTTGGCAGATTCAAAAAATTTTGGGACACATTCGATAAAACGAAGTATAAATCTGGTGTTGAAGATAGTATTGTTGCTAATATTATTACGAATGAAAAAAATAATCTATCTTCATTTATTAAGCGATACTTACAGGTATTATTTAAATACAATTTTAAGTGTAGAGGATAATTTTTGATTTTTTACGAATAATTGATTACTTTTGGTAGTTATCGCAACCCCGAGATGACTATAAAGAAATATTGGAATTGTCATTAATTTTTCTGGGAGAAATGCCACGAGAGCAAGTTTTCTTCAAGCGTCCTGGTGCAGTTCATCATGCAAGATGGATGGCAAAGGCAATTTATTGCCTAAAAATGTTTATTTTTAGAGATGAATTTGACCTTTCTAAGAAAGAATTGGATGGTCCGACAATTTTGTATTTTTATAGTTATGGTGTATGTAAAAGCTTGGTTTTCATCAACTTCTGCGACTTCTGCTGCTAATTACGACTTAGAGTTTATGAAAAATTTAATTGAGTACAGTAAAATTAATTCTTTAATTTCCTCGGCTACATGTGAAAAAATGACTTCACATTTATGGTACTTAAGTGATGAACTTGCTATTTTATCACTTTTTGATGATACCGTTCCATTAAACATAAAGAAGAATATTGTCGAAGCTGTTAAGACTCGCGAAGGTACAGATTCTAAAGCAAGAAGATTTATTATTGATAGAAAAAATTTACATTTAATTCTGCAAAAAAATATAAGTGACTTTGTTTCTAAGAAGTCATTAAAACTTTTTGAGATCTTTGATCTGCCGTATGGTTTTCTTGACAAAAATATTGATTTATGGTCTACTGATGAGAGTTATAATGAAAATAAAGAATTTTTCGCACAATTGAAAGTTGTTAATGATGTGGCAGAGCGAGGTGTCGCATTAGTAAGTGAATATAACCAATGCTTAACGAAAGACGAAGAGCAATTTCAATTTTTATTGCAAGTTGTGAAAGAGCATCGAAAAAACTACCCTACTTGCAACAAAAAATTGTTTGAAAATAAATAGCTCAGTTGAAAATTGAAATAAAAACTTTCTTATAACTAATTGGACATTTTTTCTCTAAAACTGAAATCAAAATATATTTATAATGAAATCTTTGCTTTTTTTATTTATAAATGATTAACTAAGCGATAAATAATGTACAATTTATTTTTTTAAATGTAGATAAAAATACTTACACATAAAAAAAAGCTTGAAAAACATTTTGAAGTTTCTCAGTTGATAAAAAAAAATTTTTTTCGTTTAAATTTTCTCAAAACTGATAGATTAAATTGAAATTTTTCGATTATTTAATCAAAAACTCTTAAAATCGGTATACATGAAAGTTTGATGATGAATATCTTTTGAACGCTTAATTTAATCGCCAAAACATAAGATACCATTTTTATAGAGCAGTTAATTTGCTACAAAAATTTTTATTGCCCATTCAATAATAGCCATTTCTTGTCGAGTTATAAAATTCATAAACAAAAGTGACATTTGACTTAAAATAATCAATCTTAAATCTTCAATATTAGTGAAATGGTGAGGTTTACGGAAAAAACATAAGATACCTTTTTTGTAGAGCATTAAATTTCCTACAAAATTCTTAAAAAAATTTTTTCTGTACGACCAATTAATGATGAGGAATGAATTTTTTTCTATTGGACTGAGAAAAAAATGAAAAACTGCGACGCGGAGGATCTTCCTATTATAATTAAGAGTTCATATTTGGTGAGAATTTTTTTAAGGTGCCTAGTAACCCATTTTTCCGTATTAATTGTAAAAAAAAAATAGTTGATTTTTTTGACCCACCCTAATATATATATATATATATATATATATATATATATCATATATATATATATATATATATATATATATATATATATATATATATATATATATATATGTATATTGTGACATGGGAAAAACTTTTCAAAATTTGAAATTCCGAGTTTAAAAATTATTAGGTTGGCTAAGCTGAGGAAAAGCAGAGATTCGACGCGCCTGTGTCGCCCCAAGCAGCCTCCCGATCAGAATGACAAGCTCGAGGTAAAATTAGTAAAAGAAAACGCGCCGAATTTAAATTAAAAATTTGAATAAAAAGAATACCGGAATGAGTGTGAACTATTGTTGAATGCATGAGTGAGTGAGACTAGACTATAGCGATCAGATGACTCGCGAATTTCTACGAGCCATCGACGATCAACGCGACATCTGGCCGCGAGGATGGAACGACGAAAAAATTTGAATGGACCAATGACGACGGAGAGCGATCAACAACAAGTATGCGAGGCGCCATCTGAACACGAGGCTGATCACTAATCGAAGTATCGACCAATCATCGATCGCAACGGAATACTGGACGCATCCCGTAATACAACGGCCGGCTAGAAGAAGCTGTGAGCTGATTGGATGCGAGTTTTTGGAACGAACCGAAAAGAAAAAGAGCATGTGTTGCCGAGGAGGCAGCCATATTAACATGCAATTCTGATCTGGACGCCGTGACTGTGGCATCGTGCAGTTCTCTTTTGGTTATTTTTTGCTGTTTAATTTTTTTTTTAAAATTTGTCGCTGACGTGAGTACAATTGTGTACATTATTGTGCAATATTTCGCCGAATTGTTTTGGACACTACGACCCCGGACACGCCACCGCCGAAATATCGACGCTCTTCCGTCAGTTTTGCCGCCAACTTCGCCTACTTAGCCAGCATCGCCCGAGACGTCTACGGTAGCTGCAGGGTAAGTCTGGTCGCTGTCTTTATTAGCCCCAGGGTGTCATCACCGCGAATTTCGTCGTGTTAAAATAATTTGTTTATAATTCGAGTTGCACGGAATTAAATAAATTCCGTGCGGTATTTTTGAAGCTTAGTGACGACACTTTGCGGCACGGTACCGTTGAGTCACGTGTTTGTGTGTGTGGAATTTTTGGTCGGGATTATAAGTACTGTTTACCTACCTCGAGCTTCAAATACCCGACAAAGCGGCTTAGTAAATTGCTTTGGAAAATAAGTTGACTAATTTGAAGACTTCGCATAATTTGATTTTTTTTTCTTGTCATTGTTGAACAATTTGGCGATTTGAATTATTTTTGGATAATTTTGAGATCTTTATTAGGTTTTTGCGATTGAATTTATTATATTCTCTAGAAATTTGTGTATTAAAAATTTTGCGATTGAAATTATTGGCTGAATTTTGCGATTGAAATTATTATTTTTAAAAAAAAAAAAAAAAAAAGAAAACTTCTTAAATAAATTTTGCGGTTGCGATTTTTGATAAAGTTTTGCGATTGAGATTTTGTTATTAAATTTGGCGATTGAAATTTTTGATAAAATTTTGCGATTGAAATAATTATTTCCTTTTCAATTTTTGAATAAATTTGGCGAGTTGAATTAATTATTTGTTTTGAAAATTTTTGAATAAATTTGGCGAGTTGAATTAATTATTTGTTTTAAAAATTTTTGAATAAATTTGGCGAGTTGAATTAATTAATATTTTTTTTTAAAGAAAAGACTTTGTAATTTTTTTTGGTTACTCGAATACTTTTTTTTTGTAATTTGTTTTATTTTGAAATGCTGAATCATTGCGTTAGCACTAGTTTTGCGTTAGAATTATTTTTGCGTTAAAATAATTTTTGTTATTAATGCGACATTGCCGACAGAATATATTTGTTGTTGAATAAACCGTTGCTGGATTAGAAGTGCACGCCTCAATTATTTTTTTTAATTGTTGTTGCTCTGATTAACCGATCCCATCGTCCAATTTCGATTTCTTTGTCCGTCGATTGCCGTTATTCGATTTTTGAATCTCTTCAACACCGACCCGCCGCCCAACGAAGATCAACAGCGATATCGACCCGTGGAACATTGAGTTCCTCGCGCCCAACCAAATCTACGAACCAGGTAGGCCAATTAATTTTTGTTGACCTGATCCGGTCCTGTCGACGCCAGTGCCGGAAAAGGCATCACAATATATATATACATATATATATATATATATATATATATATATATATATATATATATATATATATATATACTCGAAATTTTTTTTTTTTTTTTTTTAAATGTCAGAGGATCAATTAAAAAGATGTTAGTCAATTTATTTCTTAGCAGCGACTTCCTTAGCGGGAGCTTTCGCGGTTTTAGCAGTGCTCTTCTTGGGCTTCGGAGACTCTGGCTTAGCTGTTGGTGCCTTGGTAGCCTTCTTAGCCTTAGAAGAAGCAGAATATATATATCGTGTGCGCTGTATAGTGCGGAAGTGTTTTTGCATTGGTGCATTTGTTGTGTTATTTGTAAATGATATTGTGGTTTACTGATATAGACAATTTATTTAAACTATATTTTTGAATACTGGCTTCTTTTTGAAATGATAATCGCTTGTATTTCTTACTGAACGGATTTTGTATTCAGATAAAACAGTTGCAATTTCTGATTTAGTTTAGTCTTATTTTGGCTAACCTATTAGAAAATTTAAGTGTGCTGCCATCTTGCGTTTGGTATATATATTGTGCTGCCATCTCACAATTCTTGTGACAATGTCTATGTCGTGTGGATTGTGCCTAAAGATCATCAGTGACGCCGCATCAGCTGTCCAAACAACTGCTTATTGTAAACACTACTTTCATAACACATGTGTGAAGGTGCAATGTTGTTTACCATCTAAGACACATGCGGCCGCTAAGGTTAAGGATTGCTGTCCGGCTTGTGTCACTGATGCGTCACCGATATTAAAGGAAATTTCTGAGAAGTTAAACAAAATAGATGGAGTAGATAAGAACGTGGCTAAGTTCGGAAAAAAGTTGGACAAGTTTGATGAAACTATGAAGTCAGTCAATGACAAGGTTGACAAACTGATTTCTAATTATGATATGTTGCAGAAAAATGTCAAGGATTTGGAGGCTAGGGTTTCTAAAATTGAGGAAGCTCAACCTGATAATGGTAATAATCTTTTGGAAGAAGCTAGAGCTATTGCGAAAAATATTGCTGATGGTGATTTGGAGGCTGGAATGCTGCAGATGGAATCACGTTCACTTGCGGATGAGTTAACGATTACTGGTCTTCCTGAATTATATGGAGAAAAGCTTCCCGACGTCGTTGTACAATTAACGCAGGCTTGAGATTGACAGCACGGAACGTTTGGGTAGAAAGAGTAACAGGAGCGATCGCAGTGTTTGCGTCAAGTTCAATAGCTTGAAGCATGTTGATGAATGCATTAAAAGTATTAAAAAAAACAAAGTAAAAGTTAGTACTTTGATGCCTGGCGTTCAGGTCCAGGATGCGGATGCAACTATATATCTTCATCGTAGGCATCCGTCATCTCTGTATAAGCTCCGGCTCGAGGTCCGTAAAAAGTACCCGACAATTCATTCTAAAAACATTTGGATTTTGAATACTTCAGTAAATGTCAGGTATGCAGATGATGAACCTCCTGTTAAGTTGAGACCTACAGTAGGAATAGGCCCACTGCAGGATTTAATTCAATGACAAATCACTGCTCCCTCACTATCTTCAATGTCCATCGTCTCATCGCAGAGTCCTTCAACTCGATTAAGTAATTTAAAAGTTTGTCATGTAAACGCTCAATCGCTCAGGAATGAGTGTCATTTTGAAATTTTTAAAGAATATTTTAGAGATCATAATTATGACATAATTGCTGTTTCGGAAACGTGGTTGAATCGGTTAATACCTGATAACATGGTGTCTCTCCCACATCACACTCTTTATCGCGATGATCGCCATCTTCGTAGTGGAGGTGGGGTAGCTCTTTATGTACGAAATAATATTAAAGCTAAATATGTTGCATCTTCAGCAAACTCAGAAGACAAACATCCGGAGTACTTATTCGTTGAAATATTGAGTTCATCAAAGCAAAAGATACTAGTTGGTGTGGTCTATAAACCACCCAACATAGGACATTTAGATGATTTAGAGGAGGAGATGGAAAACATAATGGTGCCATTTAATAACATTATTATTGTTGGAGATTTAAATTCAGACTTAAGTAAAAAGAATTTTTATGGTGATCAACTGCAGAAGTTTTGTGATTGTTTAGACTTGCATATTGTTGAGTATGCTCCTACTCATCACTTACAAAACTCGGATTCTTGGATTGATGTTTGCATTGTGGATGATCTGTCCAAGGTGTTGGCGTCAGAACAATCTTCAGAGCCATTTATTTCTGATCATGACTTAATTTCTGTAACTTATAATTACAAAGTTGAATTACAACAGCTGAACAGCTTTACATTCAGAAATTGAAATGCTATTGATGATGATAAGCTGCGAGAATTGTGTGAAGATATTGATTATGAAGCTCTGAAGGAGCTGGGCTTAGTTGATGAAATGAACACTTAATTACATGCACACCTTGAACGTATTATAAATGCTATTGCGCCTGAAAAATTGGTTGTTCCGCGTCGACCACCGGCTCCATGGTTCACTGATGATATTAGAAATCTCCAATGTCAGAGAAATAAGCTTTATCGCATCTACATAAGGACGGATTATGCTTATAAAGAGTACTCTAACGTCAGGCGATTTGTTAAAAAACGTATTACTGAAGCAAAGAAAAAATACTTTGACAATCAATTAATTAATGCAAAAAACTCGAGGGAACTTTGGAATGATCTAAGAAGATTAGGCATTGTTAAACAGAAGAAATCACAAACTATTATAAAAGTTGACTTGAATGAATTGAATGAATTCTTTGCACGTGCGTCGGGTAACGTCATCTATTCAGATGTTGGCACGTCAGACATATTATTGGTTGATAATAATGGCGATGAATTCACTTTCACAGAATTGAACACAGTAACAGTTAGAAAATCAATTATGAGATTGACGTCAAATTCATGTGGCTCGGATGGCTTTTCTATCAAGTCATATAAATGTGTGCTACCTTTTTTTCAGCAAGCAATTACAGACCTCTTCAACGTGTCATTAACTACAGGAGTCTTTTCGGAGAATTGGAAGCTATCACATGTGATTCCTATTCCAAAAAAGGCTTATCCAGTAAACTGTGAAGATTATAGGCCTATATCGCTCTTGCCAAACTTGTCAAAAGCCTTGGAACGGTGTGCTCATGACCAAATTGTTAAATATATCAATGACAATAATTACTTCGATGAATATCAGACAGCATTTCGTGGAGGTTTGGGTACGCAGACTGCCATTGTAAAGTTCTGTGACGATATAAGACAAGCGGTGAATATGTCAAAGGTTTTAATTGCGATCTCGTTTGACCTTAGTAAGGCCTTTGATTCTGTTAATCACAAAAGATTATTATGTAAATTGTCATCTATGAATATGTCGAATTCAGCCATTGATTGGATTGGATCTTATTTAGCAAACAGAAAGCAGTCCGTACGCTCTAGCGAAGATAACTCGTCGTGGGAAGAAATTGTAAGTGGTGTACCTCAGGGAAGTGTGCTTGGTCTGTTATTATTCTCACTATACATCACAGATTTAGCTAAACGTTTAGATTGTCAATACTTATTCTATGCTGATGACTTACTGATATACCTTTCTTGCCATCTTTCTCAAATCAGTGTTTGTGTGAATAAGCTTAACGGTGAAATAATAAAAATCGCAGATTGGTGCAGAACTAATCATCTAAAAATGAATCCTTTGAAGACGAAAGCAATTATTTGTGGAAGTAGAGCAAAAATTAGTAGTGATGAGTGCAGACTAGTCGACACAATCTTTGTGGAGGGGTGTGCTATTCCTTATAGTAGCACTGTAAAATACCTTGGGGTGACTATAGATAGTACTCTCTCATGGGAGAATCAAGTAACAAATTTGTGCAATCGCGCTATGAATATTCTAGTACAACTAAAAATAAACAATGAAATATTTAGTGAAAGTTTACGTGTTAAGCTAGTATCTACTTTAATAATTCCTCTCTTTGATTATTGTTGTGCAGCGTATATGAATATGTCAAACAAATTATTATTAAAGATGCAGCGTAAATTGAATTCATGTGTTAGATTTATCTATAAAGTACCAAAATATGAACATGTTGTTTAGCGATGTAATTTAGCGATTTAGAATATTTTTTTTTTTTTTTTGTAAACTTATATATTATCTTTAAAAAATAAATAATTAATATTTAGGATTTTTAATGGGTACGGTGATAGGTTCTGTTAATAAGTAAACATGAGGTTAATTTACTATGTATATTGTAACGATTCACGACAGAAATATATCACCCGGAGCCACGTGCACTCAGGACGGGGATTTAGGTCGGAATAATGGTGTCCACTACTGCACTTTGGGTATCAGAGTCGAAGTTTAAAGGGTAGTAGTGGGGTAGAAGGCCCCGAAGATTTGCGAAGGGACACAAAGGAAATCTTCGGGAAATAGAAAAGTGTGAGAAAAGTGCAAAGGGGCAATAAGCCTTCGTGACGTCAGCGGGCCCGAGAGTACAGCTGGCCATGCTGACCTCGGTTCCTCTATCGCTTGGGTTTATTGCACATAGAAAAAAGAGTAATAAACAGGAAAGGTTTAAGGAAAGTTGTTGGGAAAAAACTCATGGGAAAAACCCATAAGCCGGAGAGAAAAGGCTCCGGATCTTAAAATGTACAAATATTTACAACTTAATCCTATTACCACTGAAAGTTTACTACTAAATTATTCTATTGAATTTACTACATTTTACAATTTCAAATCTTAACTGTAGCCTAAATGTCTAACGAAATAATTTTAATTTTAACTAAATTTTTAATAATTTTTAAATAATTTTAATGTCAGCGGTCACATGACCGCCACAAATATTTTAATGAAAAATTATTATTATTATTGAAAAAAACCCTTATTCCTTCTAGCCTTTTAATATATATATTATAATTATAGTTAGAAAAAAAAATAGGTTCTTATTACTAATAAATGAAGAAACATTGATTTTCATTTTTTTTAATTGTAATATTTATTGAGATTCTATCTTAGATGAATCTTATTTAAAAAGAAATACATATTATTATTATTATTATTATTATTATTACTATTATTATTATTGAATTTTGGGTTTTTTCCCAAACATTACAAATTTATTATTTACTATATTATCATCTAATATTGTGATGTTCTTCCTCTTCTTGAGCTTTTGTTCCACAAAGTACTCTTCTAAGGTATTGTCTACCTTCTGCGAAAGAGCTGATTTTTCCTTGATGATGAGGTTTTTATCTTCTTCTCCAGTCAAAGTAATTAGCGGGATACCTTCATCAATTGTTATGATCGGAATCTCCACCTCAGGCAAATGGATTGGCAATATTTTTTTCTCTTCACATTTTCTCAAAGCATCTGTTATGAGCCAATTTTGTGACGGGGTGAAGTTCTCTAAATTTATCAGAGATGACAAATCCACCTCCTCCTCCTCATCGTAGGTGGATTGAAAGCACTCTTCCTCGTGAGCACTTGCACTTTCTGAAATGAAATCAATTATATTTAATTACATATTGATAATTAATTTATAACATTATAATAATGGTATTGTGAAAATAAAATACCTGTTTTATGGAGGGGTAGAGGTGACGAATCCTCCTCATCGAAGAAGTATGCTTGTGAATCTCCTTCTTCCTCCTGTCCTTTTTCTTCCTGTTGGTCAATCGTACATTCTGAAATCAAATCCGATAAGCTTAAAAATGTAATCAATAAGTGATAATATAATGGTATTGTGTTAAAAATTTATCTTTTCGATGGAAAAAGAAGCTTTTCACGATATTAAAAAACTTCTGTTCGACTCCTTGATCAATAAAATCAGCGAGCCCACTTTGTCCTGTAAAAGTAATTAAAAAAAAAAAATAAAATTAATTTTTTTTAGTATTATAAATAATTATCATTATTAAAAGTTTTTTATCATTAACCTTGATGAGTGTATTCAGCGCGAATATCGCCGTCATCGATGTTGAGTTCGGCTGAGAAATTCCTCCGCATGTCGTGAATAAATTCATTTGTTGTATTAATCAGCCGTTTCTCAAACGGTTCAAAAAGTTCTGGTTTTCTTTTTTCTAATTCACGGACGGCTTTCATCATACCACATTCAGTGTATCCATGCCAATAGGTATTCATTTTTTTTTTTTTTTTTTTTTTTTAAACACTTCGCACCTCAACTTTACTTCACTACGAGAAAATCACAACTGAGGACCTTTTCCGCTCCTCGGATACTCACAAAATTTTTACTCCCACTTTACCACTATTTTTAAAACTGAAAAGTAGTTTTTCTAGTAAGGGGTGTAAAGGGCTATCTAACAACTTTTTCCTGCAGGTGCACTACAATCAACATCTTTTACGACCACCCTCCAAGATTTTATTGTATAGCGCTTATCGCACTACCACGGTAATGAAGTGTGGCAGGGTAAAAAGGAAAATAATCGTAGTTTTTCAAATAACAAGGTATTTGCCATAATAAAAGCTCATATAATGTTCGTACAGTGACGAATGATGGATCAAATTCACGTGACATAGCCAATACTTTAGTAGTAGAACTAAATGCCATTATACTACCAAGGTACCCTAAATCAATGCTTGTGGATAACTTGTCAGTATTCGAGAGGATCGCAACACATGCTAAACTTCTCAGTGATGGTGGATGATACTTGATTTCCCAGCTATATTTTTCTTCGGTAAAATTTTCTGTTACACATACTCTTGGTATTTCAATCCTATGTTACAATCCTAAGTAACTCATATCATCTTCGGATTCAGCTGAAAATTCCCATTTAGAAACGAACTGTTTCAACACCGTTTATACACTGAAGACAAGTATTTTTTGAATAATTTGCGCGATTTTTAATAATACATATTCTACTAATAGTACTTTTATACATTATTTTTAGAAGGTTATTTCTACTGATTCTATTTTTTTTTTCGGCTAATTAACATTTCTTTCGCACTCACACATTTACTACATTGGGACCGAGCCATTTTTTTTGTTATAATACAACCACCCACGCAAGGAAGATTGATAAATAAAAGAAAAAAAAAACGAAATATCAAATGTTTCATTCTTGTTTAACCACCCTAGACCTCCCGTACCTACCCACAAAAATTTTCATATCATTTTATGACCTACAAAAATGTTTATTACCCCCCAAGGTACACCTGCATACATCTTAAGACGCCGCCAAACAAACAACCACCCTAGACGTACTAAAGACCTCCGAGGACCCATCTCAATACACCAGGAAATTCCCTTCCCCCCTCCATTAGGCCCAGGGAATTCCCTTGAACCACTGGAGGGGATGGGAAAACCCCTGGCCTCAATGGAGGGGGAAGGGAAAACACCGGCGCCAGGGTCGAGGAGTGGGGGCCGGACATGTCTCTCCAGATCTGATCCCTTGTAGTGTGAGCAGCTCCGCGCGTGGAGACAAACATTTAAATATAAATAGTACCTTTTATATTATCATAGATTATAGGCTAGTTTTTTAAGTATCATTTGTGGCCATAACGTATTGTTATGTAAAAAAAATAAACCAAATAAACTTTATTAAGAAAAAAAAAAAGTAAAGAATTAGTCTTTCAAGCGTCAGGTCCAAAATTCGGTTCCCGCGCTTGCCGGTTTTTTTTTTTCTATGAAAATAATTCTATGTAGTTCCATATAATTATATCTAATTCTATTTAATTATATATAATTATATACAGCCATTTTTTATAAATAATTATGTATAAGTATCTATAATTATATATAATCTTTTTACCCTGGAATGTTTTTTAAATTATCATACAAATTTCTAATTTTACTTATTTTTATCCAATTTTAGTTAATTACGACTTGAATTTGTTTGCAAAATAGAGATGGTATTAAAGTTCGTCAGGTTTTTGATTTCAACGTAATATTACTGTGTAATCTCATGAATTTGTTATTAATAATATGATAAACCGATTTTTTAAGCTTATCTATACAAAAATCAATCAATTTAGTGAATATTTATTGAACTTTGAAGATGTTATCGTAATATTACTATGAATAGATTAAATGTTTGTTTCGTAAACTGAATTTCGAATTTTATCCTACATTTGTGTAGTAAAATATTAATAAAATTACAATTTTTTTAAACAGTGTATAATGAGGATCTAACTTCTCACCTCCTCTACCTAAATTTTTTGGTAGTGAAACTAATTCTGAATTACTCTGTGGACATTTTTTTCAGTAAAATTTTTATTCTTTTAGAGCAAAACTAATGTTTCGCAACACCAAAAAGATCTTCTGTACTTAATTTTGGGATTTTTGAGAGAAAAAGGGTACGTACACTATAAACGTTATTTAATTAATAACACCGGTACACAAAAAAGAAAGTGGATTGTACATTTGTCTAGACCATCCTAGGATTATGTATTTTTATGCGCTAAATCTGAATCCGAATTTTTAGTCAACTTTGGCCCGTACAGCCTTCAAATTTTGAGTAAATTGCAAGAAACTGTTAAAAATGACAAAAAAATGCAGTGATGCAAGCAAAAAACATTATTCAGTTGGTCATGCCTCCAAAATCAGATTACATTGCGAGAAACCACTAAAAATGGCTCAAAAATTTTAAAAAATTGCAATTTAAATGCAGGATTTTAAAATTTTCAAAATTATAAAAATTCATATTTCTTCACTTTCTAACTCGAATAACTTTGGAATAGGATAACTTATTGAATTTCTGTAAATTGCATCTGAAAGCACTTTAAATAAGCTTTAATTTGGGTACCATAACATATGTGTAGTTTTGATATAAGTCCTATTCTGCTATGCCAAATATGAAATTTGGTGTTGCACTCGTTTTTATTCATAATGAAATATACTTCAGTTTCGGCTGCCGAATGGCACTTTTTAGTAAATTTTATAAAAATCTACCTATTGCAGCCGTCCTCATGGCGCAACTTTTAAAAAATTTAGCCATTTTCTGACTTAGATTGTCGAGCTGAGTCAGAAAATATATATAGTTCAAAAGTTTATGTATCTATGTATTTACATATAGATATATATATATATATATATATATATATATATATATATATATATATATATATATATATATATATATATATATAAATATATATATATATATAAATATATATATATACGATATAACGCGGCTTGTCAGCACGATAGCGTTTTCAATTAATGACCGATTCTTCTCAAACTCAGCATGCTTTATCTATCGATCAAGACCAAGGTTAAGTTCGAAGATGAGCTTAATTGGGCGAGTAATTTGGAAATGACAGGATTTTGAAATTTTAAAAATCGTAAAAATTGATGTTTTTACTACTTCAACTTGGTATAATTACTGAACTAGACAAGATATTGAAATTCAGTGAAATGCATCGTAAAGCTCTTTTAATAAGCTTTAGTTTTAACTACTCAGAAGTGGTAGAAGTAGTAGCCTTAATATTACTCCTTTTAGAGTTCGTTTAATGAAACAGTTTTATTGTTACAGCCGTTTTAGAATTATTGTCTACATCATAGCATAATCATGATGTAAATTCAATTATTATATTGATCAGTCTTTCGTGTAATAGTTTCGGGTAGGTTGTCAGTAAATATGTCACAAATTAGTTCTAACCATTGTTTTCTTCAACTAAAATTTTATCCGGTTGCAAAATTCTGATTAACTTGGAAACTGTTGTTCCTAAGTAGTTACTTAAAATTTGGACATTTATAATTCAAATCTTATAATCTGTGCAATTCTTTGGTAAATATTTGAGAAACTTTTTCTTCACAAGATAATTTTCTTTCCAAAATTTGTTCTAATTAGTTTTAAATTTGTTATTAAATTTTGTTTTTAATTCATAAATTAAGTTATACATTATCAGTGTTATTATATTATTTTATTAAAAATCATTTTTTTTTTATTTGAAAAATCTACTTCCATTTCGGCTGCCGAATGGCCTTTTTTTGGAATTACTTTTGAATGGCTTTACTAAACAATTACAAAATCTAATCAGCTCTAAAGATAAAAAAACCACGTCGATCACCGCAAGCCCGGTCAAAATCGGTTGATTCGTTCGTGAGTTATCGTTGTCGAAAGAAAACCGAAAAAAGTGTTTTTTCGGAATTACTTCGAAATTCCTGGTCGATCGATTTGAACTTGAAGATTCTTCATTGAGCTTAAAAAACTGCGTCGAATGCCGCCAACCGCGTGAAAATCGGTTCATTCATTTAATTCATTCTAAAGTTATTGCCGTTTGAAAATTCAAAAAATTGTGTTTTATTAAACTGTTATTAGAGTTTTGAGCTCGAAGAGCTCAAAATGACACAAAAATCATATTTTTGAGCTCGAATAGCTCAAAAACGTAATGTGTAATTTTGAGCGCTTAAGTACAAAATGAGCGGGAAGTTGCAGGGATGGCCTTTAGGGTCAACCGTCATCATAACTTTTTAGGATTTTTAGTAATTTTTAGCGGTTTTTTGCAGTGCACTCTAATGTTCGAGACATAACAAGCTAAATAACCTCCAAATTCCAATTCAATGCATCGGTATACATAAAAAACATACTTTGATAACATAAAATGTTTTGCTTGCATAAGTGCATTCTTTTGCCATTTTTGGCAGTTTCTTGCAATTTACTTAAAATTTTGAGTGTGTACGGGCCAAACCAACCAAAAGTTCAGATTTGACGCATCGAAATACATACCTTGGCGGATCTGAAATACCGTAGAATTACGGTATTATACGGTAAAAATACGGTCGATATACCGTATGGCCACCGTAGATTACAATAGCATTCTACTTGCACAGTAAAAACCGTAAAACACCGTAACGTACAGTAAAGAACGGTAAAAATACGGTATAGAACGATAAAATTACAGTAGCGTATGGTAGAAATTCGCTAGAATATATGGGTCATTCCACCAAATAAGAACATTCTTACGGGGCGACCCTCGCGGATTATGTTTAAAATTTATGCAGGTGTTCTCTATAATAAGAAATAAATTCCCTATAAGTTTCAGCCCTTAATAGGCAGCGGTTCTGGAGTTATGATTTTTTGAAATTTTGAAAAAAAATTTTTTGCACCTTTATTAATTTTTCTGATGAGGAAAACTTTTTTATTAAAATCCACGAAAAATCTTATCTTGTGAAAGAAATTCTCAGCTTTTGAATGAAAATATCCATTTTATCATAAACACATCAGAAGACCCTTTAAAATCCAGTTAAAGTGAAATATTGATTTTTCTCGGTGTGCGGTGCAAGGTACATTCAATTTGACTTTTTTTTTCTGAAAGATTAGAGTTTTTTACAGAAAATATATGGTTTTCAAGATGTGCATATTTTTTGTTCAATTACAATTAAATTAAACGTAAAATCTTTATAATTAAAATACTTTTATTTTTGAACTTTTTTCAGATGTTAATATAGTTTTAATAAAAGCATATCCAATACAATCATTTATCGGTAAAAGTGTGCAATGTCTGTGTATCCTTTATCGTTTTTGATAAAGAATATCGTACGTCTGACACATTTTTTTTTGTCTAAATAATCATCATTCGTTACGAAAGTAAAATCAACGCCTTTAAAATTCTTGATTGCCAAGGAATGCAAATCTTGTGGTGTCAGTATGTTTTTTATTTTCCATTTGTAATGAAGCTTTAGCAGCATGTCGTTTTACTGAACCTGCAAGCCCGTCGCATGGTCCTTTGTCATGGGCAGTCGCAAAAAAATGCCACTCAGCGATGATTCTAAAGTCAGCATAATGATAACATAAATTAGTAAATGTTTTTTTTTTTTTTTTTAAATTGCTGAAGTGCTCCATCTGAGAAGTAAAAAATCCTCTCAATAACAGCAAATTTTTCTCTTAAAAAAGAAATCAATCGTTCTTGAAATAAATAAATCAAAACTGTGTCATGTTTAAGGCAATCTGAGATACCAACTAAGCCTAAATGCTTAATAGTATCATTTTCGTTTTAGTAAACCACCATTGGAAATATAGTAGCTTGGTCATTATTCCAATGATAGCCTTGAGCAGCTTTCTGCACAACAAACGCAGTTTTCTGCAAAGTCAAAAACTACCGCTAATTTGCAACTCTTCAAATTTAATTTAGCATTAGAGAAAAACCGACTTTATATTTTCACTATAAAATCATGTTTTAAAAGTTTCTCAAGTTGCGTCGCTAAGGTATCAATAAAGTCATCGGAATTTGAAATAACGTTTACAATAGTACATCGATCGGTTGATGTCCACATTTTATATTCGATTTCATTTACATCAGATTCTTTTAACGATGCATGAAAGTAGTTAATGATTTTTTCATTGTTTGGATATCTATTACAACTTCTGAAGAAGCAAGATTCCGTTGGATTATTACAAACCAATTTATTTAATAAATTTTTTTTAATTGGTTGAGTTTCCATAATCCAATCAGTGTTTCTCGCAAATTTTTGAAAATTACATCCTAAATAAGAAAATGGAATCGTAGTTGTAAGCGCCATCTGCATCGTATAAACTCAATTTTTTAACGAGCAGTTTGAAATTTTAAATATTTAACAGAAAATTATTTTACTATCCCGAATAATCGTGTAGCACAGTGTATATAACGTTTAATTTAATTGTGATTTAACAAAAAATATGTACATCGTCAAAACCATATATTTTTTGTAAAAAACTCTGATCTTTCAGAAAAAAAAAGTCAAATTGGATGTACCTTGCACCGCACACCGAGAAAAATCAATTTTTCCACTTTAATTGGATTTTAAAGGGTCTTCTGATGTGTTTATCATAAAATGGATATTTTCATTCAAAAGCTCAGAATTTTTCCCACAAGATAAAATTTTTCGTAGATTTTAATAAAAAAGTTTTCCTTATCAGAAAAATTAATAAAAAAGGTGAAAAAATTTTTTTTTCAAAATTTCAAAAAATCATAACTCCAGAACCGCTGCCTATTAAGGGCTGAAACTTATAGAAAATTGATTTCTTATTATAGAGAACACCTGCATAAATTTTAAACATAATCCGCGAGGGTCACCTCGTAAAAATGTTCTTATTTGGTGGAATGACCCATATACTCTGACCTTTCCGCATTATCGTATTCCAATGGTAACCTACCGTCAAATATACCTTATTTTAGCTATAAGTTACCGTACAATTACGGTACATTACCGTACAATTATGGGACTCCGTAATTTATGGTGTCATACTGTATTACGTCAAATCACTCTACGTACTGTACTCTACCGTACCCTATCGTAAATTTGCCGTACATTACCGTTCTCTACCGCACTTGGGTCCGTCAGGGTAGCCATAGGTAGTTTCAGATAAATGTACAAACCACTTTTTTTTATGTGCCGGTGTAATATTCGTTGTGATTCAAAAAGCATGTAAAAATCAATTTTGTCTTATAAAATAAAGCATTTCAGTTTTTCAGTCTTTCTATTTTTTAGGAAGTTATGGACATGTACACTAAAAAGTAATTTTTTTTTGAAAATCGATAGGTATTTCTTATATGTATACACAAAAATGTTTGTACACATAAACGTAAGGACACTTTCGGCCGTGAAATATCTTTATAGCGAAAATGCCCAAAAAAAGCTCCTGTTAAAAGCGAATCTCAAAATTCTAATTTTAAGAGGGTCTCTACGTAAATTGAATTTTAGCACACTCTAATAAACATATAATACGATTTCACCAAAAAGATGTCATGTTGAGTCAGGAAATCGTAAGAATTTTCATATACACTTTTCACAAAAATTAAGGGAGCAAGAATAAAATCAAAATTTTTGGGGGATTATCAACAGGGTGTAACTTATAGAAAAATCATCGTGTAGCAAATAAAAACATAGCAAATTGTAGCTCTCAGTATCTTGTTTTTGGATCTGAGTTCTAAAAATTTAAAAAAAAATTAGTAAAACGGTTCACCCTAAAGGCCATCCCTGCAACTTCCCGCTAATTCCATACCTGGGCGCTTAAAATTGTACTTATGACGTTTTTGAGATTTTTGAGCTCAAAACATAATTTATGTGATATTTTTACCTCGCTGAGCTCAAAGAGATAGTATTTCTATGCATTTGAGCTCTTCGAGCTCAAAAGTCTGATAGAAGTTTCATAGAACACTACTTTTGGAATTTTCAAACCGCAATAACTTTTGAATGAATCAACCGATTTTCACGCGGTTGACGGCATTAAACGCAGTTTTATTAGTCTCATAAAGAATTTTTAAATTTCAATAGATCGAACCAAAAATTTCGGAGTAATTTCGAAAAAACACTTTTTTCGGTTTTTTTTCGTTCACGATATCTCTCGAACGAATGAACCAATTTCGACCAGCTTGGTGGCAATCGACGTGGTTTTTTATTTTCTAGAGCTGATTAGTTTTTGGAATCGATTGGTGGAGCCGTTTAAAAGTTATCCAAAAAAACCCATTTGAAAACATTTTTTTTCTTAATATTTTTAAGATTTCTCAAAATCTACTGATCCGAATCGGTCCAAATTATACTCAAAATCTAAGTTCGGCCAAGCCCTTTCAAATGGCACCAACCAAAATAAAATCGGATGAGCCGTTCAAAAGTCATAAGCGGTTCACACACACACACACACACACACATACACACACACACACACACACACGCGCACGCACACTCACACACGCACGCACGCACACATACACACACACACACACACACACACACACAGACGCAGTGACAACCTCGCGGGAGTAGTCAGGGAAGCTTCCTATGACCTTCAAACGTCGAGATCTGATGAAAACTCGATTTTTGCAAAACGGGGTAAAAACAATAAGTTTTTGTGCCTAGCGGTCAAGTGATTAGTATATCTAATTCAACCTAACGGATGGACATTCCATCTCCCCTATCGGTCGAGAGACATTCTCTCTCACTAGTATTCAAGTTCGATGGATCTCCATCGAACTTATGTGAAGAGAGAATGTCTCTCGACCAGTAGGGATGATGGAATATCCATCCGTTAGGTTGAATTAGATATACTAGTCATGTTTTGTCGAAAACTATCCACTTAGGATAGTTTCCGTAATTGTTTTAAAAATTATAGTTAATTTGGGATTAGGATATTAAATAAATTGTGTGTCGATTTGTAGGGGAATAAAATGAAGATTTATTTATCCCCAGAGGAGGAAAACTCAGTTGCACTGAGAAAAAACCTCCTCGAATGAAAAAATGTACAAGTAAGAACGCAAAGCGTGTAGTGCGAATAAGACTGTGTGTAAATTGCCGTCGCAATCAACACGAGGTGAGCTCAACCTTCTTAGAAACGCAAAATGTATTAATTCAGAATTCGTGAATTGACGCTAACTTTTAAGTTAACTAGAGTCGATTGATAGTGCAATACTAATTAATCGACGTACAACGTCAGTGTAAATACTGATAGATTATAATTATTAGTGTAGGAACTAATTAGATAATTTGACGTCAGAATTGTATAATTGATGAAATTTGATTTGATAGAATGATGGTTAAATGTCGAACGATGAATTTAATGTAATTTATTATAAGTATTGCGTATTAACTATGGATTGACTAAAGCCGCGTGGCTGATGCAATCCTTTCTCAATATGGCGCGCAATAACCGCGTGGCGTCACTTATTAATTTTGATTTATTTAACTCACTGAATAATTACTAATGAAATTTAATGAATCGAGAATTTAATTGGTAATTGAAATTAATGAAACTAATAATATTTAGTGAAAATTTTAAGTGTTAAAGTAAATGCGTATTATACGTGATAAATCAGAAAACGATTGACACAGAGTAGTCGTACTAGTACAAGCGTCCAAGCACAACTGCTTGCCGCCGGCCACGTGAACCGGCTTCTCTCCCGCTAACCAAAGCGCGCATGAGCGACAGCCATGGTGTGACACGAATTTTCACGAGTTGGAGCGATCAAGCCCGAAGGCGCAACTCCTCTTATAAATTTTTATTGAATGTTTTTTCTATCGGTTAAACAAGTCACTTGACCAATAGGCGCAAAAACTTTAATTAATATTTATATTTGAGAATGATCATATTATTCTAATTAGTTGATAAGTATATAACTTGATATTTATTTCAGATATTTGTATTGAACTGTTTATAATTTTATTTAATTATTATTGTTTGTATATATCGCCGTAAGCCTTTGCCATCTTGCACCTAATCTTATTATAAGCTTGTTTCAGAATTCAAAGCTAAGGTCCAATGATGGGTATCGGGACAGGTAACAAAGAAAATGCTAAAGCATAATATTGATTATTGGTAATATATCATAGCCCTTACTCACATGGGTGATACGCTATAATATCGGTCGCGAGTAAAGGGACTAGTAATTTTGGGAAAATGGCTAGAGAGGCCCTCGGTATAGGACACGAGGCCTTGGACGGTTGACGGTGATGAGAAGAAGAGCAGACACGCGGGAGCTAGCATAGTGTAAGGAGTGTGGATCTGGCGTCCTTGGTCGAGTCCCTTTTTTTGGTGAGTACTCGAAAGTTGAGCTAAATTAATATCAGCACGCTGTGTTGTCTCCTAGTTGAGATAATTTGTTATTAAGAATTATTATTGTTTAATCGAGTCGATCCCGTAGTAAGTAAGGGGTATCGTAGTGAAATACCTGTCCCGAAAGCCACGCGTTTGGGTCCTCGAGTCGGCCAGTAATGTTTAAATTGATAATTATATTATTTGTGGGTAACATACCAAAAGATCCGAAGTCATTATATCCACGACACTAAATCAGCGACATTATATCCACGCGACATTAAATCCTCGGTGTTATACTCGTGCCATAATATCTTTGTGATATTATATCTTTGTGTCATTATATCCGGGACATTATATAAGCGACATTATATCTGCATACAATTAAATCTGTGACATTATCTCTGTGCCATGACGACGCTGATGATAAATTTTATGTGATTTTAATGATGATATTGATGATGATTTTGATAATGATTTTGATAATGACTCTGATAATTAGGTGGGCCAAAAAAAGTGACTATTTTTTTTTGTTTAGTTATAGTGAAAATATTGTTTGAGATGACGAATAAAAAATTCTGTTAAAATTTAAGCTCTTAATATTACGATAAAGAGGTGCCAGATTGTAATTTTTTATTTCCCAGTTAAATAACATAGCAAAAAAATTTTTATGTGTTTAAAATTTTATTACCGAACATCTAATTTACTGATCGCAAAGATTTAAACTTAATTTTCTAGGAAATTGGACGATCTACAAAAAAGATCTCTTATAATTTTTCGCTTATTCGACTCGGCTCGGAGTTATTTAATGTTAAAGTTTAACTTTAAATAGTTTATTGGCAATTTCACAATATTATTAATTTTGACTTGAAAAGTATTGTTCGAAAATGAAAAAAATATTTTACTTCATGAAGTACACGTCACAGTATCTGACAAAATGTCGAATTTCATTTTTAATTAATAATTGTAAATAATAAATATTTCTTTACGCTTTAATTATAGGTGCGTAGGGCACAACGGCCCCCTTAAGTCGGTTATTTTTTTGTGGTTTTGAACTAAGAAATTCGTTTATTTTCAGTCTATTTCGAATAAATCAGTCGAAATTTTGCAGAAAATCGAAAAAAAGTATTTTTTTCTGGGGCACAGCGGCCCCCTCCCCAAAAAAGCATAGACAATAATATATTGTGTGACTAGGGATGAGACAATACGATTCCAGACCAGAGTGAAGTTTCTTGCCCGAGCGAAGCGAGGGCTGGCATCACTCGGTCTGAAATTGTGTTTCGTCCCGCGTCACACATTATATTTTTCATATAAATTGCATTAAAAATGCTAGTTTCAATGTCTGGAGCCAACCAGAACTCGATAGTTTCAGACTAATAGCGAAAATACCATTTTATTATGAAACTTGAATAAAATAGAGAGTAATGGTTTATTTTATGATAAACATTATTCGTACATTAAATAGTTTTCTTTGTCATTCTTATTTATGATTAGTAACAGAATTATAATATGTCAGTACGGTTAGCGGTTTTAATGAAAATTATAAAGGTATAAAATAAACAAAAGATACTCTAAAGGATAAAAAATAAAGCTGCAACTTCATCTCGCGGGCAGTAAATCGTCATTTTTGTCCGCCGGGAGGGAATGATTGATTCCTGCCCGGGAACGGTCGCATTGGTCTGTAATTGTCTAGTTTCAGTTGGCTTAACAGGCATTGAAACTCGCATTTACAATGCAGGTTATATAAAAAATTTTTCTTATTAGAAATATTATTAAATTATCTCGATGTGATTTTCTGATTATAGAAAATTTATATTTCATGTTTTATTCAAAATTCAATTTTTCGTAACGTTTTTAAAAAATTGCTATAAATATTATCGTTAAACTGTTAATTAGTTTTAAATAGATAATAATTAATAATTGGAGTCACAAAGTTAGCCCTGCTGAAAAAGCGCGAGAAAGATTTTTGTAACGACAGTTTTGATTGGCTGGACGAATATTGAAATAAATTGTTAAATTCGATAAAAACAATTAAACAATATAGAATAAAAACAATTTTAAGTGTTAAAATAATATTTGTAATTGACTTCTGACATTCTTCGCAAATAAAATATAAAAAAACGTTATTTATACTGAAAAAAAAAAAAAAAAGAGAGATAAAAGTTAGAATAATATGAAATAGGATATTTCGGAGGTTGTTTAAAAGGACATATGAAGGATTATTCGCAAAGCGATATTGAGGCTGGTAAGTAGCATGGACGGTAAAGTAAGCTTGGTGGTCAAGCCCAAGATTAATATCTTGACGGTCAAGCTCATGCATGATGATAATCGGACGAATATCGCGCTGGATGTTGCGATGACGATCTCGCTGGATATCTCGTTGACGGTCTCGCTGGATATTTTGCTTGATATCGCGCTGACGATCTTGCTGGATATCTTGCTTGATATCGCATTGACGAACTCGCCGGTCATCTCGATAAATATCGTGCTGGATATCGCGCTGACGGTCTCACTAGATATCTCGCTGCATATTGCGCTAACTTTGTCGCTGGATATCACGCTTGATATCGCGCTGACGGTCTCGCTGGATATCTTGCATGACATCGCGCTGATGATCTCACTGGATATCACGCCGGCGATCTCACTGGATATCTCGGTTGATAGCTCGTTGACGGTCTCGATGGATATTTCGTTTGATATCGTGCTGACGGTCTCGCTGAATATCTCAGTTTATATCACGTTGATAGTCTTGCTGGATATCGCGCTAACGATCTCGCTGGATATTTTGCTTAATATCACGCTGACGATCTTGTTGGAAATCGCGCTGACGGTCTCGTTAAATATCTTGCTTGATATTGTGCTGACGATCTTGCCGGTCATCTCGATCAATATCGTGCTGAATATCGCGCTGACGGTCTCAGTAGATATCTCGCTACATATTTCGCTGACGGTCTCGCTGGATAACGCGCTGGCAATCTCGCTGGATATCTTGGTTTATATCTCGTTGACGGTCTCGCTAAATATCATGCTTGATATCACGCTGAAAATATCGCTGGATATCTTGGTTAATATCGCACATACGGTCTCGCAAACAGTCTCGCTGGAAATCGTGCTTAATATCGCGCTGATGATTTCGCTGGATATCGCGCTTGCGATCTCGCTGGATGACTCAGTTTACATTTTGATGATGGTCTCGCTGGATATCTTGCTTGATATCGCGCTCACAATGTTGTTGGACATCGCGCTGACGGTCTCGCTGGAAATCTAGGTTGATATCGCACTTACGGTCTCGCTGTCTATCGCTTGATGTCGCGCTGACGATCTCGATGGATATCGCGCTGAAAATTTTGTTGGATATCGCACTGACAGTCTCGCTGAATATCTCAGTTGATATCACGCTGACGGTCTTGCTGTCAGTCTCGTTGGCTATCTTGCTTAATATCGCGCTGATGATTTCGCTAGATATCGCGCTTGCGATCTCGCTGGATATCTCGGTTTATATCTCGTTGAAGGTCTCACTTGATATCTTGCTCGATATCGCGCTTACGATCTTGTTGGATATCTCGCTGACAGTCTCACTGAATATCTTGCTTAATATCACGCTGATGATCTTCGTGGATCACGCTGGCGATCTCACTGGATATCTTGGTTGATATGTTATTGATGGTCTCGATGAATATCACGCTAACGATGTCGCTGGATATCTCGCTTGATATCGCGCTGACAGTCTTATTGAATGCCTTGCATGAAATCGCGCTGGCGATCTCACTGGATATCTTGTTGACGGTCTCGCTGGATATCTTGCTTGATATCGCGCTGACGATCTTGCTGGATATCTCGCTCGATCTCGCGCTGACGCACTCGCTGAAGGTCTCGCTCACGGTCTCGATGGATATCGCACTAACGATCTTGATGAATATCTCGCTTGATATCGCGCTGATGGTCTCGCTGGATATCTTGCTTAATATCGCACTGATGATCTTGTTGGATATCGCGCTGACGGTCTAGTTAAATATCTTGCTTGATATCGTGCTAAAAATCTGGCTGGATATCTTGGTTGATATCGCACATACGGTCTCGCTGACAGTCTCCCTGGATATCTTGCTTAATATCGCGTTGACGATTTTGCTGGTTATCGCCCTGGCGATCTTGCTGGATATCTCGGTTTATATCTCGTTGATGGTTTCGCTGAATATCTTGATTGATACCACGCTAAAAATCTCGCCAGATATCTTGGTTGATATCGCACATACGGTCTCGCTGATAGTCTCGCTGGATATCTTGCCTAATATCACGCTGATGATTTCGCTAGTATCGCGCTGGCGATCTCACTGGATATCTCGGTTTATATCTCGTTGATGTTCTCGCTTGATCTCTTGCTCGATATTGCGCTGACGATCTCGTTGGATATCGCACTGACGGTCTTGCTGAATATCTTGATTGATACCGCGCTAAAAATCTCGCTGGATATCTTGGTTGATATCGCACAGACGGTCTCGATGACAGTTTACTGGATATCTTGCCTAATATCTTGTCTAATATCGCACTGATGATTTTGCTAGATATCGTTCTGGCGATCCCGCTGGATATCGCGCTAACGATCTCGCTAGACATCTTGCTTGATATCGCGCTGGCAATCTTGTTGGATATCACGCTGAAAGTCTCGCTGAATATCTCGGTTGATATCACGATGACGGTCTCACTGGATATCGTACTGAAGATCTCGCTGCATATCTTGCATGAAATCCCGCTGACGCTCTTGCCAGTAATCTAGATTAATATCGTACTGGATATCGCGCTGACGGTCTCACTAGATATCTCGCTGCATATCGCGCTAACGATAACGCTGGATATCTCGCTCGATATCGCACTAAAGATGTTTCTGGATATCTCGCTTCATATCGCGCTGGCGATCTCACTGGATATCTCTGTTGATACCTCGTTGACGGTCTCGCTGGATATCTCAGTTCATTTCGCGTTGATGGTCTTGCTGGATATCGCGCTAACGATCTCGCTGGATATTTTGCTTAATATCACGCTGACGATCTTGTTGGATATCACGCTGACGGTCTCGCTGAATATCTTGCTTGATATCGCGCTGAAAATCTCGCTGGATATCTTGGTTAATATCACACATACGGTTTCGCTAACAGTCTCGCTAGAAATCGTGCTTAATATCGCGCTAATGATTTCGCTGGATGTCGCGCTGGCGATCTCGCTGGATGACTCAGTTTACATTTCCTTGATGGTCTCGCTGGAAAGCTTGCTTGATATCGCGCTCACAATCTTGTTGGACATCGCGCTGACGGTCTCGCTGAATATCTTGCTTGATATCGCACTGAAAGTCTCACTGGATATCTCGGTTGATATCGCACTTACAGTCTCGCTGACTATCGCTTAATATCGCGCTGACGATCTCGATGGATATCGCGTTGACGGTTTCGCTGGATATCTTGCTTGATATCGCGCTGAAAATCTCACTGGATATCTTGGTTGATATCGCACATACGGTCTCGCTGACAGTCTTTCTGGATATCTTGCTTAATATTGCGCGGATGATTTCGCTAGATATCGCGCTGGCGATCTCGCTGGATATCTTGGTTGATATCTCGTTGATGGTCTAGCTTGTTATCTTGCTCGATACCACGCTTACGATCTTGTTGTATATCTCGTTGAAGGTCTCGCTTGATATCTTGCTCGATATCGCGCTTACGATCTTGTTGGATATCTCGCTGACAGTCTCGCTGGATCACGCTGGCGATCTCACTGGATATCTCGGTTGATATTTTATCAATGGTCTCGATGAATATCGGGCTAACGATGTCGCTGGATATCTCGCTTGATATCGCGCTGACAGTTTTATTGGATGTCTTGCTTGACATCGCGCTGATGATCTCCCTGGATATCGCGCTGGCGATCTCACTGGATATCTTGTCGACAGTCTCGCTGGATATCTTGCTTGACATCGCGCTGACGATCTTGCTGGATATCTCGCTCGATCTCACGCTGACGCACTCGCTGAAGGTCTCGCTCACGGTCTCGATGGATATCGCACTAACGATCTTGATGGATATCTCGCTTGATATCGCGCTGACGGTCTCGCTGGATATCTTGCTTAATATCGCACTGATGATCTTGTTGGATATCGTGCTGACGGTCTAGTTAAATATCTTGCTTGATATCGCGCTAAAAATCTGGCAGGATATCTTGGTTGATATCGCACATACGGTCTCGCTGACAGTCTCCCTGGATATCTTGCTTAATATCGCGTAGATGATTTTGCTGGTTATCGCCCTGGCGATCTTGCTGGATATCTCGGTTTATATCTCGTTGATGGTCTCGCTGAATATCTTGCTTGATATCACGCTGACGATCTTGTTGGGTATCGCACTGACGGTCTTGCTGAATATCTTGATTGATACCGCGCTTAAAATCTCGCTGGATATCTTGGTTGAAATCGCATATACGGTCTCGCTGACAGTCTCGCTGGATATCTTGCTTAATATCGCGCTGATGATTTCGCTAGATATCGCGCTGGCGATTTCGCTGGATATCTCGGTTTATATCTCGTTGATGGTCTCGCTTGAAATCTTGCTCGATATTGCGCTCACGATCTTGTTCGATATCGCGCTGACAGTCTCGCTGGATATCTTGCTTAATATCATGCTGATGATCTCGCTGGATATCGCGCTGGCGATCTCATTGACGGTCTCGATAGATATCAAGCTGACGATCGCGCTGGGGTTCTCGTTGACGGTCTCGATGGATATCGTGCTAACGATCTTGCATGATATCGCGCTAACGATGTCGCTGGATATCTCGCTTGATATCGCGCTGGCGATCTCACTGGATATCTCGATTGATATCTCGTTGACGATCTCGCTGGATATCTCACTCGATTCGCGCCGACGCACTCGCTGAGGGTCTCGCTCACGGTCTCGATGGATATCGCATAACGATCTCGCTGGATATCTCACTCGATATCGCGCCGACGCACTCGCTGAGGGTCTCGCTCACGGTCTCGATGGATATCGCACTAACGATGTTTAACCGCTAGGAAAAGGACCTAGTCACATATTTATAAGAAGAATTGCGCCTTCGGGCTTAATCGTTACAACTCGGGAATAATCGTATCACGCTATGGCCGTCGCCCATGCGCGCCTTGGTTAGCGGTAGAGAAGCCGGCTCACGTGGCCGGCTGCAACAGTTGTGCTTGGACATTTGTACTAGTACGACTACTCTGTGTGAATCGATTCTGATATTTCTTACTTACATCTCACTTTCATTTAAATATTAAAAATTATTCATTAAATATAAATAATTATATTAGCTTCAATTATACTTTAAATTCTCAATTCATTTAAATCAGTTCAATAGTTCAGTGAATTAACATAAATAGAATCAAGTAAATTTATTTAGTGACGCCACGCGGCCATTACGCGCCACCGTTAACAAAGGATTGCATCAGCCACGCGGCTTTAGTCAATCCATAATTGACGCGTGATATTAACAATTAATTACATTAAATTAGTTATTGACACTTAATTACGATCTTATTTAATTTAGCTTATAAATAATTAAATTCCAACTTCAAATCATTTGACTAATTTCTACACTAAAAACATCAAACTCAATTGACTAACATTCTGTTATCAATTGAATATTATTTGCTCTCACCTTGAGACAATTGAACATTAACAGATCTCACTCTGAGATAGTTCAAAGTGATTAGATATTACTAGCTCCCACCTTGGGACTTATCTAATTCAAATTATCGATAATTTTCTATCTAAGGCGGTTGAGCTCACCCCCATTGCGTTATTGCAACGTAATTTTACACATTCACACTTACACATACACAATTTACTTGTATAATTTCATCAAGGAGGTTTTTTCCCAGCCTAGCTGGGTTTTCCTCCTTTGGGGACAAATAAATTCTTCTAAATTGTTCCCCAAAAAATCCAAGTATATTTATTTAATTTCCTAATCCCAACTTTATCGTATAATTTAAAACAATTACGGGAATTATCCGCATTGGATAGTTTTCGACAAAACAAACGATCTCGATGGATATTTCGCTTGATATCGCGCTGACGGTCTCGCTGGATATCTCGGTTTAGATTTCGTAAATGGTCTGGCTGGATATCGCGCTGACCGTCTCGCTGGATATCTTGCTTAATATCGCCATAATTCATAGCTAAATTTGTCATTAAAGACAAATTTGGGAACTGGAGAAATAAAAGATAAAGGGGAGAGGGTTGACCTTACTCAGTAGGAATTTTCCGGTAACCGAAAAAATAATTCAGACAGCCCAGACTGGGACTCGAACCCGGATTGTTTGGTTACGCGCCAAAGGCTCTACTAGTTAAGCTATCCGAGACATCGTCCGTAACTACCATTTAGTCACCTATTAAGACCTACCGAGTAATAAACACCACCGACTATCTTACGGTAAAAAGCCATAATTCATAGCTGAATTTGTCATTAAAGGCAAATTTGGGAACTGGGGAAATAAAGGATAAAGGGGGGAGGGGGGACCTTACTCAGTAGGAATTTTTCGGTAACCGTAATGATTTCGCTAGATATCGCGCTGGCGATCTCGCTGGATATCTTGGTTTATATCTCATTGATGGTCTTGCTTGATATCTTGCTCGAAATCGCGCTCACGATCTTGTTGTATATCGCGCTGACGGTCTCGCTGGATAGCTTGCTTGATATCGCGCTGGATGTCTTGGTTGATATCGCACAAACGGTTTTGCTGACAGTCTCGCTGGATATCTTGCTTAATATTGCGCTGATGATTTCGCTAGATATCGCGCTGGCGATCTCACTGGATATCTCGTTGACGGTCTCGCTGGATATCTTGCTTAATATCGCGCTGACGATCTTGCTGTATATCTTGCTTGATATCGCACTGACGATTTCACTGGTCATCTCACTCAATATCGTACTGGATATCACACTAACGATCTCGCTGGATATCTCGTTCGATATCGCGCTGACGCACTCGCTGAGGGTTTCGCTCACGGTCTCGATGGTTATCGCACTAACGATCTCGATGGATATCTCGCTTGATATCGCGCTGACGATCTTGTAGGATATCGCACTGACGGTCTTGCTGGATATCTTGGTTGATATCGCACATACAGTCTCGCTGACGGTCGCGCTGGATATCTTGCTTAATATCGCGCTGGTGATCTCGCTGAATATCTTGGTTTATATCTCGTTGAAGTTCTCGCGGAATATCTTTCTTGATATCGCGCTGAAAATCTCGCTGGATATCTTCGTTGATATCGCACATACGGTCTCGCTGACAGTCTTGCTGGATATCATGCTTAATATCGCGCTGATGATTTCGCTGGATATTGCGCTGGCGATCTCACTGGATATCTCGGTTTATATTTCGTTGATGGTCTCGCTGGATATCTTGCTCGATATCACGCTCACGATCTTGTTGGATATCGCGCTGACGGTCTCACTGAATATATTGCTTGATATCGCGCTGAAAATCTCGTTGGATATCTTGGTTGATATCGCACTTACGGTGTTGCTGACTATCGCTTGATATCGTGTTGACGGTCTCGCTTGATATTTTGCTTGATATCACGCTAACGATCTCATTGGATATCACGCTGGTGATTTCACTGGATATTTCGGTCGATGTCGCCCTGACGGTTCGCTGGATATCTTGCCTGATATGGCGCTGACGGTCTTGCTAACGGTCTCGCTGGTTATCTTGCTAACGATCTCGCTGGATATCTTGCTTAATATCGCGATGATGATCTCGTTGGATATCTATCTTGTTATCGTGCCGGTTATCTCACTGCATATCTCGGTTGATTTCGCGCTGAGGGTCTCACTTGAAATCTTGCTTCATATCACTCTCATGATTTTCTCGCTTATTTCACTGGATATTGCGCCTAAGATCTCGCTGGTCATCTCGCTAAATCAAATTTTTTAACAGCTAAAAGTGGCAAAGCTAAGAAATCATTTATCGAAATCTGAATAGAAATTGGATATGCGATTGAAATTTGTAACAAATGTAAACGAAATCGTAAAGTGGCATGGACACGTATTTACAATAATACCAGCAAGGAAAGAGAATAAAGGTGTTTTTGTTCTAGTTCAAGCCAAGAATAAGTTACACGCATATCTTGGTTGAAACTTTGAATTATATTGTGGAAATAAGTATAACTTCTGAACTTCTCATACTGAAATGCTTGAGATTGGCAAATAGGCTTGTTTTATAGAGTGAAATCAGTCGAAAAAATAGTACAGTCCAAGTTTTCAGTTAAATCTATCCTAAAAAAAGTTACACATTTATTGTGATTGAATCTGTGAATGTTTTTGTGAAAATAAGCTTTTATTTCTGAATTTTTCATGGTCAACGGCGTAAAGTGAGTCGTTGGAATTATTGAATAGAGAAAAATTGGCTGAACACAATAAACGAGAGATGTTTTTGAACGAAGCCTAGGCCAGAAAAAGTTACGCTCGTTTCTTTGTTGAAACTATGAAATTTTTCTGAAAATGACCTTTCATTTTTTGAACTTCTCATTCTCAACCACCTTAGCTCAGTAAATAGATATATTTTATAGAGATAAATCAGCTGAACAAATTCGTGCAAAAATAGTTTTTACCTAAATCCAGCACAGAAATAGTTACGCGCAAATTTTTGTTGTATCTGTTATGTTTTTTTTTTTGAAAATGAGCTATTTCTGAATTTGTGATTCTGAATGTCCTCAAGTGAGCCATTGGGTTTTTTTTCATAGAGAAAAATTCGCTGAACAAATTATGATAGAGATGTTTTTGAACTAGCTCTTACTGAGAAAAATTCACTTGCATATCTTGGTTAAAACTTTGAATTTAATTGTGAAAATAAGGTATTTTTCTAAGTTTTCGTGTTCGACCGCCTAAGCTTAGTTATTGAGCTTGTTTTATCGAAAAAAATCAGCTGAAAATAGAATACAGATGAAAATATTCGAACCGTTTACTATATTGTTAACTAAAAGGTTTAAATGTTGAAGGAATTAATCGAAAATATAAAAATAAAAGACGGCTAGTGCAGTTAAACAGCGGCAAAGTTCATGTTTTTACGAATTTTGTGCAAAGTCCAGTTCATTTATCTGACATTGTTTTTTTTTTTTTTAATTCATTTATTATTCATTCAAATATTTGACGTTCTCATTATTCATTGAGCTTTATCGTTTCTTCGAGATGTATGCCTTAGTTTTTTGGCCGGAAGAAAAAACCACAAGTGTGATTCAGTCAAAACTAATTTATAAGCGATTGGAGGGTAATCGTGCAACTGACAGACGGGGACAAAAGTATGTTTCCGCTTTTATAATTGCGGAAAGCAGTAAGTTTCAGATTTTTGTATTGATTTATTATTAATAAATTGAATTTAATAATTTTAATACTCTTAAATTAATTCAATGATTTTTGTTTTCCCCTATTTACAGAAAATATTGTTTGGCTGGAAAGTCTTATTGTAAATACATGCGAGATTATCATCGGTTTTTCGAATGATCGTTTGAAGCTTGATGCCTCCCTTCAATTTTATCCCCCTTCTTTTGGTCAAAACGGTGCTATGGACAATTTTCCTGATTGTAGTTCCGATGATTTTCACATTTATTCTGTTGCTGCGGCTACTTCTGTTAACCAAACAACTACACCAACTACTTCTACGGTTCCAGTCACTCCTGTGGCTTTTAATGTTGACCATCCAGCGGCTCTCACTACTTCTATGGTTCCAGATTCTTCCGCGGCGTTTGTTGTCAACCGAACAGTTACTCTATCTGTTCCTTCTACCCCGAATAATGCTGCAGTTTCTACTTTTCCCCAAACATCTTGAAACGAGTTTTTATGCCGCTCAATTGGCCTCTTAAATTAAATTAAATAAACAACAAACTAAACAAAACTGAAATCTAATATTAACAAATAAAAGGGCACCACCAGGATTTTGAATCACAGTTCCTGGAACTGGAACCAGAGCTGAGCTTATCTTACAGGGAGAGAGAGTAGAGGAAGGTGATCTGAAATAAATAAATTTTTAATTAACAACGGTACCAAAAATTTATTAATA
Organism: Cotesia glomerata; assembly: GCF_020080835.1. Lineage (NCBI taxonomy): Eukaryota > Metazoa > Arthropoda > Insecta > Hymenoptera > Braconidae > Cotesia > Cotesia glomerata. The sequence goes on along the minus strand of NC_058159.1, from coordinate 16,829,340 downwards.
ACAAAATTATTTAACAACTTACACAATCACATTCATACTATAATCACTTAATGCTATGGCCTGCTAACTTAATGCTATACACCATTAGTTCTCTACCCGGCAAAACATTAACGAGTAGAGAACGCAGCAGCTTAACTAATATTAACCAACACACTACCCACGACTATGTTAATTGCCCTACTCAGAGAAACATCGATAAGTAGGGGTCGTTATTAATTTTTCCAACTTAACACTAACTGACTTGTACTGGTTACTCTACTCGGAAAAACATCAACAAGTAGAGATCTTTATACATTCATACCCCTAAGTACCTAGCCAACGAAACACCCCGCACAGAGAAGGCAATGCACGAGGGGACGCTGTTAACACTCACACACTCATAACCCACGCGTCTTCACACACACTGATTTTACTTTACCTTTTATTTATTAATATTATAAAAGTTATAACGAAATTTGTTTCCAGAAAATTATAACATTAAATTTCGACTTAAAACAATTCATTCATCAGCTAGCAATTAAATTATAAAATATTTTCACGACTTATAATTTAATTCTCAAAAATTCGAACTAAAAACCGACGCATAAATTTATTCCAAATCAATCACGAGTTTAATACTCAACATTAAATAAATTTTTAGGAACATTCGACGTATAATTTTTTTCCCAAATTCAACTCGTAATTTTATTATTAATTATAAAAATAATTCCTATAAAATTCATCAATTAATTTTAACTAAAAATTCCTGGACTTAATATCCACGCTGTTAAATAAATTCTAAAGAATTTTATCAAACGATGAAAATATTAAATTATCAGAAATAAATCCCAGAACGTAAGTTCAATATATAAAAATAAACCACGTGGAATTTTCTGATTAAATAAATAATTAATAAATAATTTATCTCAATATAAAAATAAATTAACAAAAAAATTATCCACGGGTAAATTAGTCTTAAATGCGCCAAAATTCAGTAAATCGATTCTCAATAAATAATACAATGTTAAATAAATATTTCCTTGTAATAAATAATATTAATTAATAATAATTCAATTGATCTTAATAAATTATCGAGTAAAATAATCACCAGGAATTTGCGCGCTCCAAAATGGACGCAAATATTCGTTAGTGCGTAGTAAAGTTTGACCTTGGGTACGAGTTAACTGCGTTGTACAATTCGACCGACGCTTGACCGATCCATGAGAAGACAAAGGAACTTTCTCGAAGAATTTATTATTCGGTTTTTATTTTATTAATTTCATAAATAAAATATATGCAACCAAACCGATATTTAGATCTTCATAATTATTAATAATTAATCGAGTAAATTATTATTACCGAATAAATTCTCACGACAACTTACACCACAAGATCCTCGAGCAGTCCTTGGGTAAAAATCCCCTAGAGGGACGCTCGACACCAACTAACGAATATAAATCAATTGCAATTAAATAATTATTGAATTATTACGAATTAATAAATGATGAACAATTAATCAGAGGAGAAGTAAACCGAGTATAAACCCCGCGGTCCACTCCTAGCCCACAGAGTAATTATTGATACCTTGTTGAATATACGATGATCTAACTCACTACTGGAGATTGAAGTCCTAGGTGTTGCTGGCGTCTTACGTCTGGTAACGACTCCGGAGATCGGTCCCTCTTGATTACTGTGGCACACTGTCTGGCGGTTACACTACTTCTCCCTGTCACAATGCATGGCTCACCTATAATAACCCCAACTACCTCCTCCCACTCTCTTTTTAGGCCCGAAGATCGAGACGCACCAGGGCTACGTCGAATAGTTATCGATCTCTGGCGACTTATCGATTCAGGGTAATTTTATCCTGTTACAATCTACTCCAAACGCTTCTACTACCCTGGATGTAGTTGCGTCTTCTGCTGTCGATCGAAAAGCTACTCCAACTATTTCTACTCCTTCAAAAGATGTCCATATAGAGCACCTAAAGTTGCAAGATGTTTTGAAATTCAAAAATAAACCAAACGAGATGACTCGACGGCTGTTGCGCAGCATTCTTGGTGCAGAGCGATTGAAACGCCTAACTCTCACTGAGATTCATTCCAATTTAGAGTTAACTAACATCCTTAACACTATTGAAAGTAAATTATTTCAATTTATAATATAAAAGTTGTTAATATAGTTATAGCACAGATAAGTAAATATTCAAAATCTTTAATTGGTTTCAGGCTTTACACGACAGAACACGTGCGAAGAACTTCAGTTAACGAACGATAAATTCAATAGATGTGTCACTCTGTTTTTGTACAATTTAAAGAATCCGAAAAAATAGTTAAAACATTTTCAAATAAATAAATTTTAGATTAATTTATTGAAAATTGTTTGAATTGATTATTTTTGTGAAAAATAATAAATAGATAACCTTACTATTAGCGCGATATCCAGCGAGACCGACAACGCGATATCCAGCAAGACCCTCAGTACGAAATCTTGGAAAATTACCAACGTTTTCGTCTGCGAGACCGTCGGCGCGTGTGCAATTTCAAAATATTTTTTTCAGTTTTTTTCAACCAATTAGAGAGCTAGGCCCCGCCGATCTTTTTTCTTTGTCTTTCAACAGAACCAAATTCCTGGCCCGAATTATTATATTAATCGATGTCTTCATTAGTATCCTGGAAAGCAGCGTGGACTTTGTTTCATATTTTTTAATAAAAGTACTTATTGTTATCCTGATAAGCAGCCTGGAGTTTGTCCTGGTGCTCCACCTGGTGAAAGTCATTATTATCCTGATAAGCAGCCTAGAGTTCGTCCTCTTCATTTTGTCAATAATAGTCCTTATTATTATCCTGATGAGCAACCTGGAGTTTATACTTCTCATTTTTTTAATAAAAGTTCTTAAGCACCAGGACAAACTCCAGGCTGCTCATCAGGATAATAATGATTTTTATCAAAAAAATTAGGAAAACGGTTGACCCTGAAGGCCATCCCTGTAACTTCCCGCTATGATACATTTTTAAACGTAAATTGATAAGACCGGAAGTTTCGGTGTAATTCGAAAAAAACACTTTTTTTCGATTTCTTTCGTCAACGATAACTCACGAACGAATCAACCGATTTTGACCAGATTGGTAGTGATCGACGTGGTTTTTTTATGTTAAAAGCTGATCAGTTTTTAGAATTTATCAGTCAAGCCGTTTGGAAGTTATTCAAAGAAAACCACATTTGGAAAAAATTTTTTTCGCAGTTTTTTTAAGATTTCTCAAAATCTATCGGTCCAAATCGGTCCAACTTGTATTCAAAATCTAAGTTTAGTTGAACCCTTCCGAACGGCACCAACCACGATCAAATCGGTCAAGCCGTTAAAAAGTTATGAGAGGTTTAAATACACACACACACACACACACACACACACACACACACACACACACACACACACACACACACACACACACACACGCCCGTCGGAAGAAGCCAAACTCCCACCGGGCACGTCCCCAGGTGGCGGATAGGGGGGGTCCTAACTGGTCGTAAGATCGGCAGATTGGGGTGAAATAAAATAGCCCTCGCGGAACAAATCAGGCATCGGAGCTGAAGAGTAACAGCCACCGTCCGTGTATCCTTGTGGGTCGGAGAAAGCTCGCTGTTCTTCGGGGCAGAGGATAAGAGCGAAATAAAATAGCTCTCGCGGTAAAAAACGATAACTCCCCTTTCGGCAGGAAGGGTTTGTCACACCATCTGACCTAGGGTCACGTACGCAAGCGGATACGGTGACGCTGCTCGAAAGAGATGTGCGAAATGATCCTTATAGCGCGGTGTACGTGGTAACTCCCGGCATCTACGTGCCGCACCCACGGGTGCAAGAGGAAGCTGATGAAGGAAGCAGGTGCAGGGTCGAAGCGGTTGAGATTTCCCGCTTCAATGACCGAAAGCTCTTATAGCAATGGAGGTAGCTGTAAGAGTGATCACCCCTCCACTTCCGGAGGCAATGCGTTCGGAGACGACCTTTTGCTTTAGAGTATCACTCAAAATCATGGAAGAAACGAAAAAACAAGAAAAGGACAGGAGTATTAGTGGGCCTCACGCCCAAGAAGCAGCGATTACAGCAAGCGCTGAGATGAAGCGGACGCAAGCGCTGGAACGCCTCGAAAAGCTGACCACCGAACTGCATGAGTTTGTCCAATCAAAGGTCAATATCCATAAAGAGATAAAGGCCAAGGCAACCGGGGTAGTTAACGCCCTTCGAAGGTTTAAAAAACTGGACGAAGAATGGCAGTCACCTCGACGACTCACTCCTCGTGTTACGCCGGAGAATAGCAGTCAACTTACTGTGGAGATCGAAGAATCGATGGACACCGGAGGCGATGTTGACGGTGAATCTGATGTTAAAGACGAAGGTCATACTTCCAACAAGTCTAACAAGAGGAAGGACCGAAACTCCCCAGATGGAATAGATGGGCGATTGACGGAAAGAAAGGACTTGAAACCAAGTCCTCCGAAAAACGTGATGAAGCAGAACGCCGAAAAAAAAGACGCGACTGATTGGAAAGATGTCCACACAAAGAAAGAGAAACGAAGGCTAGCCAAAGAACAGCTCCCAAAGGAGCCTTCAAAGAAGCCCAGGCCGGAGTCTAAGCGCAAAAACCGCTTAAATGGATCAGACCCGACGCACTGATCATCTGCCCGGCCGAGAAAGCAAAGTACGCCGAGATTATGCGTCGCATAAAGAAGGACGTCCCTGATGAGCAGGTTCGCACAACGGTGGACAAGATCAACAAGACCAGAAGCGGGGACTTGCTGATTACGATTTCGCGGAAGAGCGTGGACAAAGGCCAAGGCCTGCAACAGACCATCGCAAACATTCTTATGGAGGAGGCCAAAGTGATCTGCAAAGGGCCATAAGAAGACATCGAGATCCGAGACCTAGATGACACCACAACAAAGGAGAATATTCAGGCTGCCCTGCTTACGGTAACCAAGGAGCTCTGCGAATTACCACCAGAGACAATCAAGATCCGCAAAGCCTACAGAGGTACCCAAACCGCTGTCGTGACACTACCGGCTGCAGCAGCTCAGAAGATATTAGAAGGAAGCGGTAAAATCCGAATTGGCTCGGTCAACTGCCGAATTAGAGCCACGAGAAAACCTACCCTATGTTACAAATGCTGGCATTTCAGGCACCACGGATCCCAGTGCAGAAGCAAGACAGATCGATCCAAGCTATGCATCAGATGCGGCCAAGAAGGACACAAGATTGCGGACTGTAAAAACTCAGCGAAGTGTGTATTATACGCGGAAAATAAGAGCGCAGAGAACGCTGCCCATCACGCCGGCACATACAGGTGCCCGGTATACAAAGAGGCACTCCAGAGAATGACAAGCAAGCAAACATGAGGATATTACAGCTTAACCTCAATCACTGTGAGGCCGCGCATGACCTGCTCATGCAGACCGTGCGTGAATTAGAGCTTGATTTAGTAATAATAGCAGAGCCATACAGACACCTGAATAACCAACCTTGGGAAACTGACAGCACCACCAAGGCTGTCATCTGGTCCTGTGGCAAACTCCCCTTCCAGAGCATAGTGAGCAATCATAGCATCGGCTTTGTAGCAGCGTCTATTAACGACATCGGTTTTTATAGTTGCTATGCACCACCTAGCCTTTCCATTGCCGACTTTACTGACTTCCTGGATCGACTGACCGAAGACGCAAAGCAATACTACCCAGTAGCTACAGCAGGGAACTTCAATTCCTGGGCGGTAGACTGGGGCAGCAAGCAGACTAATGCGCGAGGCAAGGCACTACGTGAAGCAATGGCCTCACTGGACGTGGTCCTTCTCAACATCGGTGAGACACCAACATATACAAAGGGAGAGGCTAGTTCGATAATAGACCTTACATTCGTCAGCAGCAGCTTATTGAAAGGAAACTATTCTTGGGAAGTCTTAAACACCTACACCGCCAGCGACCACAGTTCAATACTTTGGGAAATATCGGCTGGCCGGAACCCTCAAAGAGCAACTAGACAAACTAATGCAGCTGGATGGAAAGTGAATGACTTTGACTCGGAAGCTTTGGTAGTAGCCTTAGACAGTGACTCGACCATAATCACAGGAAATGCTGTAGAGAAGACGAAGGACTTAATGACGAGAATTGCCCAGGCGTGCGACACCTGCATGCCCCGTAAGCGTGGCATCAATAAAAGACCATCGGTGCACTGGTGGAATGATCAGATTAACGCCCTTCGCACAGCTTGTCACAAAAAGAGAAGATTATCACAGCGTGGCCATCGACGACCTAACTCTGCGGAGCTGGTCGCAGAATACAAAAAGGCCCGTCGAGAACTGAACAAGGCCATCAAAGATAGCAGAAGACGCTGTTGGAAGGAACTCGTCGATGAGGTAGAAAAGGATCCATGGGGCAGACCGTATAGGGTGGTCATGACCCACCTGAAGCGCCAGCCAATGCCATCACCTACGTGTCCACAGCTCCTGGAAAGAATAGTTTCTACTCTGATTCCTCGACAAAGTAAGTTCGGCTATTCTTTATTGCCAGTAAATCGAGAAGACATTCCACCTGTCAGAGAAGAGGAACTGATGGAGGCGTGTAACCGAGTAGGGAATAATAAAGCGCCGGGATTGGATGGAATCCCGAATATCGCATTAAAAACATCTATTTAAGCAGCGCCAAATTTATTCTTAGATACCTACGATTCGTGCCTCAAAGAAGGGATTTTTCTTAGAAGATAGAAACAGCAAAGACTTGTACTTCTCCCTAAAGGGAAGAAGCCACCGGACGAGCCATCATCCTACCGACTACTCTGCATGCTGGATACAGCGCGTAAGATATTAGAGCGTATAATGCACCAACGAATAGAAGCAGCCGTCGATCCACTCCTAGCAGAAGGCCAGTATGGTTTCCGGAAAGGACGATCAACGCTGGATGCGATCAACCTGGTGGTCGATATAGCTAAGGAGGCAATCGCTAGAAAGAGATGGGAACGTGGCAGAAAGGAGTATTGTTTAGTGGTTGCCTTGGACATCAAAAATGCCTTCAATTCCGCTAACTGGGACTGCATCATGCGAGCTCTCGAAGATAAAGAAGTGCCAGGATACCTGCGCAGAAAGGTAGCAAACTACTTTACAGACAAAGTCCTCAAATATGACACGAAAAACGGTCCAAGGGAGTACGAAATAACCGGAGGAGTGCCACAGGGCTAGGTTTTGGGTCCTTTGCTGTGGAACATCATGTATGATGGTCTCCTGAGAGTTGCATTACCATCAGAGGTGAAACTTGTTGCATATGCTGATGATGTAGCGGTAGTGATTGTCGCGAAACACTTGGAAGAGATCAATCTGGCTTTCGATATCACATTTAGCCGGATTAACCTATGGATGAAGATGATGAAGTTGGAGTTAGCCAAGCACAAAACTGAAGCTGTGCTCATCACCAGCAGAAAGATCGTAGAAAACATCAAGCTGAATGTCGACGAGCAGGAGATCGCATCGCAACCATTTATCCGATATCTGGGGGTGACACTGGATGCCCGACTGAACTTTAAGCAACAGGTCGAACAGGTAAGTGCTAAAGCATCAGCGGTGGTAATTAGTCTATCAAGACTGATGCTGAATGTTGGAGGCCCGAAGCAGAGCAGGAGGCTATTGCTGTCATCAGTAGTCACATCAGTGCTCACATATAGAATATCCGTTTGGGCAGACGCGCTGAAGACCCAAGAATCTTGGAGGAAAGCCAGACCGGTCTACCGATTAAGTGCACTGAGAGTTGCAAGCGCCTTCCGCACAATATCCGAGGAGGCAGTGTGCCTCATTTCTGGAACTCTGCCTCTTAGAGTCCTAGCTGAGGAAAGACGGAACCTATACCACCGAAAGAGGTCATCTACACTGAGCGCTGAAGAACTGAGAACTGAAGAGCGACAACATAGTATAGCAAAATGGCAACAACTATGGGATGCTGCGGAGAAGGGAAGATGGACTCATCCACTTATACCAAGGATTGACGTTTGGCTTAACCGGAATCACGGCGGGGCCAACTACTATCTGACCTAGATGTTGTCAGGACACGGCTGTTTCCGGGAGTACCTTCATCGCTTTAAGCACGATAATTCCCCAGAGTGTCCGTCTTGCCCATTAGTTGCTGAAAATGCGAAACACGTTTTCTTTGTGTGCCCTCGTTTTAACCCACAGCGTGATGAGTTAGAGAAGATCCTGAACAAGAAAATCACACCAGAGTCAATAGTAAAAGAAATGCTGTCATCCGAAGCTGCCTGGAACGCCACAAGCACGTTTACCACCGAAGTGCTTACAGAGCTGCGTTCCATTGAAAGAAAAAGGGCAAATGACAGAAACTAGAAGGAAGGAAAAATAACACCTTAGCCACCAGAAGGAATAGCAGTAGCTAGATCCTCCCCTCACGAAGTAATGCCTGACGGCGGTTTCCATGAGGGATTAGAGGAAAGAAGAAAAGGGGTTTAGGGTTTAGTGGGTAGGGGTGTTAGCGTCGAGTTTTAGTATGACGCTGCGTCGAGTCGCCACATATCCAGGCCGAACAGCTATGCCTGGAATCCGTAAAAGGGATTCCCCCTCCTAAGTTAAAAAAAAAAAAAAAAAAAAAAAAAAACACACACACACACACACACACACACATACATACAGACACCATCGCGGGAATAGTCAGAGAAGCTTCCTAGGACCTCAAAACGTCGAGATCTGATGAAAACTCGATTTTCGAAAAACGCGGTAAAAACAATAACTTCCCGATTTTTGAAAATTTTCAATTTTCTTAACGGGAAGTTACAAATAAAAAGGACGAATTCCAGGTTACTCATGCAAGTATAATTTTTAAAAATAATAATAATCATTATTATTATGAAGCCAATTTAATAATAATGTTAACAAATGAATAATTATTTTGTCAACATTTTATATTTGCCACATATTTCACTTCACTAAGTATTGAAATTTTTTGAAAGTGATGCCTAGATTATTGCCAGCATTTCAAAAAAAATGGCAACGCATCTGCCAAGAACTGCAATTGCCTCCTGGAGTGTACGAACCTGGTGACAATAACATTAATTGTACATATTGTAACATATACATTAATCACGTTACAAAGCGTGATATAAGACGTAATTATGATAGTGCCAGACTCATAAATAATGCGAATCTTCGTGCTGAACCTCCGCAAGCCAACCAAGATGCAGTTGAAGTATGTCCTGTCCGAAAGAGTACATTTAATTACGAATTGAGTGAGGCGCTCATGGCTGCTGATATACCATCAGAAAAAGTAAACGATGTCAAGTTTAAAGAATTTTTAGAGAAGTATACACAGCAAATGATACAGACGCATCGACATTACGCAAAACGTATGTAAGCACCGTGTACGACATGAACTTGCAAAAGCTTCGAGTGGAAATTGGAAACCATCCGATTTATATTTCAGTAGATGAAACAACTGATGCTCAGGGACGTTTTATTACACACGCTTTAATTGCTCCACTGATTTCTGAGAGTACGCCAAGATTAATTAAGTGTAGTGAAATACCGAGAGCTGATGCTAATAACATTGTGCTATTTGTCGAAAGCGCTTTATACAAGTTATGGCCTGCTGGGATTAAAAATGATCGTGTTCTTCTTTTCCTTTCTGATGGAGCTCCGTAGATGGTTGCTGCAGGAAATTTACTCCGAATACAATATGGAAATTAATTCATGTCACATGTCTTACTCATGGTTTTCACAGAATTGCTGAGGAAATTCAAAATTCTTTCGACGTTGTTAATCGTGTTATTGCAGATACCAAATTAGTTTTTTTAAAGTCACCTGAGAGAAAAAGATTATTTAGAGAAATGTTACCTGATACTCCGCTTCCACCTCAACCAATTATTACTCGCTGGGGTGAGTGGCTAAAAGCCGCCTCATATTATCATGAAAATTTTCAGCAAATTAGTCGAGTAATGAATTCAGTTATTCCTGACTCAGCCGTCGTACGTCGTGTTCAATCTTTATGAAGAAAACGTAACCTTGCCTGGGATTTCAATTCTATCCATGAAAAATTTTCAACTATCCATATCGCGATCACTAGATTAAAGACCAGGGGTATGGAATTAGAAGAATCGATTGATATTGTTGTGACTGCAGCTAGACAAATCATCGCCGACAACGAAATTCCCGAGTTTGTCAAACAAAAAATGGAAAATGTTTTGGTAAAAAATGTGGGCTTTACCAGGACTTAATTGAATATTTTCCGACGAATGTTGGGTGACCAAGGAACCGTCATCCCTGCGGGATGGAACGATAATGATGTCCAGTGTATGAGTCATGCGCCTATTAGAGCATGCGACACAGAGAGATCATTCTCGGACTTCAAAAATTTATTCCGAGACAAGGGACACATATTTATTATCGATAATTTATAAAAACATGTATTTGTGTATTTTAATAGTCGATGAAAATATTAATGAATTAATACTATTTTTATGATTTTGAAAAAGCTTTATATACAAAACAATGTTTAACGAAAAAAAAATTTTTTTTTAATGTTGACGCTTGTCATTCTATGAAAATAAATGATTAAATATTAATTATCCGCTTCTCTAGTACTTACTTCTTCGGTCAATTTGTTTGATTACAGTACAAAAAAACTGCTTATCTTAGTGTCAATTTGTAATCGAAATAATGTTTTCTATGTTGCCTCTAAGTACCATTTTTATACCCCAGTAACCTGCCTGCATTTTATCCTTAGAAGGATCCAAATGTCCTTCGGTGCAATGTCCCAAATATTGTAAATTTTGTTCTGCTAAGATTCCTAAAATTTTTCGTAACAGTTGTCCTTCTGCGAAACCTTACAAGTATCCTGCATTTTAATCTGCTAACCTCCTTAGAAATTGTCCTTCAATTTATCATTCCTATTTTCCTTTAACCAAGTCTTAAAAATATCCCTTTCTTTATCCTGGTTAATAACCTAGATTTTGTCCTTCAGACTACCTTAACAGTTGCCCTTCTGCACAACCTTACAAGTTTCCTGCATGTTAATCTGCTAACCTCCTTAGAAATTGTCCTTTAATTGATCCTTCCTATTGTCCTTTAACCGTTCGTTACTCGCACTATACGGGGATTCCCTGCACAACACTACTTAACCTAATAGAGTTGGCGTGAGTACGAGTGAGACACTATTAAAGAAAGCGCGAGTTACGAAAGTTTAATCTAGCCCTCAAAATATCCTCTTCTTTATCCTAGTTAATAACCTGGATTTGATCCTTGAAACTATCCTTACAGGTGCCCTTCTTCGCAACCTGACAAGTATCCTGCATTTTAATCTGCTAACTTCCCTAGAAACTGTCTTTTTAAATATCGTTCCTATTGTCCTTTAACTCAATTATTAAAATATCCTTTTTCTTATGCTCTGCTCAATAATCTGGATAGAATTCTTGAAATAATCCATCCGATATCCAATGATATCACCAGCGCGATATCCAACAAGGTCGTCAGCGTGATATCAAGCAAGATATCCAGCGAGATCGTTAGCGCGATATCCAGCGAGACCGTCAGCGAGACCGTCAGCGTGATATAAACCGAGATATCCAGTGAGATCACCAGCGCGATGTCCAACAAGATCGTCAGCACGATATAAACCGAGATATCCAGCAAAATCTTCAGCGTGATATCAAGTAAGATATCCAGCGAAACCGTCAGTGCCATATCAACCGAAATATCCAGTGAGATCACCAGCGCGATATCCGACAAGATCGTTAGCATGATATCAATTAATATATCCAGCGAGACCATCAGCGCGATATCAACCGAGATATCCAGTGAGATCGCCAGCGTGATATCCAACAAGATCGTCAGCACGATATCAAGCAAGATATCCAGCGAGACCATCAACGTGATATCCATTGAGATCGTCAGCGCGATGTTAAGTGATAGTCAGAGAGATCATTAGATAGATAGATAGATAGATAATAATTTTATTGGATTCTGGAGCCTAGGCTCCCTCAGAATCATCATCAAATATACATTTATAATTAGTATATGATGTACAGAGTTTTAGATACCTAAAATAAAATCAAAATAAATATAGTAATTAACAGTAATAACATGTTAATCATGCTTATAAATAATACTTGTGTTATACAAAGCTCAACAACCTTCAATAGCAGTAATAAACGTTCAATATAGCAGATCAATAATTTTGGAAATAATAATCATAGCACAGTCTACGGAATCCTTCGAAACTTTCGGATTTTGTAATTTCAGCTTGCAGCGCATTCCAGATACGTATACCACGAACAATAGCGCGATATCAAGCGAAATCTTGAGCACGATATTCATTGAGACCGTCAGCGAGACCCTTAGAGAGTGCTTCAGCGCGATATTAAGCGAGATATCCAGTGAGATCGTCAGCGCGATATCCAGCGAGACCGTCAGCGCAATATGCAGCGAGATCGTCACCGCAATATGGAGCGAGATATCGCTTTTATACAAAGCTCAACAACCTTCAATAGCAGTAATAAACGTTCAATATAGCAGATCAATAATTTTGGAAATAATAATCATAGCACAGTCTACGGAATCCTTCGAAACTTTCGGATTTTGTAATTTCAGCTGGCAGCGCATTCCAGATACGTATACCACGAACAATAGCGCGATATCAAGCGAAATCTTGAGCGCGATATTCATTGAGACCGTCAGCGAGACCCTTAGAGAGTGCTTCAGCGCGATATTAAGCGAGATATCCAGTGAGATCGTCAGCGCGATATCCAGTGAGACCGTCAGCGCGATATCCAGCACGATATTGATCGAGATGACCGGCGAGATCGTCAGCGCGATATTAAGCAAGATATCCAGCAAGATCGTCAGCGCGATATCCAGCGAGACCGTGAGCGCAATATCCAGCGCGATATCCGTCCGATTATCCTCATGCATGAGCTTCACCACCAAGATATCTTACCTTACCGTCCATGCTGCTTACCAGCCTAAATATCGCTTTGCGAACAATCCTTTATATATGGGTCATTCCACCAAATAAGAACATTTTTACGGGGTGACCCTCGCGAATTATGTTTAAAATTTATGAAGGTGTTGTCTATAATAAGAAATAAATTCCCTATAAGTTTCAGTCCTTAATAGGCAGCAGTTCTGGAGTTATGATTTTTTGAAATTTTGAAAAAAAATTTTTTTCACCTTTATTAATAATTTTTCTGATGAGGAAAACTTTTTTATTAAAATCCACGAAAAATATTATCTTTTGGAAGAAATTCTCAGCTTTTGAATGAAAATATCCATTTTATCATAAACACATCAGAAGACCCTTTAAAATCCAATTAAAGTGGAAAAATTGATTTTTCTCGGTGTGCGGTGCAAGGTACATTTAATTTGACTTTTTTTTCTGAAAGATCAGAGTTTTTTACAGAAAATATATGGTTTTTAAGATGTGCATATTTTTTGTTCAATCACAATTAAATTAAACGTAAAATCTTTATAATTAAAATACTTTTATTTTTGAACTTTTTTCAGATGTTGATATAGTTTTAATAAAAGCATATCCAATTTCATCATTTATCGGTAAAAATGTGCAATGTCTGTGTACCCTTTACCGTTTTTGATGAAGAATATCGTACGTCTAACACATGTTTTTTTTTTCTAAATAATCATCATTCATTATGAAAGTAAAATCAACGCCTGTAAAATTCTTGATTGCCAAGGAATGCAAATCTTGTGGTGTCAGTATGTTTTTTATTTTCCATTTGTAATAAAGCTCTAGCAGCATGTCGTTTTACTGAACCTGCAAGCCCGTCGCATGGTCTTTTGCCATGGGCAGTCGCAAAAAAATGCCACTCAGCGATGATTCTAAAGTCAGCATAATGATAACATAAATTAGTAAATGTTTTTTTTTTTTTTTTAAATTGCTGAGGTGCTCCATCTGAGAAGTAAAAAATCATTTCAATAACAGCAAATTTTTCTCTTAAAAAAGAAATCAATTGTTCTTGAAACAAATAAATCAAAACTATGTCATATTTAAGGCAATCTGAGATACCAACTAAGTGCTTAATAGTATCATTTTTATTTTAGTAAACCACCATTGGAAATATAGTAGCTTGGTCATTATTCCAATGATAGCCTTGGGCAGCTTTCTGCAAAACAAACGCAGTTTGCTGCAAAGTCAAAAACTACCGCTAATTCGCCACTCTTCAAATTTAATTTAGCATTATTAGAGAAAAACCGACTGTATTTTCACTATAAAATCATGTTTTAAAATTTTCTCAAGTTGCGTCGCTTGGGTATCAATAAAGTCATCGGAATCTGAAATAACGTTTACAATAGTACATCGATCGGTTGATGTCCACATTTTATATTCGATCTCATTTAAATCAGATTCTTTTAAGGGAGTATTCTACTGTAGAATTTTGAAAAAATCGAAAATTTTTTTTTTCATATTTTCAAAGTTTAGATATTCAAAAATATGTCATTAAAAGGATTTTTCAAAATTACTATCATTTCATGAGTTATAGCCGTTTTAGTGACGTGGTATCGGTTCCGGTCCGACCGCTAAAAGTTAACAAAAGACGGTAGGCGTTCCCGAGTCCCTACTTATGTCCCTTTCTATTGTATAGTATTCCTTTTAAATCTATATTTAATTGAAGGACATAGAAATGATAGAAATTGAAGGACATGAATTGTTCATTTAGTTGGTGCAAGTATCAGAAGGCAATTGAAGACGGCACTATTGACGAATTTGACCACAAAAATCCTTCTCTAAATGACAAAGTTTTAGAAGTAATAAAACCAATTTATGAAAGTTTATCAGCTGATTTTTTATTGGAACGATGTTTGGGTTCTGAAACTCAAAATAATAACAAATCTTTGAATTCGTTAATTTGAACTTTTGCTCTGAAGCACATTCACGCTGGACCGAAGACAATTGAAATTGCCACTTTCTTCGCAGTTAGTATTTTTAATGAAGGTTTTATACCTATATTAAAAATCTTAGATGTTATGGGAATCACGATTGGCCCAGAAGCTAATGCTTTTTCAGCAAGACGGGACGAAGCGCGTATCGAGCGCTCGGAACTCCGGACTTCAGAGGCGTCAAAGGAGGGTAGGACTGCACGTCTTCACAAGAGAACATCGGAGAATGAGCATTTTGAAGTAGAGGAAGGATTCTTATATGGAGCAGTAATCTCCGATTAAAAATATGTAAGTATTCTGTACCATTCTACAAGTAAAATTGTCGAAAACTTGTCTCAAAACTTTGAACGCGTTTTTCTCGGAACTACTTTTTTCGAGCTGGCGGTAAGGATATCTCGAGTTCGAATGAACTGATTTACTTCAAATTTAAAGAGGATGTTCTCTATACGTCGCTTCATCTCGTAAACCCTGCCCAAAACTATAACTTCTCATTTAGTATTTTTAAAAAATTCGGAATTGTTAAAAAAATATGAAAAAAAAAATTTTTTTTTCAAACTGCCGCCATTTTAAAAAAATATTTTAAGATTTTTTTTAACTTATCCAAGGGTTATACGATAGCAGCATCTATAATAATTAAAAATCCGTCTGTTTTTTATGTTTCAGATCACCAGGAGGGTTGGAATAATGCACGCCAGGACACCCTCTTTTTTTTTTTGACCCCCCCACTTTGACTGCTCATAACTTTGTCAATTTTAATTTTTTTTTTTTAATAATTTTTTATGTAATAATAAAATATTTTTTATGTAATAATAAAACATCAATAAACAAATGATAAAAAAATTGATCATAAAAATATTTTTTGTTTTCTTCGTACAGCGCTTCTAAAACCGGGCGAAATTCTTGCCTCTACAGTAGAATACTCCCTTAACGATGCATGAAAGTAATTAATGATTTCTTCATTGTTTGTACATCTATTACAACTTCTGAAGAAGCAGGATTCCGTTGGATTATTACAAACCAATTTATTCAATAAATTTTTTTAAATTGGTTGAGTTTTCATAATCCAATCAGTTTTTCTTGCAAATTTTGGAAAATTACATCCTAAGTAAGAAAATGGAATCGTAGTTGTGAGCGCCATCTGCATCGTATGAACTCAATTTTTTAACGAGCAGTATAAAATTTTAAATATTTAACAGAAAATTATTGTACTATCCCGAATAATCGTATAACACTTAGCGGATATAACTTTTAATTTAATTGTAATTGAACAAAAAATATGCACATCGTGAAAACCATATATTTTGTGTAAAAAACTCTGATCTTTCAAAGAAAAAGTCAAATTGGATGTACCTTGCACCATACACCGAGAAAAATCAATATTTCACTTTAACTGGATTTTAAAGGGTCTTCTGATGTGTTTATGATAAAATGGATATTTTCATTCAAAAGCTGAGAATTTCTTTCACAAGATAAGATTTTTCGTGGATTTTAATAAAAAAGTTTTCCTCATCAGAAAAATTAATAAAGGTGCAAAAAATTTTTTTTTAAAATTTCAAAAAATCATAACTCCAGAACCGCTGCATATTAAGGGCTGAAACTTATAGGGAATTTATTTCTTATTATAGAGAACACCTGCATAAATTTTAAACATAATCCGCGAGGGTCGCCCCGTAAGAATGTTCTTATTTGGTGGAATGACCCATATCCTTCTAAACAACTTCCGAATTATCCTATTTCATATTATTCTAACTTGTATCTCCATTTTTTTTCTAGTAAAAATAACGTTTTTTTATACTTTATTTGCGAAGAATGTCAGAAGTCAATTACAAATATTATTTTAACACATAAAATTGTTCTTAATCTATATTGTTCAATTGTTTTTATCGAATTCAACAATTTATTCAAATATTCTTCCAGCCAATCAAAATTGTCGTTACAAAAATCTTTCTCGCGCTTTTTTTAGCAGGGCTAACTTCCTGACTCTATTATTAATATACTTGTCACAAAAATTTAGGAATATTAAAAAAAATTCTAAATTTTTAGGTGATTTTCAACGAGCTGTAACTCCAAGGTGAAACGATCGTACAGCAAGAAAAAACAAAAGTCAATTGTAGCTTCGAGTGACTAGTTTTCAGATATGAGCATGAAAATTTTTTATCATGTTTAAGTCTTGAGAAATCTTAAGGAAACTACCAAAAAAAAATTTTCCAAATTCTTTCTCGTCTAGAAAAAGCTTACGAGCTTTAAAAAATTTTGTTTAATTATTTTACTGAAGAGCTTTTTTAGAAAATTTAATGCCTTTTGATTTGGTGTAATCAAAAAGCCTGTACGATGATTTGCCGCGAAGTTATCGTCAATCATAGCAAAAAAGTTCTTTTTTACTTTGATAATCAATAACTTTGGGGATGATGATCGTATAGGAAATCGAAAGAAGGTTTGAAAACATTGGGACTTTCCGTATGAGATATCGTAAGTGGCTCTTGACAAAAAAATTTTTTTCAAACCGAAATCTTACAGTGGAATCCCTCTATATTTGACCCCTCTATATTTGACCTCCCTCTATATTTGACCAATTTCTCTCTCTAAATTAGACGATCCTGTCTCCTACTACGAGTTTCTTTCCGATGAAAAAAATCCTCAGTGGCGGGCATATTTAAATATTAGTGGCGGGAATATTTAAATTTACACCGTAAAAACTTAGTGGAGTGTAGGCAGAGCGGATAATTTTTATTTGATTTAATTCTTTTCAGATTTAAATTCACTCTAGATCGATTTTGTTAATATTCCCAATAAAGAAAAACTGCAGAATGAATTACATATTTCTTTTATTAAATAAAAATCAAAATATACTTGTACTTGGTTCCAAAATATCAAAATATCTGTTTAGAGATATCAAAAATGAATGTAATCCTTTTCTTTAGTTTAATGTAACGAATAAATTATAATTTATTTTATATAATCTAATATAGAAATGTTTATAATTTATATTTTTTCATACTCTTACGTTATATTTAAACAAGACTTAAAAACAATATAATTTTCATGAAATTTTAGTTAAATGTTAATTGAGATAAAAAAAATATAATTAAGTACTTTATAGATAATAAACAGTCTTTAGTTTTTTATAAAATCGAACAAACATCAATTGTTTACGATATGTCTCACCAACTCTTGATTAGCTTTTTGTAGTATTTTCAGTACGTCATTTTGATTCTCACCCTTTCTTTGGTACCATTTTATAAAATTATTTAACCCACTCAAAGCTTCTACGAAAGACAATCACCGTCTACGACGGAATCATAGATTGTCCAATTTTGGTCGCTATAGGAAATTTCGTCATCCAGTTTTGCTATCATTTTAGGCTCGGCCTGATCTCGACCAGCTAGGATATCTTCATCTGATAGACGTTGCCAGCCATTATCATCGATATTACTCCGGAGCCAGCTTTCAACTTCTTCCGCAGAACACATTTTAAATTCTTGAATCCGTTTCATAAGTGTATAGAAGGGTTCATTTCCAATTATATTTATTGATGGTATTTCGGTTATTTCACTTGAACTCAACGGAATTAGTTTCTTTCAACAATTTCTGATGTCAACGTTAGTAACTTGATCCCACGCGAGAGCACATAAATTACAGGCGTCTAAAAGATTAAATAATTTTAGAAAATCATTGTCTTCAGATTCTTTATGGCTTTCATCGAGCGAAATTTTTTCCATAAGGTCATTACGATAACATCGTTTAAATTTTTCGATAATTCCTTGGTCCAGAGGCTGAATTAATGAAGTGATATTTGGAGGCAAAAACATCACAGTACACGATTGACACAATTTATTCTATTCCTCGGCCGGCGGATGACAAGCTGCATTATCCATGATTAAAATAATCTTAGTATCAGGATTATTGTCTAGGTCATGTTTTTTCTTAATTTCGGGCAATAAAACATCATAGTACCAACTCCTCATTATGTCGCAGGTCATCCAAGAATTTTCTTGATGAGTATAATGAATCAGTAAATTTTTTACCCTTATAAAGCAGCGTGGTTGAGCAGATTTACCAATCACCCCTGATTGAGAAATCTAATTTGAAATGATTTCAAATTATTATTATGATTATAGTCGAATTATTATTATTATTATTATAAGTCGAAACTTTTTGCGGCCGTCCATACAAAAATAATACATAGCATAGCATTTTATGAAAACAATCAGAAAGTAAAAATAAAAATTGAAAGTTTCAAATATGTTATTAAAGTCCAAATTATGTTTAAACAGTTCAATCAATGTAAATCACTCAACCTCATTGCAAATTGCATTTAACAAAAACTTATGTAATAATGTAATATAATGAAACAATATAATAGTGCGAAATAATTTGAAATGATTTAAATCCATCGGATTTGAATACTATATAGATTAGGGTGGGTCAAAAAAATCGAATAATTTTTTTTTGACTTTATACTCTGAAAAATAGGTTCGTAGACACCTAAAAAGAATTCTCTCCAAGTATGAGCTCTTAATTATAACGGGAAGGTCCTCCGCTTTGCGGGTTTCTATTTTTTTCGAATAATCAGATAAAAAAATTTATATCTCGCTTCCAACTGCTTGGAAAAATATTCCGTGGCATAGACTTTGTAAGAAATTGAACGCTCTACAAAAAAGGTCTCTTATGATTTTTTCAAAAACCTAACCGATTAAAAGATATTTCTAGTTGAAGTTTGGCTATTTTAAGGAAAATATTCGTTTTAATTATGAATTTTATAAGTCGATGAAAAAAAATTATTTCGGATTGCGGAACTCATGATTTTGTAGGAAATTTACTGTTCTACAAAAATGGTCTCTTATGATTTTTTGATTAAGTGAAGCCGTTACGAGATATTCATCGTCAAACATTAACGAATATCAATATTTCCAGTTTTTGATCAATAATTCGATAAATTTTAATTTAAACTATGAGTTTCAGGAAAATTTACATAAATTTAAATTTCTATCATAAAAGTCACTCCTACAGGAGTTATTTGTTCAAAAATTCACTAAGAAGTTTTTGTTCTAATGATATTTTTTGTAAGCTTTATTTGTAATAATTTAAAATGTCAATTGCATTGGCATTTCATATTATTACGGTTGTTTAGTATGTATTTTCAAATTTTATTCTACCAATTATACATAAATTTTTTTGTGAGAGAGGCTTTTTGTTCTGAATTACATTACTTCTTCTGTTGGTACTCTAACGCTAGCGCCACCTATGTTGTTTTTCTTAACTATCTTCGTTGTCTACTTTTTTATCAGTACATTTTCAGTGCTCCAAAAACTCATCATTTCGTATACATGATAATAACAATTTTTTCGAAATAAGTCATTTTCTCATCATATAAATTCATTTATTATCAATAATTCTACAATGAATAAAGAAATACGTTTAATCGGTATACCTGTGCAAAAACTCACTGAACGTAAGTTACCAAAAGTGAAAGAGGTTATGAGAGTGTTTTTCTATCAACTTAAAGTTTTAAAGTTTTCAATCAAACAAAATGCAAAAAATTCAGCTGACAAGGTTATTGAATTGTGGAAAATAAATCAGATCCCTACGAGTGGAGCTTCTAATGTAGTCAAAAAAATTCTCCGTTTTCATAGTGAGTGGTTGAAATTACAAAAAGATTTTAATCAGAAAAGTGATAAGGTAAAGGAAAAGGAGTTTCAGACTGATCTTGAACAATTATTCGACATTGTAAGTAAAAATTCCCTAAAAGGGGTGGATGATAACATTAGGAAGTTGTATTTGGATCAAAAATTCTGTACACACAAAGAGATTCTTTCGAATATTGTACCTGCGTCAAACTCAACTACAGATATGATGGAAATAGATGAAAGCAGTAAGTATCTGAGATAAATAATTGTTATAAATTCAGGTAGGAGTGTAAAACTTCCTTTATATTTATTATAAACAATGAGAATATCATTTTTATACTTTACTTGCATTATAAATATCAGTATTCCTACGTATGACATTTGACTCGACGGTTTCTGGTACTCATGTTTAATTGCTTCTCATCATAATGAATAAGTGCTGGAAATTTTGTCTGTTTAATTTAAAAATAAACTCTTATTACAGACTTGAATCAACCGTCTACCAGTCATGGGATTGTTTTAAGTGGAAAATCAGAATCATTCTCGACGCATACATTAAGTGGAACTACAAATTCTGGATCTGATTTGGAGTATGAACCCCAATTCCGACAAAACGAGCAAAAATAAATGTCTTAACTCCTGAAGTCGTTTCTGCACTTGACAGAGCTAATGTCAGCAGTAGAAACGCGATGTTCATTATTGCTCCGGTTTTATCAGCTGTTGGTATAAAAATTGAAGATACAACGCTCAGCTATAGGTCCATCCAACGAGCTCGTATGGTTCAAAGAAAAGACATTGCTCAAGGATTAAAAGACAATTTTAAAACACACGATAAATACGTAGTGCATTGGGATGGTAAAATGCTGAATGATCTAATTGAATCCAAATCTGTGGAACGACTACCGGTTCTTTTAACTGCGTATGGTACTGAACAATTACTTGGAGTTCCAAAAATGAATTCTGGGACGGCAGTTAATCAAACATCCGCCATTTCATCAACATTGAGTGAATGGGGTATTATTAAGTATGTCAAGGCGATGTGTTTTGACACTACGGCTGTTAATACAGGTAATCAATCAATTACAAAAAATATTTTATTGTTGTCATTCTAGTTTAATTTCTATTTCTTACTGAATTTTACTATCAAAATGTATTAATCGTTTACTCGTTTGGATTTGAAATATAACCATTGATTTTTCTTAAATACTAAATTTAACGATAGTCATCTATTATTGTTCTACAGGAATTCACAACGGTACATGTAAGGAAATTGAAAGGATTTTGGGAAGAGAGTTGATCTGGTTATCATGTCGTCATCACATTTTTGAGATCGTATTAAGGGGCGCATTTGAAGTATTTTGGCCTGTGTCATCTGGGCCAAATGTACAGATGTTTGGAAGGTTTAAAAAATTTTGGGATGATATAGATATAACTAATTATAAATCTGGTGTTGAAGATGCTGTTGTTGCTGATATCATTTCGAATAAAAAAGATGAAATCTCTAGTTTTATTACGAAATCTTTACAGGTATGATTTAACTGTGATTTAAATTATAAAAATTTCCTTGGAGAAATGCCTCAAGAAAAGATTTCTTTCAAACGTCCTGGTGCTGTTCATCATGCTAGATGGATGGCTAAGGCCATTTATAGTTTGAAAATGTATCTATTCAGAGATGAATTCAAACTCTCTCAGAAAGAATTGCATGGTCTTCGTCATTTCTGTATTTTTATAGTCACATTGTATTTAAAAGCTTGGTTTTCATCAACTTCTGCAACAACTGCTGCTTATCATGACTTGCAGTTTATGAAAAATTTATTGGAGTACAAGCATATCAATCCTTTGATTTCTTCAGCTACGTGTGAAAAAATGATTTCGCACTTATGGTATTTGAGCGATGAACTTGCCATTTTATCACTGTTTGACGATGGCGTTCCATTAGAAGTAAAAAAAAGTATTGTTGAAGCTGTTAATACTCGTGAAGGTACAGATTCTAAAGCTAAAAGATTTGTAATTGCTAAAAAAGATTTAAATTCATTGGCGCAGAGAACTCTGAGTGACTTTGTGTCTAAAAGTCATTAAATCTTTTCAAAATCTTCGATCTACCGTATGACTTTCTTTGATGTCGATGTTGAATTATGGCCTACTAATGAGAGTTATCTCGAAAATAAAGAATACTTTCAACAACTAAAAGTTGTCAATGATTCAGCAGAGCGAGCTGTTGCATTAGTCAGTGAATATAATCAATGCTTGACAAAAAATGAAGAACAATTCCAGTACTTATTGCAAGTTGTCAAAGAACATCAAAAAACATTCCCAAATTGTAATAAAAGAAATTATTTATAGTAATAGCGTACTGTTATGTTAAAAATATAGACAATTATATTGCAATTGATAATTCAATAAAAAATTTATCTATAAAAAAGTTAAATACTGGTTGTTTCTCACTTGATTCAATACTTTTCATATTAAATTTGACAAAGAAATATGTCATTCACTTCAAATTAAACTAATCATCGGCTATATGTCGAAAAAAATGCTCGAATTTCTTGTTTTAATGCAATCAAACAAGCTCAAGACTGAAAACAATATTAAAAAAATTGTTTATAACATTTCTTTATCGATCGAAACTCAAATTTATGTAAATTTTCCTGAAACTCATAGTTTAAATTAAAATTTATCGAATTATTGATCAAAAACTGGAAATATTGATATTCGTTAATGTTTGACGATGAATATCTCGTAACGGCTTCACTTAATCAAAAAATCATAAGAGACCATTTTTGTAGAACAGTAAATTTCCTACAAAATCATGAGTTCCGCAATCCGAAATAATTTTTTTTCATCGACTTATAAAATTCATAATAAAAACGAATATTTTCCTTAAAATAGCCAAACTTCAACTAGAAATATCTTTTAATCGGTTAGGTTTTTGAAAAAATCATAAGAGACCTTTTTTGTAGAGCGTTCAATTTCTTACAAAGTCTATGCCACGGAATATTTTTCCAAGCAGTTGGAAGCGAGATATAAATTTTTTTATCTGATTATTCGAAAAAAATAGAAACCCGCAAAGCGGAGGACCTTCCCGTTATAATTAAGAGCTCATACTTTGAGAGAATTCTTTTTAGGTGTCTACGAACCTATTTTTCAGAGTATAAAGTCAAAAAAAAATTATTCGATTTTTTTGACCCACCCTAATATAGATATACAATTAAAATGAAGGTAATCATTTCAAATCATTTTTCTGAATCAGGGATAAGCAAGGAAATTTTATGAGTACCTGACGCATTTGTGCAAGCCATCACAGTTACTCGATTTTTTGGTTTCTTGAAGCCTTCAGCTTGAGATTCTTTTCTTCCGACTAAAGTTTTATTTGGCATCAATTTCCAATATAAGCCTGTTTCATCACAACTGTAAATGCAGTAAAGGCTTATTCCTATCACTTCCCGTAAGTTGTTCATTTTTTCTTTAAAATTTTTACTGCCTTCGAGATGCACAAACAACTTTTCACCGTGAATATTTTTATTTTTTAATCCATATCTCTCTTTTAATATGTCGAGCTATCCATCGCTAGCTACAAAATTTTCTTTTCCATTTAAACGCTTATTGAATAAGAAAGCTTGTTTCTACAAAATTTTGCTAGTAACAGGACGACCCATGCTTCGACGCTGAGTGAACCACTTCATGAACTTTTGGTCCAAAAGATTTTCCTCTTGTTTCTTGTAACGTTTTTTACGAATATCACCATCACAGTTTGACAAAACTTCTTTGGCTTTTTTAATATTATAGTGATTTTTTTTTTATTCACGAAATAGCTTGTTTCGACACTTTAAATTTAACAGCTAATGATTTAGCTGTTTCCCCAGCGTTTAATTGTTGAAAAATATTAAGCCGCTGTTGTATTGACAAATTGTTTTAATTTTCCTGTAAATACAAAATTTTTACATTAGATAAAAAATGAATTTTAAAAAAATTGTTATGTGATTAAAAAACATTGATTTAAATGATACTGAAATCAGCAGACATCTAACAATTTTTTTAATTTTTATTAAAAATAAATTATAGAAAAAAAGTATTTTTAAGATATTATCACTCGTAATTTTTTTTTAAATTTCTAAATATGGAATTTTTTTATTAAAATTTTTTCACAATAATTTAATTGTTATAAAAATCGAAAAAATTGACAGATGTCTGTTAATTTCGGTATCATTTATTTAAAGTATATTTTCAATATATTTTTAATATATTTAATATTTCAACTAACCTTACAATCTTTTACATTACTTAACATTTTTTAGCATTGATATAATTCTATGTGAATTTTAAGGTTAGGTTCGAGATAGTTGTTTACGTACTGTTTTTGTGGACTACGCAGTTGATCACGCAGACCTGCGCATAAGAGACGTAAGTGTTGCAATAGTGGGGACGTCAAGACGAGTCAAATATAGAAGAAGGTCCTGGACAGACGAGTCAAATATAAAAGGATTTTACTGTAGACACGCGGAGTTACAATTTGTTTTTGTTGGTTCTTGCTGTATGATCATTTTTCTCGGAGTTACAGCTCGTTAAAAATTGCCCAAAAATTTAGAATTTTTCTTATATCCCTTAATTTTTGTGACAAGTGTATTATTAATTATTATCTACTTAAAACTAATTAACAGCTTAACAATAAAATTTATAGCAATTTTTTAAAAACGTTCAGAAAAATTAAATTTTAAATAAAATATGAAATATAAATTATCGATACTTAGAAAATCACATCAAGATGATTTAATACTATTTCTAGTTATAATATCTCTAAAATAAGAAAAATTTTTTTCTATGCTTTTTTTGGGAAGGGGGCCGTTGTGCCCCAGAAAAATAAAATTTTTTTTCTATTTTCTACAAAATTTCGACTGATTTATTCGAAATAGAGAGAAAATAAACAAATTTCTTAGTTCAAAACCACAAAAAGAAATAACCAACTTAAGGAGGCCGTCGTACCCCACCCACCCATAACTAAAGCGTAAAAAAATGTTTATTATTTGCAATCAATAATTAAAAAAGAAATTCGACATTCTTTCAGAAAATGTGACGTGTACTTCATGAGGTAAAATATTTTTTTTCATTTTCGAACAATACTTTTCAAGTCAAAATTAAAAATATTGTGAAATCGCAAATAAACTATTTAAGGTTAAAATTTAACTTTAAATAACTTCGACCCGAGTCGAATAAGCGAAAAATTATGAGAGTCCTTTTTTGTAGATCGTCTAATTTCCTGTAAAAATAAGATTGAATCTTTGCGATCCGTAAATTAGATGCTGAGTAATTAAATTTTAAACACAAAAAAAATTTTTTGCCATATTATTTAAATGGGAAATAAAAAATTGCAATCTGGCACCGCTTAATATTAATTTTAAGAGCTCAAATTTTAACAGAATTTTTTATTCGTCATTTCAAACAATATTTTCACTGTAACTAAACAAAAAAAAATAGTCACTTTTTTTGGCCCACTCTACTGGTGATGATATTAATGATGATTTTGATAACGATTTTGATGATGATATTAATGACGATATTGATGATGATTGTTACGTTCTCGCAAATGTTAAATTTATTTTAAATTTTATAAATTAATATTTGAAATAATTAATCATTACTCAAGGTATTCCGTAACGGAAATACATCAAGATAGATTTCTCGAACGTCAACGCAGCCCAGTAGACTAAACAGTCTACGGTGTGGGATTTGGACTGCGTTGATGTTCTCATAGGGTAACTTGAGATGCAACGTTGCTAAAATATTATTATATAAACTCTTTTTAATAATTATATACATGCATTCTGTCTTCAGACTTCTTCTGGAGCAGTCTGCCGATTCTTTATTAATAAATTTTATTAATTGTCAATCATTTAAAATGAAAACTCATTAAAACCATAACCCAGGGTTGAGAACGCTTATCAGCGTTCCGCCCTGGTTCCTTTACCTGGAGCGCCAGCCAGTGTTCAGGTATCCCATCCTCTAAATATCATAACTATTACCCCAGGGTGTGAGCGCTTATTAGCTGTTCCACCCTGGTGAAATCACCTGGAGCGCTAGCCAGTGTTCAGGCTCTTTATTCATCACCTACCTGAGGGTAGGTAAATTAAAAGTAATTTCAAAAAGTTATAAATTCAATTTTAAAAAGTACTTCACGGAGGAATCAGTGACATGACCCACCTGGGTCTATCGACTTCCTGCTGAACCGCAGCAACTAATAATCGTAAAGAAAATTCGAGGTGGGTTTCGAAAACTTGAATAAATTCTCTCCAAGAATTAGCTATTTTTTTTTAATTATTACATGAATTTAAAAAAGCAACAAAAAAAGTTCTTTTCGTAGTTTTTTGGAAAATCAAGCACCTAATCAAAAATATCTTGGAAACCACTAATGTTAAGTGTGCCTTTTACAGTTCAATATACCCACGAAAACCCTACGAAGTATCAATTTGATCCAGCCAACTGTTTTGTCCCACTCGATTGAATTTTAGAAAAAATTAAAGGTTCAAAATTTTTGCTCCTGGTAAATTTCAGAAAAAAAAAACAAAACAAATTAAAAATTTTTCGAAAAAAAATTCAAAAACTTTTGAAAATAATTTTTTTTTTCTAAATTTTTTTTTTTAATTGGATAAAAATTAAAAAAATGTAGCGACTTATTTTCTCACCGATTCTCCTTTTCTACAATTTCCCAGACAATCCGCGACTTGTCGATAAGTGTGCCCTTCTTCCACCAAAGTCACTAACTAAGGAACTTGTCACGGATAAATGCCGCCTATGCATTATAAAAAAATTCGCGATTAGCAAAATTGAAGTTCGGAAAACGAAATTAATGAGAAAATAAGTCACTACATTTCTTCCATTTTTAGCCAATTAAAAAAAAAATTTTTTCTAAAATTTTCGAATTTTTAACTTCCCGCTAAGAAAATCGAAGATTTTCGAAAGATCGGGAAGTTATTGGTTTTACCTTGTTTTGCAAAAATCGAGGTTTCAACAGATCTCAACGTTTTGAAGCCTTAAGAAGCTTTCCTGACTATTTTTACGATGATGTCCGTACGTCTGAATGGATGTGTGTGTGTGTGTGTGTGTGTGTGTGTGTGTGTGTTTGTGTGTATACCTCTTATAACTTCTGAACGGCTTGACCGATTTGATCGCAGTTGGTGTCATTCGAAAGGTCTTCGCCAAACTTAGATTTCCTGTAAGAACCAATTCGGAGTAGATGTCGTGAAATTGCAAAAAAGTGAAAAAAAATATAAAAAAAAAACAAATATAAATAATGATGTGAATCGGGAAAGAATAGTAGTTACGGTAATTATTACGTGAAGCGTTCCACGCTTTTTTTTTTTTTTCATTATTTTTTCATTATTTAAAATATTTCTGAATTGGCTGAACCGATCGACCTCAAAAACTAATCAGCTCTTAACCTTGAAAACCCGCATTGATTGCCACTAAAAGCGTCAGAATCGGTTAATGCGTTTTTGAGATATCGTTGTCGAAAAAAATCGAGAAAAGTGTTTTTTTGTAATAACTCCGAAATGTTTCACTAGATCTATTTTTTTGTTTTAAATTATTTATAGAGCTCAAAATCTACATCGATCGCCGCCAACCGCGTGAAAATCGGTTGATTCATTCAAAAGTTATAACAGTTTGAAAATTAAAAAAATCGTGTTTCATCGAACTTTAATAAAATTTTTGAGCTCGAAGAGCTCAAAAGCATAGAAAAGCTATCTCTTTGAGTTCAAAGAGCTCAAAATAACACATAAACTGTATTTTTGAGCTCGAAAAGCTTAAAAACCTCATAAGTGCAAATTAAGCGGCTAGGTATGGAATGAGCGGGAAGTTGCAGGGATGGCCTTCAGGGTCAACCGTTTTCCTAATTTTTTTTCAAAAAATTTCAATTTTGTTTTTTCTTTCTTTTTTTTCAAATTTAGCAAGTCACTGATGCAAAATTGAAGGAAAAATGAATCTTTCCATTCAAATACCGATATCTCAACGAGAAATGCTCGTATCGAGGTCTTTTCAGAAACAAATTATAGCTAAATAAACGAGTTATATGGTCAATATAGAAGTTGAGTCAAAATAATTTTTTTGAACTCCATAGGCTAAAAAAAAATTAGGATCACTGATGACCCTAAAGGCCATCCCTGCAACTTCCCGCTCATTTTGCACTTAAGCGCACAAAATTACACATTACATTTTTGAGCTCTTCGAGCTCTTCGTGCAAAACTCTAATAACAGTTTGACAATACACAATTTTTTGAATTTTTAAACGGCAATAACTTTTGAGTTAATAAACCGATTTTCACGTGGTTGACGGCATTCGACGCAGTTTTTAAAGCCCCATGAAGGATCATTAAGTTTGAATTAATCGAGCCACTAATTTCGAAGTAATTCCGAAAATTCACATTTTTCGGTTTTCTTTCGACAACGATAACTCACGAACAAATCAACTGATTTTGACAGGGTTTGCGGTGATAAACGTGGTTTTTTGACCTTAAGAGCTAATTAGATTTTAGAGTCAATCGGTCCAGCGGTTTAAAAGTTATTTCAAAAAAACCACATTAGAAAAAAATTTTTTTTATAGTTTTTTTAAGATTTCTCAAAATATATCGGTCTGAATCGGTCCAAATTATAAACAAAATCTAAGTTTGGCCAAGCCCTTTCGAATGGCGCCAACCGCGTTGAAATCTGTCAAGCTGTTCAAAAGTTATAAGAGGGTCACATACATACATACACACACACACACATACGTACATACATACACACACACACACACACACATACGTACATACATACACACATACACACACACACATACATACAGACATACGGACATCATCGTGGAAACATTCAGGGAAGCTTCCTAGGACCTCAAAACGTCAACATCCGTTGAAAACTCGATTTTCGGAAAACGGGGTAAAAAAAAAAAAAGGTGTGTGTGCGATTCACACACGATAGAAGTGAAACTTCAGTGAATCGACAAAAGAATGAGATGAATATTTATAACAAGGGTAGGATAATTACAAAGTTTAATTGTTCAAAAATGAAAGTATTTTGATTAATTTTAAAAGATATTTTATATTTTATTTAACATATGTTACATAATCTATTACTCAAGTTCCATATTTTCAGTTTCAACAAATGATACAAGAGGCTTATGATAACTAAAATACGATACAAATATTTTAGTTTCAATTTGGTTGATATATCTTTGGAACACTGCATCTATTACCGTTTTTGATCTTGTAGTTGATTGAGTGCGATTGTTACACATTTTTAAATAAAATGTTGTATCGAGAAACTCAATCAAAGGAAGCGCTGTATCTGATGCAAAATTTATGTTAAAATCCCCACTTAAAATCATCGGAATTTTATCATAATTCTTTTGACTATTTGCGATCCCTCTGTGGTATATTTGATCAAATTTTCATGTCTAAATTCAATAACTGATTTTATTGATTGGTTGGGAAAAGATGTAAATTGCTACGATCAAAATTAAATCTCCTTGGTCATTTCTGCTCTCACAGGCACATATTTCTCCAACTTTCGAAAGCTGAACAGACAATGATTCTAGCTGTTGTGCATTGAGATCCATTTGTGGCGTAACAACACGGGCTCCATCATTTACGTTGTGATAAATTGCTACTCCGCCTGCCCTCGTACGTGGTCTTTTGTAATTAACAACAATATTAAAATTTGGAATGTCTACAATATCTTCATTATTCATCCATGTCTCCGAAAGAATTAAAAATTTGACGATGACACTATATTGTCATGTTGCAGATCTTGTACATGAGCTCGTAAGCTTTGACAGTTAAAGGTAAACAGTGACATCCCTTTTCTTTTATTTAAGAAATCATATAAAACATTTGTAATTGTCTCAAGTCGATTCAAGTTCAGCCTTCGAAATTCATGTTGTAGATCAATTGTAGATACTGACGCTCTTCGGCCATGGTAAAATTTTTTATCATTTCTTTGAAACGAGATATAAGCCGTTTATTGATGTAACTCGTGATAATGCGACGTACAGGAGTTGTTGAACGTGTGATTTATCATATTCATATACAATCTCACCAAAAGTAGCTCCCTGGGACTTGTGAATCGTCATTGCACATGCAGAGACTAATGGGAAATGATTACGTTTTACAATAACGGTTTTATTAGGTACTAGTGGTATAGATGATGTTCTGCGATCTATTGGTACTGCCAGTGGATGAAGATTATTTTTTTGAATTGATGCCGCTGCCTTTCTTCTCAATTTTTCTCCGATTTTTGGAGATTCTGGAAATTCTAGCCATAAACGACCTATCTCTCCTTTGTCATTATATTCAATGAAAATTAATTTTCCCGTCGCACCATTTGCTAATCCATCTGATACATCGATGTTAGTTGTTATCATGTATGGTTTGTTCAAAACCAATGTAATTTGATATGGCAAACCTCCTGTATCAATAGTTGACATTTTATGTAATTTTTGACGCATAGAAGTTTGCTGTTCAACATTTCTACATCCAATATATATATCAGTTGCCTCTGAATTCACTTTTTCTTCTATAGAATTCAAAATTTTATTGTTGTATTCAGCAACTGAATGATTATTAAAAAACAATCGTATACCGTCTGGACAAAGTCTCTCAGCTTCTTCTTCAGAGTAAATCCGTGACTCAATTAAATCTAGCTCTTCCTGATCTAACAACTGTCCATTACCAATTTTTGTTAATATTGTTGCAAAACTTTGATTAGCTTGTCGCATAACTTCGTTTAGTTCGAAAAATTTCAACCCTCGCCATAGTGTTGAACCTGCTATTTGTCGTTTTATTTGTTTGTAAATTGGGGTAGCACGAACTGGCGGTAGTTGACGTAGATCACCAATCAAAATTATATCTAATCCACCAAAATGGACTTCAAAATTACCGGTGATTTGCTTTAACCTTGAATCTATTTGGGACAACAACTCGGCTCCAATCATACTAATTTCATCGATAATCAATACACGAACATATTTAAAAAGTGATCTATATTGTTGGGCTACTTCAATTGATAAAGGAAGCAACTTTGAAAAGACTTATCTTCAGTGCAGTGTGTACTGTTGTCCCATTGATAGCCACAGCAGCTTTACCAGTAGAAGCACAAGCGATATAAGCATTACAAAACCCATCACTTTCAGAATATCGATTATAAATTTCCATTAATAATTTAATAACAAATGTTTTACCACATCCAGCTGGTCCTGTAAAAATATTTGCAGCGGAGGAGGATCTTCCAACTGAAGATTGTAAATGACGTGCATCAAAAGTTCCTTTTGTTTTGGTTTGCCATTTTCATCAGCTCATAATATTGGTCGTTAGGCATTAAATTTTCTTTCCGTTTTGCAATGGCACCAAGTTTATTTAGGGTTGCGAGACGTAAATCACTGTTTACATCCGAATTCGGATTGTCATATAGCGTTTGGAATGGATTAATTTCTGGAAATCTAGTGGCAATATCATGAATCTCATCGTCATCGTCTGCTTCTTCATTTTCGCGACATAGTTTTCGGCATAGCTCTATAGTTTTATTAATGTCTAAGTCAGATTCAAACTCTTTACGTCGCTCCAGAATTTGATTTTCATTTTCGTCGTAAATCCTAATAAATTTCATCTCTTCAAGAATCTCGAATTCTTCATTCCGAAATGGGATATGCAAAGTCACCATTTCTCTTTTATACTCATTTATATCTGAGGCTATGTCATAATTCCTATAACGAATGATGCGTTGTTGCTTTCGACGAATATAATCACCTTGCGAATTTTTAGTAAAATTAGCAACGAATTGTGCAAGTGATAATTCTTCCATTTCTTGTGGCCGCTTCTCGTATTTATCAAACCAGTTTTCCTTCCAAATACTTGTTGAATCTTCATCGATATTTAATTCATCTAATTCTTTTTGTGTTCGTCTAATACGCTGTCGTTCAATAGGCCAAACGGTGGGAATATAAACTATGGAGACTGAACTTCTAGACATAGGTTCACGAAGAAGGTACCACGCTGCTTCCTGGCTTGTTAATTCAACGGTGTTGAGCATATTAACACTCATTTTTCTAGTTATTTCTACTATATCAAACTCAGGGTTTTCATCCATGATTTCATGAATTTGTCTTTGTAAATTACTTATACCCCTATTAGTTTTATTGACATATTCAACAACATACGCTGCACATGAGTATTCTTCGATAATAAATTGCATATCTGTATTTGATTGTAAGACATTGAGAATAAAAGGATTGAAAGGGTTGTGCCATTTTTCTTTAGGTTGTCGCTTCAAAAATACTTTAGGTCTGGTAATTCCAGCTTCAAGAATATGAAAATAATCATTATCAGAAGTTATATGATTTTGTGCATAAAACATTTCAATATTCTCGTAATCATTGTTCTCAAGATTAATTTGTATTTGTTTATACCGCTTAGCGTAATCAGCATATCCTGGATGATCTTTCTGCATTGGTTTTAATATTGTAGTGGATTTACATGGCATAAATGGAGCATCAAATCGGCATTTCTGAGGTTGATTGGCATGTACTTTTTATAACAGGTAAAGGTATGTTTGTGACTTTGCAAGCGAATATGTCCAGAAGCTTCTGATGAAGAAATTGATATCAATTGATCAATCATCATTACAGTATCTTGATAGTTTGTACCAAGAGGATCTGATGGAGCGTCATTCAGCCACAATAAAATATGTGCATGAGGACTACCACGATGCTGAAATTCAATTCGTTTAAAATAGTCGACAACATAATAATTTCCAAATGGGCTGTTCTTCTTTGATTGGAGAATAGTTATCAATATATTGACTATTTTATTAAAATAGATAGCACAGGTCACAGCATCTTCATTCACTAGTGTAGTCTTAGATATGTAATCCAGTGACGCAGCTTGTTCAGCTGAAATTTCAGTACCGTTATTTTTTAATTTGTACAATAATTGTATTAAATTGGTCCATCCGATTTCATTGGCACTCAAAGTAAGAAACATCGTAGGTTTTCCTAGTTGCCGAATCATCGCAAAAAGATCTCTTTTTCGATCGCTCCAATACCATACTGAATTT
Source organism: Cotesia glomerata (assembly GCF_020080835.1). NCBI lineage: Eukaryota > Metazoa > Arthropoda > Insecta > Hymenoptera > Braconidae > Cotesia > Cotesia glomerata. Next base: position 16,795,715 of record NC_058159.1, on the reverse strand, counting down.
GGTATTGAGCGCAGAAAAGCTAAATTACTTTCGATACAATTATTAATGTAGTCAGCTGACTCAACTTGCTGCCGTGTAATATTAGTATTTTTTCCCACATGTTTAAATGCAATCGTAAGCGAGTCACGAACTCTTAACCTCATAATTTTCATTGCTAGATATAATAAATGATGTGGAGTAACTCCACGCCGATCTGATCTTCGTAATTCGCTAGTTGCTATTGCGAACGGTGTTGCATTTACTCCCTCTCTGAATTTTCGGAAATGACCCAAATAAATCGATGGGAAAGAAAGTTCTTCGGCATGTTCATCAAAAATTATACTTTTGGGAATATTATATTCTCCAGGAGCGATCCGTAAATACATATCTTCATTCCAAAGTAGAGTTTTCTGTTGTGCTGTTAGACTCTCTTCGACCGGTATATCTTCACTCATTTCTTCTAGATCGATTTCATTATTACTATTATTGTTGAAGAAGCTTTCATCAATTTTAATATCGTAAAATAAATAAAGTGGAGTTTGAAGCAAATACTGAAGCCATGCACGAATTGTCCTTTTATTAACTAGTCCCATTAAATAGCTTGATCTATGTATTATTTTTCTTTTAATGTGTACGTTAATACAGTAATCATCATCGACATTACGGGGTAAGAGTTTTACCATATTGTTTACCTCGACTGGTACATTAATGATTTGTCCATAAATTCCATATTGCCCATGAACATGTCGTAACCGTCGAATTTGCATAAATGGAACTCGTGGTGAGACAAGTCTTTCCGAAATTAAGTCAAGCGGTGGTAAAACCTCAGGTATTTTTTCATATTTAAAACCGTTATAAGTAGACATTATAGGAATCACTTTCCTCCCAATTGCTTGGTAACACGTGTTGCACAGTAAAATATCTTCAACTGTATTGTAATTTTCAACTATTACCCTTAATAATTGTTCATCTTCAGCACGTGGTGATTTTAAATCTAACTTAAACCACAATCGATCACAAACGGAGCACTTATGACCAAACATATTGTTTAAAAACTTGTCGTTAAATTCTTTATGAGCAAACTTATTTCGACGAAACCGTGAGTATGGAATTTCTGGCTGTACATCTACTGGAGGGTTATCTGAAAAAAAAACAATTCAAAGTATGTAACGAGTTATCTATCGACTGTGTATTGAGAATCAATTCCTTAAAAAACTAAAATTTTTTACATCGTAAATTCGAAAAATGTATATAAAATTAATTTTAAAAACTCATTTTAAGATAATGATTATTTTCAAATATGGTTATTAAATTATATGTACCATTTAAAAATTATCCACTCTTTAGTTTAAAATTAAATTATTTTTTTTTAATATCATTTTAATTTTGAATTTTTTTACAATTTATTTTACCATTCAAAAATATTCATCCGTCTTAAAATTGTTTTTTTTTTCCTATAAATCTAAATATTAAATCATTTTGTTAATTTAAGAATTATTGAATTATTGAATATAAGTTTAAATTAAATTAAATTTTTTTTAATATTTTAAATCATGAATTGTAAATTAGGTACATGTTTTTAAATTAAATTTTTAAGTTTTTAAGTTTTTTCATTAAAATTATTATTAAATTGAAAAATTTCTTTAAATTATTTAACATTAAATGATGAAAGTTAGTATTAATTATTAGTACTTACAATCATTATTTACTAAATTATATCCCGTTGGAACACTATTTTGTTGCTGAGAGTGGTCTAAAACAGAAAAAAAAATAAATAAGGTTAGACACATGATGTATTGAGGTTATATATATATATATATATATATATATATATATATATATATATATATATATATATATAATCCATGATCAGTTTAAAATAAAAATCAAATTTATTGATTGAAAAACATTGATATATTAGTTTATACTTAAAACAGGATTAAAAAATATTTACACTTACCATTTATTACATCAGTCACATTGACACTTATATCTGAACATCTATTTTGATTGTTCAATAATTGTTTTTTACGTGCACGAAACTCGCGACTACGTTCTGTTGAACTTTTTGCTGAATTTTTTTTCATTTTAATTTCATTTTTTTTGCGTCGATATTGACGACACATTTCGGCATTAGTTTTCGGCATTTTATAAAATTTATTATTTAGTACAAGATATAAAAATACTCACAAACAGTTAAATAATAACACACCACGCTATCTTACTAAAACGCTGTAATACGCAGCCGCATACAGTGTACAGTAAGCTCACGTAGTTTTCACATGCACTACACACGTTAAATGCTCAAATACAAGCACGTATTAAACAGTGTGCAATATACATACACACTGACATCTGCTCTCTCGCTCTGGCTCACAAATTACAGGCGACTATGCTTAGAAGACGGGAGTGGGGACGCTACGAAGTATGGAACAAAGAGGAGAGACCGATAATATACAAATTGTATGTATATTTCTGTCTCATTCTTTCCCCTGGCTTCATCCTACACATTTTTGTATTTGTGTCTCTTACCTGTCGTTTTTTCGTTGCATCCGGTTTGAAATCACAACGATTCTAAAGAAGTTTCACTTCAATAACTTCCCGATTTCTGAAAATTTTCAATTTTCTTAGCGGGAAGTGAAAAACGCAAAAAAATTTCGAAAATTTTTTTTCGGTGGTTTTCTTGAATAATTTCTCGAAAAAAAAATGTTTTTTTTTTTTTTATTTTAGAATTTATTTTTAAAAACTAGATACTGAGAGCTACAATTGGCTTTTTTAACTTCCCGCTAAGAAAATCGAAGTTTTTAAAAAATCGGGAAGTTATTGGTTTTACCCCGTTTTGCAAAAATCGAGATTTCACCAGATCTCGACGTTTGAAAGTTACCGGAAGCTTTCCTGACTATCCTCGCGAGGGTGTCACTATGTCTGTATGTTTTTTTTTTCCTCTCTTAGGGGGGGGGGAATCCCTTTACGGATTCCAGGCATAGTTGTTTGGCCTGGATATGTGGTGACTCGACGCAGTGTCATACTAAAACTCGACCCTAACGCCCCTACCCACTAAACCCTAAACCCCTTTTCTTCTTTCCTCTAATCCCTCATGGAAACCGCCGTCAGGCATTACTTCGTGAGGGGAGGATCCAGCTACCGCTATTCCTTCTGGTGGCTAAGGTGTTATTTTTCCTTCCTTCTAGTTTCTGTCATTTGCTCTTTTTCTTTCAATGGAACGCAGCTCTGTAAGCACTTCTGTGGCAAAAGTGCTTGTAGCGTTCCAAGCAGTTTGATTCGACAACATTGCATCTACTATTGTCTCTGGTTGGATTCTCCAGTTCAGGATCCTCTCTAACTCCTCACGCTGAGGATCGAAACGTGGACACACAAAGAAAACGTGCCTTGTGTCCTCAATAACCCCTGGACAAGACGGGCACTCCGGAGAATCGTCGTGCTTAAAGCGGTGCAGATACTCTCGAAAGCACCCATGTCCTGACAACATCTGCGTTAGGTAATAGTTGACTTCACCATGGTTTCGGCTCAGCCAAACGTCGATCTTTGGTATGAGGCGGTGTGTCCATCTTCCTTTTGCTGCGGCGTCCCACTCAAGTTGCCATCGCGAGATGCTGTGCTGCCGTTCTTCTGTTCTTAGTTCTTCAGCGCTCAGTGTAGTTGACCTCTTTCGATGGTAAAGGGCCCGTCTTTCTTTAGCTAAGACTCTAAGCGGCAGAGTTCCAGAAATGACGCACACTGCTTCCTCTGATATTGTTCGGAAGGCGCTGGCTACTCTTAGCGCGCTCAGTCGGTAAACCGGACATGCTTTCCTCCATGATTCTTGGGTCTCAAGTGCGTCGGACCAAATGGATATACCATACGTGAGGACCGATGTAACTACTGATGATAGCAATAACCTCCTTGTCTGCTTCAGGCCACCGATGTTGGGCATCAATCGTACTAGGTTAGCCACTACTGCTGATGCTTTGGCGGTCACGTGTTCAACTTGTTGTTTGAAGTTAAGTCGGGAATCGAGCATCACTCCCAGATATCGAATGAATGGTTGGGATGTGATTTCTTGGTCTCCGACGTTTAAATTGATCGTTTCCACCACTTTTCTGCTAGTGATAAGTACAGCCTCGGTCTTCTGTTTAGCCAGTTGTAGGTTTACTGTGTCCATCCACTGGTTAATTCGCTCAAAGGTGATCGTGAACATATGATTTATCTCATCAATATGCTTGGCGACGATTACTACGGCTACGTCGTCCGCGTACGCTACCAGTTTGACATTTCTTGGTAGTTTCAGTCTCAGCAATCCGTTGTACATGATATTCCAGAGAAGTGGACCGAGAACAGAACCCTGCGGGACGCCTCCAGTAACATCATACTCCTTTGGACCATTCTTCGTGTCATATCTAAGGACTCTATTCGTGAAGTAGCTAGCGACTATCCTTCGTAGATATCCTGGTACGTTCATCTCTTGAAGAGATTGCATGATGCGATCCCAGTTGGCGGAGTTGAAGGCATTTTTGATGTCTAGGGTTGCCACCAGACAATATTTCTTCGTTCCACCCTTCCATCTGGTACCGGCGATTGCGTCTTTGGCTATACCGACAACCAGGTTGATTGCGTCCAGGGTTGATCGTCCTTTTCGAAATCCGTACTGATTGTCTGCTAATAGATGATCGACAACTGCTTCTATCCTTTGGTGAATTATACGTTCGAGTATCTTACCGGCTGTATCCAACATGCAGAGTGGACGATAAGATGACAGTTCTTCCGGCGGCTTTTTTCCTTTAGGAAGTAGTACCAGCCGTTGTTGTTTCCACTTCCGAGGAAAAATCCCTTCCTTCAAGCAGATGTTGTAGACATCGAGGAATAACGCTGGCGCTGCTTTAATAGATGTTTTCAAGGCAATATTAGGGATTCCGTCCAATCCCGGCGCTTTATTATTCCCGACGCGGTTACAAGCTTCCATCAGTTCTTCTTTCGTCACAGGTGGGATATCATTCAGTTCGTCTTGTGTCAACAGGTAGTTGAAAACGCGCTGTCGTGGAAACAGTGCAGTCACGATCTTCTGTAGGAGTTGAGGACACGTAGGAGACGGCATTGGCTGGTATTTCAAGTTTGCCATGACCACCTTGTAAGGTCTGCCCCACAAGTCTTTGTCCGCCTCGTTGATTAGCTCTTTCCAGCAGTTCTTCTTGCTATCCTTGATGGCTTTGTTTAAGTCTCGACGAGCTTTCTTGTATTCTGCAACTAGTTCCGCTGAGTCATGCCGCCGATAACCACGCTGAGATATTCTTCTTTTTGTGTGTGTGTGTGTGTGTGTGTGTGTGTGTGTTTTTTTTTTTTTTTTTTTATCTTAGGGGGGGGGGAATCTTTCTTACGGATTCCAGGCATAGCTGTTCGGCCTGGATATGTGGCGACTCGACGCAGTGTCATACTAAAACTCGACGCTAACGCCCCTACCCACTAAACCCTAAACCCCTTTTCTTCTTTCCTCTAATCCCTCATGGAAACCGCCGTCAGGCATTACTTCGTGAGGGGAGGATCCAGCTACCGCTATTCCTTCTGGTGGCTAAGGTGTTATTTTTCCTTCCTTCTAGTTTCTGTCATTTGCCCTTTTTCTTTCAATGGAACGCAGCTCTGTAAGCACTTCGGTAGTAAACGTGCTTGTGGCGTTCCAGGCAGCTTCGGATGACAGCATTTCTTCTACTATTGACTCTGGTGTGATTTTCTTGTTCAGGATCTTCTCTAACTCATCACGCTGTGGGTTAAAACGAGGGCACTCAAAGAAAACGTGCTCCGCATTTTCAGCAACTCTTGGGCAATACGGACACTCTGGGCAATCATCGTGCTTAAAGCGATAAAGGTACTCCCGGAAACAGCCGTGTCCTGACAACATCTGGGTCAGATAGTAGTTGGCCTCGCCGTGATTCCGGTTAAGCCAAACGTCAATCCTTGGTATGAGACGGTGTGTCCATCTCCCTGTTGTCGCGGCGTCCCACTGCGATTGCCATCGCGCGATGCTGTTCTGCCGTTCTTTAGCTCTGAGTTCCTCGGCACTTTGTGCGGTTGTCCTCTTTCGTTGGTAAAGGTTACGCCTTTCCTCAGCTAGGACTCTGAGCGGCAAAGTTCCGGAAATGACACACACTGCTTCCTCTGATATTGTTCGAAAGGCGCTGGCTACTCTTAGCGCGCTCAGTCGGTAAACTGGACATGCTTTCCTCCATGATTCTTGGATCTCAAGTGCGTCGGCCCAAATGGATATACCATATGTGAGGACCGATGTAACTACTGATGATAGCAATGACCTCCTTGTCTGCTTCGGGCCACCGATGTTGGGCATCAATCGTACTAGGTTGGCTACTACTGCTGATGCTTTGGTGGTCACGTGTTCAACTTGCTGTTTAAAGTTAAGTCGGGCATCGAGCATCACTCCCAGATATCGAATGAATGGTTGGGATGTGATTTCTTGGTCTCCGACGTTTAGGTTGATCGTTTCCACCACTTTTCTGCTAGTGATAAGTACAGCCTCGGTCTTCTGTTTAGCCAGTTGTAAATTTACTGTGTCCATCCACTGGTTAATTCGCTCAAAGGTGATAGCGAACATATGTTTTATCTCATCAAGATGCTTGGCGACTATTACTACGGCTACGTCGTCCGCGTACGCTACCAGTTTGACGTTTCTTGATAGTTTCAGTCTCAGCAATCCGTTGTACATGACATTCCAGAGAAGTGGACCGAGAACAGAACCCTGCGGTACACCTCCAGTAACATCATACTCCTTTGGACCATTCTTCGTGTCATATCTCAGGACTCTATCTGTGAAGTAGCTAGCGACTATCCTTCGTAGGTATCCTGATACGTTCATCTCTTGAAGGGCTTGCATGATGCGATCCCAGTTGGCGGAGTTGAAGGCATTTTTGATGTCTAGGGTTGCCACCAGACAATATTTCTTCGTTCCACCCTTCCATCTGGTACCGGCGATTGCGTCTTTGGCTATACCGACAACCAGGTTGATTGCGTCCAGGGTTGATCGTCGTTTTCGAAATCCGTACTGATTGTCTGCTAATAGTGGATCGACAACTGCTTCTATCCTTTGGTGGATTATACGTTCGAGTATCTTACCGGCTGTATCCAACATGCAGAGTGGACGATAAGATGACGGTTCTTCCGGTGGCTTTTTTCGTTTAGGAAGTAGTACCAGCCGTTGTTGTTTCCACTTCCGAGGAAAAATCCCTTCCTTCAAGCAGATGTTGTAGACATCGAGGAATAACGCTGGCGCTGCTTTAATAGATGTTTTCAAGGCAATATTAGGGATTCCGTCCAATCCCGGCGCTTTATTATTCCCGACGCGGTTACAAGCTTCCATCAGTTCTTCTTTCGTCACAGGGGGGATATCATTCAGTTCGTCTTGAGTCAACAGGTAGTTGAAAACGCGCTGTCGTGGAAACAGTGCAGTCACGATCTTCTGTAGGAGTTGAGGACACGTAGGAGACGGCATTGGCTGGTATTTCAAGTTTGCCATGACTACCTTGTAAGGTCTGCCCCACAAGTCTTTGTCCACCTCGTTGATTAGCTCTTTCCAGCAGTTCTTCTTGCTATCCTTGATGGCTTTGTTTAAGTCTCGACGAGCTTTCTTGTATTCTGCGACTAGTTCCGCTGAGTCAGGCCGCCGATAACCACGCTGAGATATTCTTCTTTTCTTGAGACACTCTTTCCGTAGGAAGCTGATGTGTTCGTTCCACCAGTGCACCGAAGGTCTTTGGTTCATGCCCCGTTTACGAGGCATGCAGGTGTCGCAAGCCTGGGTCACTCTCTTCATCAAGTCCTTGGTCATTTCTTCTGCAGATCCAGTAGTAAGCGGTTCACTATTTAGGGCAGCTACTAGAGCACCTGGGTCAAAGGATTTCACCTTCCACCCAACAATGTCAAGTTTCTTAGCCGGTCTTCTAGGATTCTGGTCCTTTGATACTTCCCAGAGAATCGCATTGTGATCGCTGGCCGTGTAGATCTCCATCACCTTCCAGTCGTAGTTTCCTCTGATGAGGCTGCTGCTGACAAAAGTAAGATCCACAATAGAACTTGCGTCTCCTTTAGTGTACGTCGGCGCATCGCCGCTGTTTAACAATACTACATCTAACGTAGAAAAAGCTTCCAGTAGTTCTTTACCTCGAGCGTTGGTGTGTTTGCTGCCCCATTCCACTGCCCAGGCGTTGAAGTCTCCAGCTATTGCCACTGGGTAGTACTGCTTCGCGTCCTCCGTCAGTCGATCCAGAAAGTCCATGAATTCAACAATAGTGAGGCTAGGTGGTGTGTAGCAGCTGTAAAAGCGGATGCCATCTACCGATGCTGCTACAAAGCCGGCGCTGCCATTGTTAACGACACTCTGGAAGGGGAGCTTGCGACAAGACCATATGACAGCTTTTTTGGTGCAGTCAGTTTCCCATGGTTGGCCGCCGAGGTGTTTATACGGTTCCGATATAAGCACAAGGTTAAGCTTCTGTTCACGTACTGTCTGCATGAGCAAATCATGTGCCGCTTCACAGTGATTGATGTTTAGCTGCAGTATTCTCATTTTCTTTTATCAGTTATCTTCTTGAGTGCCTCTTGGTATACTGGGCATCTGCTTGTGCTGGCATGATGGGCGTTATTCTCTGTACCGGATTGATCCGCACACAGTGCGCATTTAGCAGGCTTATTACATTCGGCGATTTTGTGTCCCTCTTCTCCACATTTAATGCAAAGTTTGGAGCGGTCGACTTTACTTGTGCACTGAACCGCACGGTGTTCAAAATGCCAGCATTTATAACATCGGACTGGTCTTAGTACTGTTCTAATACGACAATTGGTCCAGCCGATCCTAATCTTACCGTGTTCTCCTACCACTTTCTGCGCTACCGTTGCTGCCAGAGTCACCGACGCAATTTGTGTTCTGCTACGTAAGACCTTACGAATTTTAATGGCCTCTACTGTTATACCACAATCGTTTCCAGCTGCCTCTTGTAAAGCTGTTAGAATGTCATCTTTAGTTGTAGTATCGTCAATATCGCGAATTTCCAGGTCTTCTTCAGGTCCTGTACTAATGACATTTGCGTCCTCCTTAAGTATTCCCGCGATAGTCTTCTGCAGGTCTTTACCTCTATCACTACTGCCTTTCGACAGCGTGATGAGAATGTTCCCTGTCGCGGTCCTGCGTATCTTCTCCACTGTGTTGCGGACCTGATCTGGGTGAACGTCCGCCTTGATCCGTGTAAGTATTTCAGAATACTTATCTTTGTTTGCTGGACGGATAATAAGTGCCTCCGGTCTCATTGCTGTTCTTCTTGGCTTCTGGTTCGGCTTCGGTGGAGGCACCAGAGGTTTTTCTGGGGACAGTTTCTTGCGCTCCTTCTTCTTGTCCTTTCTGGACTGCACCTTTTCCCAGCCTGGCTTCTTGTTCTGTTCACAAGAGTTTTGTGGAAGATCCTTAACCACTTCCTGCTTCTTGATGGGATGACCAGGTCCAACGTCTTTCAGCTTCTTGGGAGTATGAAAAGCTCCGCCTTCGGGAGAACGAATTTTTCTTTTCAACTTCCTCAGGATGCAGCCGTCTTGGTCAAAGGATTCAGTCTCTGCCGTTGTGATAGTTTTACTTTCTTCTTCAGCGACTGATTCTCCGTCACCTTCGGCTCCAGTGTCCATCGCTTCTTCAACAACCACTTGACTGTTTCTCTCCGATGTAGCACAAGGGGTGCGGTGTAATGATGAGCGCCATTCTTCGTCCAGTTTCTTGAATCTTCCAAGAGCATTGACTACACCGGTTGTCTTGGTCTTTATCTCCTTGTGGATATTGACCTTAGTTTGGACAAACTCTTGCAGCTCAATGGTCAGCTTCTCAAGGCGCTCCAACGCTTGCGTTCTCTTCATGTCAGCGCTTGCTTCAATCGCTGCTTGTTGAGCATGAAGCCCGTTTCTATTCATGTTTGTTTCCTGTAACGTACTCATACTTTTTTGATTTACCAGCGCATCGTACGGAGTGGAGCGGGTTGCCATAACTAGGAACGGGTGTACCCTCGGAGATAGTACTCCTACCCCAGTTCCCTGAGGCCCAGCCGACACTTAGCCAGTCCCGGAATACACGGACGGACTAGACTCGCTCGGAGCGGTGAAGATTCCGATCTCTAACACTCACTGCGTACTTCCTGATCAAGGCCCGAAGTGGCTGGCTCCTGATCCACTGCTGCAACTTTCACCTCGGCAGAGCAAGCTCACATCAGCCGTGGCCTGCATCGTCGGAAACTACGATACAGGTTCCGGACACTCCCAGTGAGTTACAGCAGGAACCAATCGTCTTGCTAGGTCAGTTAGTGTGACCAACCCATTAAAGGGGAGTTTTGTCCACGGGAGCTTATTTTGTTTGGTTATTTTGCTTGGCTCCTACCCGCTGTACCTCATCAACTAAGAGATTAAGTGTCATCCAAGGACAGCGAGCGTTCTCCCATCCGCTCGGGGAGACGCGCCCGGTAGCAGTATCTCTTCTGCCCCGAGTGTGTGTGTGTGTGTGTGTGTGTGTGTGTGTGTGTGTGTGTGTGTGTGTGTGTGTGTGTGTGTGTGTGTGTGTGTGTGTGTGTAAGTACATAAACCTTTTATAACTTTTGAACGGTTTGACCGATTCATCGTGGTTGCTGCCATTCGAAACGGATTGGCCAAACTTAGATTTTGAATACAATTTGGACCGATTGGGACCGATAGATTTTGAGAAATCTTAAAAAAACTGTGAACATTTTTTTTTTTAAGTGGTTTTTTTTAATAACTTTTAAACGGCTTCATTGATCAACTTCAAAAACTAATCAGATCTTAACCTTGAAAAACCGCGTCGATCACCGCTAATTCAGTCAAAATCGGTTGATTTGTTCGAGAGATATCGTGCAGGAAAGAAAACCAAAAAAAATTGTTTTTTCGAAATTACTCCGAAATTTATAGTTCGATCGATTCAAACATAAAGATTCTTCATGAGACTTTAAAAACTGCGTCGAATACCGCTAATTGCTTGAAAATCGGTTCATTCATTTAAAAGTTGTTGCGATTTGAAAATTCAAAAAATATTATTTTATCAAACTTATATCAGACTTTTGAACTTGAAGAGCTCAAAAGCATAGAAGCGCTATCTCTTTTAGCTCGGAGAGCTCAAAACAACACATAAATTGTATTTTTGAGCTTGAAGCGCTCAAAAACAGCTTAAGTGCAAATTTAAGCGTCCAGGTATGGAATTAGCGGGAAGTTGCAGGGATGGCCTTCAGGGTCAACCGTTTTCCCAATTTTTTTATTTGCTGTATGACAATTTTTTTACAAGTTGCAGCCTGTTGAAAATCCCTCAAAAATTTGGATTTATTTCTTGCTCCTTTAATTTTTGTGAAAAGTGTATAAATAGGTCATTTCATTCCGTATCAAATTGGCCAATAGTTGGAACTGATGCCTTTCATTGCCTGTCGCGACTTTATCGTTATTGGATGCCTCGTTTGCTGCGAGTTTACCCCTCATCGCACTATCTGTGACAGTTCCCAGGTAATTGTAGTGTGTTACTGATTTGATAGGCTGACCCCTGTACTGGAGAACAACCTTTTCCTTTTTTCTGATTCTTCCTGAAGAACGGCGAAGCAGAATTTGTGTTTTACCGGTGTGTACTTTAAGTTTATTTGCCTCAAAGTATTATTCCAGGCAGCAGAAGTTTCTTTTTGCTTTTTCCATAGCGGCTGCGAAGAACACCGCGTCATTTGTAAAGAGTAGCGTCCATAAAGACTTTAGCCCGATATTCCCTGATAGCCACAATTTGAGTCAAAAAACCTAAACTGACGGGATTTTAGCCAAGTTGTATCAAAGTTCACTCAAAATCTTTCACTGCAGGAATCTGTATTAAATCTGTACTGAAGTTGCTTTAGAAATTCAAATAAATCTACACTGACATTTGAACTAAAGTTATTGACAAGAATTTTTTTGTAGAAGGCTGGCTAAAAGTTGTAATGAAATTACTGTGAAAGTTCATGTCAAGCTTGACTATAAATTATTTTGAAAAATTTTTCATTTACAAATATAAAGAAATAAATAGAAATCAAATTTTTAACTCACACTGATAGAATGATTTATTAACTATTGATAATTTAATTTATTTAAGACAATTATTAAATTTATTAAATTTTAATAAAATTTTTTAACAGTTAATAATTATATACAGTTAGTAATTATAATTACTTTAAGTATTTTTAATTAAAATGAAAATTGATTCACAGCCGCCCGGTGTCTCTTACACAGCCTCGCTACTTTTTTTTGAATTAAAAACTACTTTAATCATTTGAAATAATAATAAAAATTCATTCATAGCCGCTCAAGACCTCTAACTGACCCTCGCTATTGATTGTTTAATTAAAAATTACTTTTATTACTCCGAATAAAAATAGAAATTAATTCATAGCTGCTGATTGCCTCTCACAGAGCTTCACTACTTGTTTTTCATTTAAAAATTACTTTTATTATTCCGAATAGAACTGAAAATTCAGTCATAGCTGCCAAGTACTTTTTACTTACCCTCACTACTTGTTTGTCAATTAAAAATTACTTGAATTACTCGGATTAACAATAAAAATTCATTCATAGCCGCCCGGGTCTTCTTATTGACCCTCGCTACTTATTTTCCATTTAAAAATACTTTAATTATTCCAAAGAAAAATTAAATTTTATTTCTAGCCGCTTAGTTCTTCTTACTCACTCTCGCTTCTTCTTTTTCAATTAACAATTACTTTAGGTATTTGAAATAATAATAAAAAATTAGTTATTGCCGCCCAGGGCCTCTAACTGACCTAGCTTCTTATTTTACAATTAAAAAGTTTTTTAATTATTCTAATTCAAAATCAAAATTTCTTCATAGCCGCCCAGTGCCTCTAACTCACCCTCGCTACTGGTTATTCATTCAAAAATTACTTCAATTATTTGAAATAAAAATCAAAATTTACTCGTAGCCGCCCAGTGCCTTTACTTGACACTCCACACTAATTTGTCAATTAAGAATGACTTTAATTATTAGATATAAAAACAAAAAGTTATTCATAGCCACTCAGTGCCTCTTACATACCCTCGCTACTTATTTGTTAATTAAAAATTACGTAAATTATTTAAAATAAAAATTAAAGTCCATTCATAGCCGTCAGTGCCTCTAACTGACCCTCGCTACTTATTTTTCAATGAAAAATTTATTTAATTATTCGAATTAAAAATCGAAGCACTTGGCATAGTCACCGAGTGCCGCTCCGTGAAAATCGCCATAAATTTTTCATGAAAAATTACTTTAATTATTCCGAATAAGAATAAAAATTCATTCATAGCCGCCCAGAGCCTCTACTTGATACTAACGACTAATTTTCCAATTAAAAATTACATTAATAATTCTAAATAAAACTAAAAATTAATTTATATCTGCCCAGTGCCTCTTACTCACCGTTGATACTGGTTTTTCAACTAAAAACTACTTTAAGTATTCGAAATAAAAATAAAAATTTATTCGTAGCCGCCCAATGCCTCTTACGGACACTCGCTACTCATTTTTTAATTAAAAATTACTTTAATCATTCGAAATAACAATAAAATATCATTTCATATTCGAGCGCATAAAGACCGGCAAAATGTGTAACGTCACTTCAATGCTTATAAACGCGTTTCCACACACCCTCCCACGCACTCCCATATATCCACCCACGCATCCACCCACGCATCTACCCACGCATCCACAAGGTTGTGACGTGAATTATTGTTTATGGCAACGGTTTTATTAATTCATTTCTAGGTTATGTAAATATGCCATTTATTTACGCTACTATCTTTTGTTTAAAAATTATTCATCTTTCATAGGTTATGTAAAGATGTCATTTATTTACGCTATTTTTTGTTTAAAAAAAGAAAAATCTGTCATTTAATCGATTGTGTTTTGTTTAGTATTTATTGGTTATGATACGTTTAGTATTCGTTAGTTAGTTGAATGAAGAAGAGGGCCTCCAACATATAAAAGTTAGTATAATTAATATATTCACGTTGATTATATATTTTATTTTAATCTTAGGGTGTGCCAAAATGTAACTTCCGTGGAGAACCTTTTAAAATTGGAATTTTGAGTTCCGCTTTTAACAGGGGCTGTGCTTGGGCATTTCCTGCGATATTTTTATGTGAGATGATGTATTTGATTTTCATAGAATTTTTTAACAGAAGCTTAGTTTGGGAATTTCCGGTGAAAATTCAAAATCTGGCCGCAAGTACCCAATTAAATCTTCTGTTAAAAAATTCTATGAAAACACCGGCACACAAAAAAAATTAAGTAGAATGTGCATTTGACCAGACCTACCTAAGGGTACGTATTTTGGTCCGCTGAATCCGAATTCGAGGTCAGTTTGACCCCTACACCCTCGAAATTTCGAGAAAACTTCAAAAAACCGTAAAAATGATGAAAATTAGCAGTTTTAATGATAAAAAAATATGCATCCTGAAATAAAGATCGTATTTGGGGTCCATCAAAAATTCCCTCTTTCAATTTCGCATCACTTATTGCAGGGAACTTTCCTCTCAAGTACGCAAAACAATCACCATCTTTATTCAGAGCTTTTACGTACTGTTTTGTGAGTCCCAACTTGATATGTAGTGGTGGCAGCAAATATTTGGGAGGCTGAATTAAGGGTGGTCGTATAACGTTATGGAAACCTGGATTCAATGCAGATCTTGATGGTCATTCTTTTTTGACATAGTGATTTTTCCGGTCTCTGCTATCAAACAAACATAAATAGCAAGGATATTTGGTGAATCCCGATTGCTGACCTAAAAGAAGTGTTGCAATTTTGAGATCTTCACAAATTTTCCAGTTATGCTCTGAATATTTTATTTTTCCAATACAATCTGTAAATTTTCATAAGTTTCTTTCAGTTTTTTCGAATAAGCTATTGGAATCGACGCAAATTCATTCCCAATATGAAGCAAAACAGCTTTAAGACTTCGTTTCGATGAATCGATAAAAATTCTCCAATCATCATCCTTATACGTGTTCGGTTTCAATTCATCAACTAAAGCTTTAACATCTGAACAGTATACCACCGAATTTTGATCGTCGTTCATAAAAAATTTCCGGAATTTTTTTTCCCTATTTCGATAGAATGTCACTGATACACCTTTAGCCAACAAATGTTTTTCTTTCAACCTTGACGCAATTAATTCAGCTTCATCTTTCGGTAAAGGCAAGTCTTGAACCAGATCATTCTTCTCGGCTAAACGTTTCAGGGTCTTTTGTTTTTCTGCCAGGTAAGTACTCTTCATCTTCTAAATATTCTTCTTCCGAACTTTTTTCAACTAGCGTATCGTCTTCTTCTACATCTATTTCTTCAACCGTATTAATTTCCTTGACAACTTCTATTTTTTGTGGCTTAATAGCTGATGAAACATTGGCGCATACAATTTTGTTTTTTGTATTCCAGGTGAACCCGGTAGCATCTGTCATACAGAAATAACAATTCTGTAAACCAGTTGGTGAAGACCATATCATTGGTATTGTGAATTTCAAGTTGTCCTGTTTCTTGTTTTTTTCCCACCGGGTTAACATCATATTACATCGACTACAAATCGTATGTGGAACCAATGCTGAATCCAAATTAGTATTTTGGAGACCAAAACATCTTCATAAATTTGTTTGATCTTATCAGACAACGATCTTCGATTCCTTTCCAAATTGAATTCTCCACAAATGTAACAAAATAAATCAGGAATTTTATTACACAGATGAGAATTACTTCTTGTAATAGTATACTCTCCAGTAGCCAAGTTTCCCACTTCTGAAGAGCTGCAGTCGCTTGATGACGACGTCTGTGAGCCTGCTTTCTCACCCTGACCAGACGCCGATACTGGGCTCCAACTCCCTGCATCGTAAAGTACTTATCACTTGTACCTGCCATGACGGTACACACGCCGTTAACCCAGGGATTCTGCCTGATGGTTTTGTTGCCCACCGTCACCACGTGGAGGTGCCCTGGTTACAGGCACAAGCAATTAAGTCTTCAAAAGTAAAAAACGAGAGTAAAAAAACAAAAAAAATTACTTTTTTCGGAATTTTGGAGGGTTTCTGTGATTTTTTTACATTTAAAATGGCTCGTGGTCTCAATAAAGTGTCGATTCATATTCAGCGGATCGAAATACATGAAAATCGCGCTTAGTTTAGTTCCAAAAAATTTTTTTATCATTAAAACTGCCGATTTTCATCATTTTTACGGTTTTTCGAAGTTTTCCCGAAATTTCGAGGGTGTAGGGGTCAAACTGACCTTGAATTCGGATTTAGCGGACCAAAATACGTACCCTTAGGTAGGTCCGGTCAAATGCACATTCTACTTAATTTTTTTGTGTGCCGGTGAAATTAAATACATCGTCTCACACCAAAATATCTCAGGAAATGCCCAAACGCAGCCCCTATTAAATGCGGAACTCAAAATTCCAATTTTAAAAGGTTCTCCACGGAAGTTACATTTTGGCACACCCTAATATATATAATATATATATATTTATATATATATACATATATATATATATATATAAGAGATTTTCACCTATATATTGACTCATCACGATATCTCTGGAACCATAAGGCGTAGAGACTTGAAATTTTGTAGGAATATTCCTTTCGCCGAGTAGAGGTCAGCTAAGAACGGATTTTACGAAATTACACCTAAAAGGGGGGGTTGCGGGGGCGTTAACAATGAAAAATTCCCATTTTTTAACTATAGCTCCTATCAACTCCAATTTTAGTAGGAATCTCCTATTTGTGATGTAGAAATGATCTACGAGCGGATTTTATGACAATCTACTCCCAATATGGATTGCGGGGGTGGGCGTTAACAATGAAAATTAAAAATTTCCAAGCTATAGCTCCTACAGACTCTTAATTTTCTATGAACTTTTTGTAAGTGATGTAAAAATAATTAATGAAGAAATTTTACGATATCCTACCCCACAGGAGGTTGCAGAGGTGAGTCTTAACAATGAAAATTTCAAATTTCTGTGTTGTAGCTCCTAGAAGCTCCAAATTTGATAACTATCTGCTGTATGCAATGAGTTAAAACTAAGGAAATGAAAGTATTTACTAGAGTTATTTATTGAAATATAGATTAACTATAAAGTTGAAATACGAAAATGAAATCATCTTCTTCTTATATTTATATAGGAGACTTTCTTCAGATATAGTCACTTATCACGATATCTCTGGAACTATAAGACCTAGAGACTTGAAATTTGGAAGGAATATTCCTTTCGCTGGGTAGAGGTCTGCTAAGAACGGATTTTACGAAATTCCATCCACAAGGGGGGTGCGAGGGCATTAACAATGAAAAATTCCCGTTTTTAAACTATAGCTCCTATCGACTCCAAATTTGGAAGGAATCTTCTGTAAGAGATGTAGAAAAATAATCTATAAGCAAATATTACGATATCTCACCCCAAAGAGGGTTGCGGGGGTGGGTACTAACAATTAAAAGTTCGAATTTCCAAGCTATAGCCTCTGTAAACTCCAAACTTAATAGAGGTCTTCTATATGTGATATAAAAATGATCTCATAATGGATTTTACAACGAATCAACTCCAATAATGATAGTGGGCGTGAGTGTTAACAATAAAAAATCTTAATTTCCAAAATATAGCTTCTAAAAGCTCTAAATTTGGTAGAAATTTTTTATCTCTTATGTAGAGATAACCTCAAAATGGATTTCAATAAAGTCTACTTCCGATAGGAATTGCGGGGCTGGGTGTTTGAATTTTAAATTTCCATTTTCAAACTGTAACTTTTACAAACTCGAATTTAGGTCGGAATCTTTCATTTGTCATGAGGAGATCATCACAAAACGGATTCCAAAAAATTCTACTTCCGATAGGGATTGCGAGGATGGGTATTAAAATCTAAAATTTTAATTTCCAAACTGTAACTGCTGCAGATTCTAAATTTGGTAAGAATTTTTGTGTACGATGTGAAGTTCAGCTGAAAATGGATTTTCTCGAATTCTTACCCCAAAAGGGATCATGGGGTCGTTAACAATGAAAATTTCTCATATCCAATCAATAGTTTTTATAGACTCGAAGTATTGTTGGAATCTTTTATTTATAATGTAGAAATCATCTCGAATAGGATCTTACGAAGTTCCTTCCCCACATAGGAGTACGGGAGTGATAATTGTCAAAAAATTCATATTCTTCAAATACAGTTCCTACAAATATAAAATTTGATAGAATCTCAAGAGAAACAGACAAATACCGGGATGGCCTCCAAGGTCAACGGATTTAAATATTTTTCTTACTTAATAGTAATATTTTCTTACATTAATCGTCTCTTTTGCAGCGGCAAAAAAATCATTGTAACGTTTCCAAAATTTAACATTGCATATAGCTATTCAGTCAACGGACTAAGAATTTTACATACATTTTATTTTTGCTGATCACATAACCGATGAATTGTTCTTATTACGGGATCGCGAAAATGTAACAGATTAAAAGCATTGCATTTTCTAAACACATGAGATATAGAAAATAAATTTGAGATGTAGAAAATATAGAAAAAAATAAATAAAAATGAAACTTAAAATTTAATTTATTTTCTTTTCAGTTCGCCCAGCGAAGCGGGCGGGAACCGCTAGTATTACATATATGTATATATGAAATATATATCAAAAATGCATGTGGGTACTCAAATGAAAGCTCTTGATGAATGTAACATCGGAATGAGCTTATATCGTTAAAAACATTATTAGTTAACAAAATACATTATCATTCGTTAATTATTAACATTTTCGTAAATATAAGTCTATTATGATTTTATACTCATCGAGACTTTTCATTTGAATGCCCACATGAATTTTTTCATAAATTTTACATAGATGATATTTATAAAATATATGAAAAGTGCTTGTGGGTACTCAAGGTCAACAACAATTTATAAATAAAAAATCTATTAAATAAACATTTTACCGCGGACTGAATTGTGAATCTAAACCATTCTCGAATCCACCGGAAGACACACAAAAAATTTCATTAAAATCGGTCCAGCCGTTTAGGAGGAGTTCAGTGACAAACACACGCACAGAAGAAATATATATATATATATATATATATATATATATATATATATATATATATATATATATATATATATATATATATATAAATATATATATATATATATATATATATATAAAGATTTGCATTAATTATATCACATTATAATAACGTTTATTGTAAAATATCAAATTCTATCACAGCTCATAATTATCTTTTATAATTTCAAATGTAAAAAATGTTAATTTATTCAGTGAATAGAATTATTATCATGTATTCTAGCTATAGGGTTATAAAAAGTGTCAAAAGAAAATTGCTATTTTTGCTACTTATTTTAAATAAATATTTGTTAACAGTTAACAAATATTCATTGACCATTAATAAATATTTATTAACTATTAATAAATATTTGTTAAAGGTTAACAAATATTTATCAACCCGTCAGCACTCACGTGAACTTTTCGGTAATCTTTACTCTCGTGATGAGAAATTCGCTCACGTTTAATCTGCATGCGGCCGAACAGCTATACACTTACGAAGATACACGAACTTGCCCGAACGTTATCGAAAGTCAATTTTTTTTGTTACACCTATAATCCCGTGATGAGAAGAATGCTCACAATTTCCGACGCGTATGAGAAAAATATTTTTTTATAAATTATATATAACACTAGCTGTTACCCGCCCGCTCCGCTGGGCACTTTATAGAATTGTATTTTTAGATCTAGACTTGAAATTTAATTGGAGTATTGTTTTGACTTGCACAGATTCCAAATTCCATCGGATTGGCCTGCATCTTTTATCCATGTGATTATTCTAGCTAAAATTCATTGTAACTTTCAATGTGCAATCACTATAACATTCCTGTGGCTTTCTTCCAAAAATGAATATTATTTGATACGAAGAAAAAAATTTGAAATGAGCATTGAAAGTTTCAGTTAAAGTAATTGCAGGTCTCATGATTGTCGTTGAAATCTTTCTAGCTTAAGGTGCGACTTATTTTTCCGTTAATTAAAAGTTCCTCCGTGACATCAGTTATTCATAGAAAATTATTTGTACATGGTTTTTACGAATTTTTTCATAAAAAGTAGCCAATTTTTTTTTCCATATTTCAAGTGTTTAGAACATGCATTGATTTTAATCTGTTACATTGCCGCGATCCCGTAATAAGAACAATTTATCGGCAATGTGATCAGCAAAAATAAAATGTATGTAAAGTTCTTAGTCTGTTGACTGAATAGCTACATGTAATATTAAATTTTGAAAACCTTACAATGACTTATTTGCCGCTGCCAAAGAGACGATTGTTTTAAGGAAATATAATTATTAAGAAAGCAAAATATTTAATCCGTTGACTTTGGAGGCCATCCCGGTAATTGCGTGTTTCTCTTGAGATTCTATCAAATTTTATATCTGTAGGAACTGTATTTGAAGAATATGATTTTTTTGACAATTGTCACTCTATGTTGGGGAGGAATTTCGTAAAATCCTATTCGAAATGATTTCTACATTATAAATAAAAAATTTCAACAAAACTTCGAGTCCATAAAAACTATTGATTGGAAATGAGAGATTTCCATTGTTAACGCCCCCGCAATCCCTTTTGAGTTTAAAATTCAATAAAATCCATTTTTAGCTGAACTTGATATCATACACGAAGATTTCTATCAAATTTAGAGTCTGCAGAATTTACAGTTTGGAAATTAAAATTTTAGATTTTAACACCCACCCCCGCAATCCCTATCGGAAGTAGCATTTTTTGGAATCCGCTTTGACATGATCTCCTTATGACAAACAAAAGATTCCTTCCTAATTTCGAGTTTGTAGAAGTTATAGTTTGAAAATAAAAATTTGAAATTCTAACACCCACCCCCGCAATCCCTGTCAGAAGTAGAATTTATTGAAATCCGTTTTGAGATGATCTCTACATGACAAATAAAAGATTCCTATCAAATTCACAGGTTTTAGAAGTTACAGTTTGAAAATGAAAATTTCAGATTTTAACAGCCACTTCTGCAATTCCTATCGAAAGTAGACTTCATTGAAATCCATTTTGAGATGATCTCTAAACGCCCACTCCCGCGATCATTATTGGAGTTGATTTGTTGTAAAATCCGTTCTTATATCATTTTTATATCACATATAGAAGTTTTCTAATAAATTTGGAGTTTATAGGAGCTATAGCTTGGAAATTCAAAATTTTCATTGTTGATACCCACCTCCGCAACCCCCTGTGAGGTGGGACATTGTAAAATTTGTTCATCAATCATTTTTACATCTCTTACGGAAAATTCCTACAAAATTTAGAGTCTGTAGGAGCTATAGCTTGACAATTGAAAATTTTCATTGTTAACACTCACCCCCGCAACCCTCTGTGGGGAGAGATATCGTAATATTTGTTTATAGATTATTTCTACATCTCTTACAGAAGATTTCTACTAAATTTGGAGTCGATAGGAGCTATAGTTTAAAAACGCGAATTTTTCATTGTTAACGCCCCAGCGACCCCCCTTGTAGATGGAATTTCGTAAAATCCGTTCTTAGCTGACCTCTACTCGGCGAAAGGAATATCCCTACCAAATTTTAAGTCTCTAGGTCTTATAGTTCCAGAGATATTGTGATGAGTGACTATATACGTGGAAATCTCTTATATATATATATATATATATATTATAATGGTCTTTTCACTGGCACTGGCGTCGACAGGGCCGGAGAGCACCACCTAAAGTGGCTTACCTGGGTTTCGAAGGTAGTTGGGTGCCAGGAACTTACCGTTCCACGATTCGAAGTCGTTGTCGTTTGTCGTCGGGCGGCGGGTCGATGACGAAGAGATTTAAAATTTGAATGAACGGCGAAACGTAAAATGCTTAATTCTAAGTAAGCTTGAGAAAAGAAAGACAAAAGAAACAGTAATTGCCGAATGTCCAGTCAACAATTTATTTGAACAGTCGCCAAGAATTATTAATAATTTTCCAAAAATTACTATAATAACAGTTAATTCTTTGCCGAATAAACGAACAATAATAACTTAAAGAACATCAATAATATTGATGCGTCGGTGGCTCGCAGATAATAATTCAATTGACTTATAATTCATACGATGATGATGTAAGCAATCAATCGATCTTCCAATTAATTAATCATAACCAAAAAATTAACTTCGGTCCGTCAATGGCGCGCACAATTCCCAATTAATTTATTTATTTATTTATTTATTCATTTAACAGTACATTGAACCCTACAGCAATGCCAATGATTGGGTTCCATAGAAAAAGAAATGAATATAACAATTGTTTTATTATAGTAAAGCTTAAATATAAAATTAATAGTAGTAAGTCTATGATTTATCTGATAAATTGATCATATATTATTTAATAGTAATTAACAGTTAGATAGGATGCACTAAGTCAGTGTCCAATTGAGGAACAAAGTTTTGCAAGAGAGCCCACATTATTTATCGTGTGGATGTCAAGGCTGTTATCAATTTTATAAAACAAGTTAAAAGCATACATTAAACGATAAATAGGAGCAGATGCAGCGAAGTTAGTACTCATTAGTGGAATTTGAAAGGGAACATTACTCCTCCAGGTCGGAGTTCTGAAAGTAATTGCATTTTAAATCTACGACAAAGTTCTTCCTTATCCGAGCCCGGTTTAGGGTAAATTCGGTCAATTTTCCATACTAAAAATTTAAGGAATATGTGTTGAACTTTGTCGATCTTATTGATGTGAACATCAAAGATAGGAGACCAGACCACCGCAGCATACTCGAGACGCGATCTAACCAGGGAAAAGTATACAGATTTAATGGCTTTGATTGAGATTAAGTTACGACTAGATCTATTTACAAATCCTAACTAACTAATCTTCCACGAGGAGGTAACCACTGCATTGATGTGAGGTTGAAAGTTTAGCTTATTGTCAAAAACAACACCCAAGTCGCGATGAACTGACACTCTCAAGATCTGGGTGTCACCAATATAATAATCAAAAAGTATAGGCGACTTATTTCTGTAGTATGACATTATTTTACATTTTTCACGATTTAACATTAATTCATACTTATTACATAGGTCAACAAATTGATTTATAAACAATTGGAGCCTTGAGCAGTCCCGCACTGATCCAATAGTAACATAGAGCTTGGTGTCATCAGCGAATGCATCAATTTCACAATTTAAATCACTATTTCTTAGGCTAGATAGGATATTATTTATAAAAATTATGAACAACAGGGGACCAAAGTTGGAGCCCTGTGGAACACCTGAAGTAGATTTGAAAACTTTAGAGAATTTACCCTCGAAAAGTACTTTATTCTGTCTATCTGATAGATAGGATGATAGTAGGATAACCAGGCTCTTCGGAATACCCAACTCAGTTAGTGCTTCGACCAACCTCCATAAGCTAACCCTGTCGAAAGCCTTTGAGAAATCTGTGTATAGTGTATCAACTTGCATATTATCAGCAAATGAGCAATGTATGTATTTTGTGAAACATAAGAGATTGGTTGCTGTTGATCTGCAAGGTACAAAACCATGTTGTGCTGGTAAAAGAATATCTTTAAATTGAGAATATATTTTAGTGTATAAGTAGATTTCAAAGACCTTCGAGAAGGCGCAAAGGATGGAGATGGGTCTATAATTTGATATAAGAGAGGGATCTCCAGACTTTAGGATAGGTAAAATTTTAGATGTTTTCCAGTAGTCAGGATAGATACCATGTTTAAGGCAGCTCGTGAAGATAAGTGTCAAGGGCTCAACAAGTAAGCCAGCGTATGAGCGGACCAGAGAGCAAGGTATCCCATCAGTACCTGCAGACAGTTTGTCTGGTAATTTAAGTATTGAGGCAAGAGTTTCCTCAGTATCAGGTGTAAGCACAGAGTCCAATCCAGTCGTTTGTTGAATGTGAGCAGTAATCTGACCAGAAGGTGGTAAGAATACTGAACCAAAGTAATCAGCAAAACCATCAGCAATTGTCTCTGGGTCCACTGTGTCTATACCGTTCACAGAGAACGACTGAGCAGAATTATTACAGTTTTTTAGTTTCTTCAGGAAGGACCAGAAAGCAGTCGGATGTTTTATGAAGTTCTTTTCAGCTAGTTCAATGTATTCAATACGAGCTTTTGATATTAGTAACTTAAGAGTGGATCTTAAGCGAGAGAATTGCTGATGGTGAAACTGAGAGCCAGTTGTCTTAAATTTACGCCTATGGGCTTCTTTCAACCTCAAGTCATCTTTAATTTTAGAGTTGAACCATGTTGGATATTCCCTTTTCTTCTTACCAGTATGGCTTATAACAGGTGCACATACCTTAAGTATAGAATTAAATTTATTATAAAAATAGTCACAATTAGTATCAGGGTTATTCTGTGAAAGGATAGAATCCCAGTTTGCCAAAAGCAGTTCCTGTACAAATCTATCTTTATTAATTAAGTTAAAGTTAAATTCCTGATGCTCAGGAGAAAAGCGAGACATTTTCGTAACTCTGTAAAAACTTACAGAGAAACTGAGAGCTGGATGATATGAATCTACACCAACCAGGGACCATGACGATCCTTCCACAGAGCAATTTAAATTCGAAAATACCAAATCAAGACATTTATGCTGAAAGTTATAGATAAAGTTGAGCTGATTAAGTCCAAATTGTTCTTGCCAGGTGCGCAAACAGTTAGATTTTATATCATAGGCTGGTGGCCCGGTTTTATTAACAAAACACGGAGAGTTGAAATCACCAAGCACTAGTATATGGAGATAATCTTGAAGAAACACTTCCAGATCCTCGAAGAATTCCTCAAAAAGATGGAGACTGATGCTCGGTGCAATGTATACGGCCAGCAACAGAAGTGATGAAGTCCCAGGTGTAGAAATTTTAACACAAACAACATCAGTGTCCTCATATTTTCCAGCGAAGCGATTAATGTCAATTATGGTTGATACAAGGACAGTGCTGACTGCTATAAGTACTCCACCATCTCTTGATTTAGTCTTTGGTTGTCTGTCAGCGCGAAAGACATTGAAAAGATGTAAATCCATGGATTCCGACGAGAATTTATCTGGAGACGCGGGTTTAATAAAGATTCAGAGAATTTGCCGATTCTGATACATTTCTGTATTTTATTGGCATCTAAATTTAGAGCACCAATAGCAGTCTTAATACGAGAAAGATCGCTTAACTCACCACTTGCATTATCAGAATCAAGACCATAAATGATAATATTTTTTCTGCGCCTGGTCCGCTCTTCAAGTTCATTGATAAGGTCATCTTGGTTTACTGCATCAACTGAGCAATTGTTGGTTGAAGATTTCAGATTATCATACTTAGATTCTAACAATTCATATTTCTTTGCTAGTTTAGCATTTTCTTCGGATATATTGGTAATCTGAATTTAAACATTATCAAACTTCTTTGAGATGTTGTCAATTGACACATTAAGGGATGATTGTATCAAGATTAGGCGTTTGTTCATCGATTCTTTAATGGTAGCAAAATTCTCCGACATTGCTGCTTTTAAACCGCTATGCATATTCTTCGTGTGTTGATCAAGCGATTCTGTAAGACTTTCTTTGATTGATTCTTTCACTGTTTTTGATATCATATCCTTGAAGTCACATTTAAGCTCATCCACAAGAAGTTCTTTAAAAGACTCCAGTGTTTGATTGGCTGGTGACAGGTCAGCGCAGCATCTTTTGAAAGCACCTTCGGGGGTTTTTCCCGTTATAATAGCACAGCTAGGATGATATATAGACCTACATCTGGAGCAAGAAATTGGCCTGGTAACAATAACTGCATCACAAAGTGTGCAGTTGTGTGACGAGGGTTGTGTTGGTGAGGTGCTTGTTTTGTTAGCTGACATTATGACCACAGGTGTTGTTTGTAAACACTAGTATTAGTGAACACAATCACCACTTTGATGGTAAAACAGGTCTGTAAGAGATTGATTGATTGATTGATAACTTTATTTATGCCAAGGCACAGGCCAAATGGCAATTTAAATATAAAATATTTTCATCTTAAAAATTAATAATATTAAATGTAAATGTAAGTACATAATTCTTAACCTAGATTTTAGAATAATATTGCAAAAATAATATTTTAAATTTACTTTCTTTCAAAAACTTTTAAACATTTTAAACTTTTTTAAACTGATTTGACTATTGTCTTAATTTAAATCCTTTAATTAGTATAAAAAGTACTGTAATCAACAAATTTAATTTATCAATTGTTTAATTTATCAACTGTCTAAATTTAGCAAATAGTCCAAAAATTTATTTTTGAAGACTTCACTGCTACTCGAATTTACAATTTCAACAGGTAATTCTTCCCACATACGAATCACGGAGATCAAGAAGCAGTGCTCCATATAGGTGGCAGCAAAATGATGTAGCTTGAAGGTAGTATGTTTTTTAGCTGCTAGCCTATTAGAACGTCTAACATCAATGTCTTTAATGAATAGTTCTCGTAAATACTTGGGCTTTTCAACTTGAAGTAACTTATAAAAATAAGAGATCATGTAGTACATTCGGCGATACTTTACAGACAACTATCCCAGTTCGCGCCTGAAAGGTGAAATATGCTCATCTTTTTTGAGATTAAAGATAAATCTGATAGAGCAATTAATTGCATGTTGTAGCTTTAAATTGCAAACCCAAAACTCCAGTTTTAACAATACTCAGTAGCTCATTAGGATTTGAATAAAATTGTCAATTTTTAAAGTATTCATCAGCGAAATTGATAAGGCCAGATGATCACAGTTTTTAAAGTTTCTGTAGGTTAATCTCTTTGGTGGACGTTTTAAGTTAGATTTCATAAACGAGGATAACTTGGTTTCATTATCCAGTTAAATGACGTCCAACCAGGAATCAGAATTGTTTTTGTGGAAAGTAGCACCATAGGGTACACAATAAAGTGATTATTCAGCTATGAAGTTCTTTAGATGGTTCGAAGTGTAGGTATCTTCCAACAAGTTGCAATTTAAATCACCAGCGATAATAATGTTATTATATATAGTGTAAATGCGAGATAATAAAAGTTGAGATCCAGAGAATAAGGTGACATCAGCTATCAAATATTCTGGTTAGTTTAAATAATCAGAAGTTGAAATATGTAAAACCTTGACTTTTAAGGACTCATGGACAAGACAGGCCACTCCATCTCCCTGGATGTAACAACCAGTATCTGCATGTTTAAGGGTTCGATCTCTTCGAACAATATTGTAGCCATTCAGTGAAAAGATACTGTTATCGTGCAAGGGTTTTAACCACGTTTCAACCAGGATAATTATATTAGGTTGAGTATCATTAATCAAATTCAAGAATTGAGCAGTATGGCCAATAAGGCTATTTATATTTAGACTAAGTACATTTAGTGATGAAGATATATTTTTTGTTGAGCTATTAGTTGAATCAGTTGACTGTTAATCTAGTTTAGTAAGATCAGAAACACATTTAATTTTAAATATTTCAGAGCCATCATCTCTTTTCGCAAAAATTTGTCCACTTGTCACCCAAACATACTTGATCTGTTTTAATTTAGCCTTTTATTTAGTTTGTAAAAGTAGTTTATATATCTCAGGCAGTAAAAATTCATTGACGTATATAGCACCTTTGAAGTTTTGATCAACATAGTCCGGAAACACAATTTTAGCTAAAAGATTTTTTGACTTGCGTTTCGAACTTATAATGAAATCACGCATTCGAGAAGACTTCAAATCAACAAGATAAGAATGATTAACCTTATCTTGTCTCGGTCTACTTTTATTTTGAAATTCGCGAACGCTCAAAACGTTACTGACCAGATGCGGCAACTCTAGGGCATTTAAAACAGCAGACTGAATTTCAGAAGGCGATAAATTATCAGCCACCGAATTGGGAATACCTGCAATTACCAACTCAGTTGTACGGAATAAATTCAAGCCTCGTGGACAATAAAATTCCAATAAAAAAAAAATAGGTTAGAGTAATGAGCCTGTCTTTTTAAATGGGCCACTTGAAGAGCTGCGTAATAATTCGCGAACTTAATGACTCAATCCGAAGATTACAGCTTTATGAATACGATAAATATAAAATCACAATTAATCGGACACTTATAATACACTGAATACTTAAAAAGAGTATTCGAGTTACAGCATACGACTTACACACAGTATATATAACCAAAAATTAACTTCGGTCCGTCAATGGCGCGCACAATTCCCAATTTAACCTATAATTAATAATACAAGGTAATAAACAATTAGCTTTGCTCAAATTAATTAATAATTAAACAAAATAATAAACTCAATTCGGTCCGTCGGTAGATCGCAAATGCTCAAGAGCAATTATACTTCAAAATACAATACTCTAAATAATTAATTTATCTCAAATTAACTAATAATTACTTAAACGATGAAATAACCAATTAATTTGTCTCAAACTAATAAATCATCCAATAAAAGTTCAAAGTCGGTCCGTCAATGGCTCGCAAATTCCCAAAATTACTTTATAATTAGTAATACAATGGATGAAACAATTAATTTTTCCAAATAAATAAAAAGTTTAAATTCGGTTCGTCAGTGGCTCGCAAATTCCCCAATTAATTTGCAATAGCAAATTAAACACCATGTAGCTTTAATTTGACGATGATTCGCAAAATAATAATTCAAATGATTCAAAAATTCAACAATTTGGCGGGCTCGCGGCGGATAACTAATTACGGTCGGTAAATCGACTAAGCTTGCGGGTAATTGAAGCTCGAGATAAGTTTGGGCTCGCGCTCGGAGATGGCGCGTCAGTCGGGCTAGCTGTCTTACACAGCTCCAAATTTCTCGGGCGTTACGTTTAATAACAACAACAAAAAAAAATCACGTTCAATTGTCGGCATATATCACTGTTCCAACCAATAAGACCATTAACAATAGTAATAATAATGTGACACAGTTGGTTCAATGCCAGTGTCTCGAACAAAAAAAATATAATAAAAAAAAATAAATAATAAGTAGCGAACGCTCGACTTTGAATCTACGATTTAATTTACGAACACACACACAAATACACCCTGATGGTACCGTGCCTCTGAGTGTCGTCACACACGTCTCGATAATCCGAAAGGAATTTAATAATTACTTTCGTAAAAAAAAATTGATAAAATTTTATAAAAAAATTTACACCAAAAATCAAACTGATGAAATTTACTAAAATCGATCGCGATATCGCGGTGAGGACAACCTGGGGCTAAATTCGCGATCAGACTCACCCTGCGGCAGCAGTGAACCCCTCGGGTGGGTACTCGTCCAGGTAGCTGACTCTCAACGAAGTTGGCGGGATAGCAGGCGGAATGGCGTCGATGTCTCGGCGATGGCGTCTCCCACGTGCACATAATAATAATAATTAATCGTCACTCGGCAATAATCCACACAGTAGTCGTGAACAATAGCTTCGACAAGGTACAATCGTAAAATAAATCTTAACAATGTGCAATATTCAACTCAGTAATGGTGGTTAATTGCGTTGTAAAATATGTTAATGCTTGTAGTGGAATTTGTGCGACTAACAGGCACGGCGTCCAGATCAGAATCAATTTATTATGGCTGCCTCCTCGGCAACATGTGTTCTCTACTTTTCCGTTAGTTCAAAAACCTCGCATCCAATCAGCTCACGGCTTCTTCTAGGCGGCCGTTGTATTACGGGATGCGTCCAGTACTCCGTTGTGATCGATGATTGGTCAATATGTCACTCGGTTCGGCTTACGGCATCCAGTTGGTGCCTCGCTCGACTCAAGTTGCTCAAACGCCGTCGTCATTCATCGGTTTCAAATTTTGCTTCGCTCTCGCCGTGGTCCTCCTCCAGATGTCACGCTGGTCGTTGCTGGCTCTGTGTAAATTCGCGGGTTCGTCTGATCGCTCAACTGATTTTCGCTCTCACTCTAACATACTCTCTACAATATTCACACTCATTCATGCATACTTTTCAAATTCGGCGCGTTTTCTGTTATAAGCTTTACCTCGAGCTTCACACTCTGATCAGGAGGCCGCTTGGGGTGACACAGTCGCGTCGAATCTCCGCATTTCTTCAGCTGAGCCAAAATAATTAATAATGATAAAGAAAATTGACATAAACAAATAGCCAAACGAGTCTTTTGACATGGGGAATTTTTCCCATGTCACAATATATATAGACAAGAACCTTACAAAATTTCAATTGAATCCAGCCAACCGTTTTTTTTCCCACTTGATTGAATTTTTGAAAAAATTAAAGGAGCAAGAAATTTGCTCTGAAAAGGTCATGATTTTGATCAAAAATGAAAGAAAATTTTTTTTTCATATTTCTCTTAATTCTGTATTAGTGACTTAGTAAATTGAAGAAAAATAAAAAAAAAAAAATTCGAAAATTTATGAAAAAAAAATTCAAAAATTTTTGAACAATTTTTTTTTCTTCAAAAAAAATTTTTTTTTAATTGGCTCAAAATTCAAAAAATGTAGCAACTCACTTTTTCACCGACGGCCAATTAAAAAAAATTTTTTTTTTAATTTTTGGAATTTTTTTTTCACATTGTTAAAAAGATTTTTACATTGTTAAAATTCTAAATATTTTAATCATTTTCCTCGGTTTAGCGATTGTTTTCTCGACTTCTCAACCGTACTATGTTGTGTCGATTCATCCGACGAAGAAAAAGACTCAATTTTTACCACAGAATTTAATAATGGTATATACATATACATATATATATATATATATATATATATATTAGGGTGGGTCAAAAAAATCGATTATTTTTTTTTTAACTTCTAATATTGAAAAGTTGGTTCTCAGGCACCTCTAGAAGATGCTCACCAAATTTGAGCTCTTAATATTGATAGGAAGCTTATCCTCATCACAGTTTTATATGTTTTGTTAGTCTCTTATAAAAAAGATCATATCTCACTATTGATCAATTTTTTAGTCAAATCATTATACATATTTTTGTATAAAATTGAATGATCTACAAAAAAGATCTGATATGTGTAAGCGATTACATTAACCATTTCAAAGATATCCAAGATCAAAGTTTAAAAAATGTAATGTGGAAAGAAATTAAAAAAAAAAAATTTTTTTTGATAAATTTTTTAAACTTTGATCTCGAATATCTTTGAAATGGTTAATGTAATCGCTTACACATATCAGATCTTTTTTAAAGATCATTCAATTTTCTACAAAAATATGGATAAAAATTTGATGATAAAATTGATCAATAGTAAGATATGATCTTTTTTATAAGAGACTAACAAAACATATAAAACTGTGATGAGGATAAGCTTCCTATCAATATTAAGAGCTCAAATTTGGTGAGCATTTTCTAGAGGTGCCTGAGAACCAACTTTTCAATGTTAGAAATTAAAAAAAAAATAATCGATTTTTTTGACCCACCCTAATATATATAGCTGTTACCCGCCCGCTCCGCTGGGCGCTTTATAGAATTGTATTTTTAGATCTAGATTTGAAATTTAATTGGAAGATTGTTTTGACTTGCACAGATTCCAAATTCTATCAAATTGGTCTGCATATTGTGTCCACATGATTATTCTAGCTAAAATTCATTGTAACTTTCAATGTGCAATCACTATAACATTCCCGTGGCTTTCTTCCAAAAATGAATATTAATTGACACGAAGAAAAAAAATTTTAAATGAGTATTGTAAGTTTTAGTTAAAGTAATTGCAGGTCTCATAAGTGAAGTTGAAATCTGCCTAGCTTAAATTGTGACGAATTTCGCTGTTAATTAAAATTTCTTCCGTAACATCAATTATACATAGAAAATTATTTGTACTTGTTTCTACGAATTTTCTTAAAATGAGTAGCCAAATTTTTTTTCTATATTTCATGTGTTTAGAAAATGCAATGCTTTTAATCTGTTACATTTTCGTGATCCCGTAATAAGAACAATTCATCGGTTATGTGATCAGCAAAAAAAAATGTATGTAAAATTCTTAGTCGACTTTTTTGCCGCTGCCAAAGAGACGATTGTTGTAAGAAAATATCACTATCCGAACAAAAACAGTTTCACTGTAAAAAAATCGCGCCAAGTCCACGTTCATAAGACTATTAAGAGAAAAAAAAATTTTTTTTTTCTTCACAAAAAGATATAAAATAAAAAAATTGAAAAATCCAAGTAACCGATATGATTGTATACGATTTTCGAAAATTAAAAAAAATTTTGTTGTAAATTTAAAAATTAAAAAAAAATTTTTGAACGTACTTGGTGTGCGTCATTGTGTATTTCAATTTTTTTGAAAGTCCTAGTAAATAAATTTTACGAATTTCATTAAAAGTAAAATATTTTGCAACCACGCACACCAAGTACGTTCCAAATTTTTTTTTTTTTAATTTTTAAATTTACAACAAAATTTTTTTTAATTTTCGAAAATCGTATACAATCATATCGGTTACTTGGATTTTTCAATTTTTTTATTTTATATCTTTTTGTGAAGAAAAAAAAAATTTTTTTTTCTCTTAATAGTCTTATGAACGTGGACTTGGCGCGATTTTTTTACAGTGAAACTGTTTTTGTTCGGATTTTAGTATTTTTTGTAATTATAATAAAAATTTACAATTGGTACCAACTTAAGTATCGCGTTGGCTGCATTTTTATAGCAAACTATCCCTTTGAAACTACAGTTTTTGTAGAAAAAATTCTATTGCCCCCTGGCGGACGTAGTTGCAAGCCTTGAATTATCTATTTTCAACTGTAGTTTCCCATCTATGGGAGGATTACCATGTATTCTCGAATGATTTAGTCTGTGTCATGTCACTTTTACATCGAAAAAAGTCAGGATCTAAATTTTTGCGTTGCTATAGTTTGTGCTGATTAAATTTAATAATTTCAAGCAGATTAATTGTTATGATCGACTATTATTAATTAATGTCAGTAAAATAAAGTATGAATTACTGTTATAATATACAATTTAGAAAAAAAAAGTACCGTAGAATTAAATAAAATTTGCAACCTCAAAATATCGTCCTGCTTACAGTAAACACAGTCGGTAGTCTGGCGCTCCGTTTACAACGGATTTGAACGGAACTTGGCGCCAGATTCTACCGAATCTGTGGATTAAGAAAGAAAAATATTTAAATCCGTTGACCTTGGAGGCCATCCCGGTATTTGCCTGTTTCTCTTCAGATTCTATCAAATTTTATATTTGTAGGAACTGTATTTAAAGAATATGAATTTTTTGACAATTATTACTCCCGCACTTCTATGTGGGGGAGGAATTTCATAAGATCCTATTCGAGATAATTTCTACATTATAAATAAAAGATTTCAACAAAACTTCGAGTCTATAAAAACTATCGATTGGAAATGAGAAATTTTCATTGTTAACGCCCCCACCATCCCTTTTGGGGTTAGAATTCGAGAAAATCCATTCTCAGCTGAACTTGACATCGTACACGAAGATTCCTACCAAATTTAGAATCTGCAGGAGTTACATTCTGGAAATTAAAATTTTAGATTTTGACACCCACCCCCGTAATCCCTATCGGAAGTAGAATTTTTTGGGATCCGTTTTAAGATGATCTCTACATGACAAATAAAAGATTCCTACCAAATTTACGCCTTTTAGAAGCTATGTTTTGGAAATTAAGATTTTTTTTGTCAACACCCACCCCCGCAATCCTTATTGGGGGTGATTCGTCGTAAAATCCGCTCTTAGATTATTTCTACATCACATAGAAGATTCTTACCAAATTTGGAGTCTATAAGAGCTATAGCTTGGAAATTAAAAATTCTAATTGTTAACATCCACCCCCGCAAACTCCTGTGAGGTATCTTAAAATTCGTTCGTATATTATTTCTACATCTCTTAGAGAAAATTCCTACTTAATTGGAGTCTGTAGGAGCTATAGCTTGAAAATTAAAAATTGTCATTGTTAATACCCACCCCCACAATCCGTATTGGGAGTAGGCTGTCATTCAATCCACTCTTGAATCATTTATACATCACATAGAGCAGATTCTTACCAAATTTGGAGCCTATAGGAGCTACAGCTCTGAAATTTAAAATTTTCATTTTTAACACCCACCCCCGCAACCCCTTGTGGAGTAGGATATCGTTAAATTCGTTTATAAATTATTTTTACATCACTAATAAAAAATTCATACAAAATTAGAATTCTCTAGGAGCTATAGCTCGGAAATTTTAAATTTTCATTGTTAACGCCCACCCCCGCAATCCATATTGGGAGTAGTTTGTCATAAAATCCGCTCTTAGATCATTTCTACATCACATACAGGAGATTCCTGCCAAACTTGGAGTCAATAGGAGCTATAGTTTAAAAATGGGAATTTTCCATTGTCAACGCCCCCGCAACCCCCCTTGTAGGTGGAATTTCGTAAAATCCGTTCTTAGCTGACCTTTACACGCCGAAAAAAATATTCCTACCAAATTTCAAGTCTCTACGCTTTATGGTTTCAGAGATATCGTGATGAGTCAATATATAGGTGGAAATCTCTTATATATATATATAGATTAAAGCATTTTAAAAGTTCATAATTTGAAAATAGATAAAATTACTCGAAGATGGAAAAAATTTTATCTACCCTTTCCATTTGAAAAAAAAAATGTTTTCATTGTTTTCAATCGAGCGTGAGCAAAATGCTTATAACGTGAGTGCTGACGGGTTAACATTTAATGAATCGTATCTAATAAATAATTTATCAACTGTTCATAAATATTTATTAAATCCTATGATGTTAAAAAATCATTTATTAACAGTTAATAAAGCTTTGAAACGGAGTGTCTTGTTTCCCTTGGTAGCCCCTTTTGTCTCTTTAAGGGCGCCACTGGATTTTTGGACTCAGTATCCAGAAACTGGACCAGAACATGGAGTAATAGGTCAGGGTCGTGAGAGATTGCTGAAAGGAACCAAAATTTAAACACAGAAATTCGTTTAACAAAATTATTTATTTATCCTATCCCTTTTATAATTGAAATAATGGCCAATATAACAATAAAATTCCATAGAATAATTACACATTCACGCCCCACTCTCATACGGTATATTTCGCGCTGTCCAGCTAGACCCTCACGTGGCTGTAGTACCCGATGCCTACTGGACTCTAACGTTACTCTATCTACTTCGCGCCGTCCTCTGGACCCTAACGCTACTCTAACTTAGTTCACGCGGTCTCACGGAGCTTCACGTCACTGAGCTAGACCCTGACGTGACTACACACGCTGTCCACGCAGTGCACGCTGTCCCCCAAACTTCACGCTAGTCTAAAAGAACCACCCCGAAGCCAGAGGAGTATCCATGAAACCGAGATAGTCTCTTTACTCACACACAACCACACTATATTCCAATAATAATATTAACAACAAATTA
Organism: Cotesia glomerata; assembly: GCF_020080835.1. Lineage (NCBI taxonomy): Eukaryota > Metazoa > Arthropoda > Insecta > Hymenoptera > Braconidae > Cotesia > Cotesia glomerata. The sequence continues at coordinate 16,760,320 of NC_058159.1, read as the reverse complement.
TTTCCGAATAATATCCGAATAACACAATTTCCAATATTATTTCCTAATTAACAATTTCTTATTTACTAATTATCGTTTTTTTCTAATTACTAAATATTAATTTACTGCCGTGTTCTTAATATTACGACAATAATTATTTCAAAGAAGAGGTCTTCGTATCTTGAATTAATCCTAATTGTTATGTACGAGAATTTACTAAATAAATTTTAATCTTTATTTTAGTCTGAATTTAATAAATTCCGATAATTGAGTAAACTTAAATTTTTCCTAAATTATTTTTATTTAATCCAAATTATTTATTTAATCTGAGCCATTTTATTCAATCCATTTATCAGCGGTAAATTTTACTAAATTTTATTTTCACTGTAAATGTGAAATTATGACAAAAGAGTATTCTATTATATTTTATTTTATTTGTCTTGAAACTTAAAATTTTATTTCACTGAGTTTATTTTATTTTAACCGAACTAAGACTTTTGTTATGACCTTGAGTGTCCTCTACTCAGCGTTCTCGCGCGGGACAAGATGGCTGACGCTCTCGCTCGGTCTTGCGTCTCTGTCACAAGTTTTTGGTGTAATTTCTTTTCTGACGCATTTTTACAATTTTTATTTTCTACTTTGATTGAATAATTTAAATTAACAATTATATTGATTTTAATGAAAACCCCTCACTCTAGCTTTCCTCAAATTATGACAAATATTAAATAATTCGCCAAATAATTTATTAAAATAATTTTAGTGTGGAATAAATTTTTGTCTCAAATAATTCTAATTTAGCGGTTTACTCAATTCTATTTCTACTGGCTTAAGCCAAATTATTATTCAACGATTCTCAAATAACTAAATTTTACACATGACATAAGAATCTGGAATTAATAACCCGAATGAAATTCCTCGTATTATTAACCCGGACAGGCCTATGTGTAAAATAAGTAATGACAAAGACAAATTATTTTCCTTAAACAAATTAATCAATAACCCGAAATAAGTCCTAGTATTATTAATTATTTATTTTATAATTGATTCTAAATTTAATACTTAAAATTGAGCTGCAACTCCTCGTCTTCGGGTACTGATGTGAATTTTCCCTTGGTGAGGTAGTCTCGATTTAGCGGCAAAACTCTGGTCACCATCACTCGCTCTCTGGATATTTATAACGCTTGTAACCACAAATCAGCATTCGAAATTATCACAAGTTAAAGTTAATCTAACCAAGCTGGCATTCGGCCTAACAAGCATTAAATTAACAAAATGTTATCGCTTCGTTCCATGTTGGACAAGCAGAATAAAAATAATTACCTTAGCTGGATGTTTTAAAAAAATTTGCGTGTTGTCCAGTCGAGCCACTCAGTCACAATGAGTCTTACCAAATTTTGTTCTTGCTTTCTTGCTTCCTCTGCTCTCCCCACTACCACTACGCCGGCTTCTCCACCTTGGGGTCTTTCTCACTAGCTCCAAACGAGCTTTAGATCATAGCGCACTGTGACCTGTCGATAAATAACTGAGTACTGAAATAGGGGAATCACTCCAATGATTGATATTCTTTCAATCTATAATGTTTTGCAGATGAAATAATAGGAACTGTATCAACTTATAAAAGAAATAAATTTCACAAAAATTAATAGTTTCGTCATGTTTAAAAATTGTTATTCAGGCCCTCCAGCGACATATAGTTCCATATACTAAACAAATAATTCTATCAAAATTTGAGTTTTTAATTCTGATTTGACCTCTATTATTTTTTTAATTTTAAATAAATTAAAAATTTTAAAACAATGGAACACCTTAAAAATTTCGTAGAATCATTTTTATGATTTTAAGTATACATAGATAATTTTATCAATCTACATATAGATATTATTATTAAATATATATATATATATATATATATATATATATATATATATATATATATATATATATATATATATATATATATATACAGAGTATCCCAGAAGTAACAGACGCCATTTTAGCATCTGATAAACAAAATAATTCTGAGACGAAAAGTCCTTAGCTATTTTTTAATCAGACGCATAGATAATTAATTATTAATTGAAATAACGTCCTTTTATGCGTTAGAGAGAGAGCACTAGTGTCAAGTCAAATGCGTTCCAACGAAGACGCTTGCACATGTGAATGTGTAAGTAAATATGTGTGACTACGTTAGCTATAGAAACTAGTTAGTCATACAGTTAGTTGTGTCCTTGTTTGGCACATACTTTACTGGACACTAGCGCTCTCTCTCTCTAACAAATAAAGAGACGTTATTTTTAATTAATAATTAATTATCTATGCGGTTAATTGAAAAATGGCTAAGGACTTTTCGTCTCAGAATTATTTTTTTCATCAGATGCTACAATGGTGTCCGTGACTTTTGGGACACCCTGTATATATATATATACATATATATATATATATATATATATATATATATATATATATATATATATATATATATATATATATATATATATATATATATATATATATTGATAATTAATAAATTTAATAAAGAATTTTGTTCACTACGAATCGATCATGCATACGATTTGCATTACTTGTAGTTATTACAAGCTGTGTTTTTCAAGTAAGTCTCGTAGATAAACCGGCAGTGAAGTAGACTCTCGTGTGTCAGGTCCACGGTTCGGTTCCTGCACGCGCCGAATTTTTTTTTTATTTTATGGAAATATTTATGTATAATTTTATATAATTATATCTAATTCTATATAATTCTATATTATATAATTATATAGGGCCATTTTTCATATGTAATTATATATAAGTATATTATATATAAATTTTTTCACCCGAGTAGGGTAAAATTTCTGTACTCTGCCGTATCAACAGACATTGTCTCAATGTCTCAAAGTTCACTGCAGGTTCACTCAAACTCCTACACTGCAAGATCTTGAATCAAACTATAGTTAGATTTCAGTCGTAGATTTTTCATAACTTGGAACCCAATCTAAAGCCAACTTTTATTGTGCATGGCTATCAGGGTTAATGCCTTGGATCCGTTGTCGTCCAAGAAGTCGATCAGGTCTGCTATATACAGGATAAATAATAATGTGAGGCTGAGTTTACCGACTTGGAGTATTCCTTCGGTGATCTCAAAGAGTTTGGAGTTCTCCTCGTTCATCTTGAGTTGGATGTTCGCTTTTTCATAAATAGCACGGACAGTTCTGATAATTTTTCCTCTGATTCCTAACTTAAATAGCTTTGTCCACAGGAGATGATGGGAAATCAAATGCTCTGCTGAAGTCAACGAGTATACAGTAGTAAGCACTTCCTTCGAGTCTGATCTTTGATTGTAAGGTAGAGAAGATAGAGAAAAAATGACTTAGGTAGTTACGGCTTCTTCTGAAGCCTGCTTGTTCATCCGGAATAAGTTTAATGTCTTCCGCCGAGGAGATTGTTGATCAAGGCAATTCCTCTGTAGTTGAAAGGATCACCTCTTGCTACATTTTTGTGAAGAACTGTCATCAGCGCAGAAGGCCAGCTTATAGGTATCTTTCACAAAGACCACATCATGTTCGTCGGGGTTGTGATGTATTTTATCCACGGCAGAGGGAGGTATTGTAAATGTTCATTTAAAATTGCATCTGGCCCAGGAGCCTTGTTCTTCTCGCATCTTTGAATTGATCTCTTGATTTCTGAGTAAGGAAATTCCTGGTCTAAGTATGAGTGGCGAGCATTCAAATAACTTGTGAGGTCAATAAATTTTGTGGGAAAGACTTTATCGTAAAAATTCTCTCAGGCATCCACGGATATTGAACATGATAGAGGTTATAACGGGGTTTTGCCTGACCCGGGAATTTACCAAGCCAGGCTCACCGTTTATATTGGAAATTTTTGGCTTACAAAAAAAAAGAATTATTATTAAAAAAAGGGCGCCAGGAGAATGATCTCCAATTAATTACTACTGCAACTTCGGCTAGCTCTTACCTCTTCCTCAGGGTGGCGGGCCATGCTGAAATACTCGTTGTTAAAAAATAGGACAGCAAACTAAACGAAAATTCTTAAAATTACTCGAAATAAATTCAGAAGAATTTAACAGAAAAAAATAACAATTTATTCAACAAATTATACGTCGGAGGTCGATATTAACTTTTAACAAAATTATTAAAACGTCATAAGTTAACGTTTTTCTTAATTTTAAACCAAATTTAAAACGTCGTCACCTCAATTTTATTTCTCACACTCGCATTCATACATCGGCAATCACACTATGTAATAACAGCATTACAAAAAAAAAATAATCGTAAAGCGTTGAATCCTCGCGTATTATTTTGTTAATCAAAATATTTTACAAAATTACAACGTGGACTCGAAACGCTGGATTCAACACTGAACAAGAATGTTGGCTTACCAAGCAATTGAGCGTCGTCCTCATCGTAGCAGCTCGGAAAAGCTTCATGCGGTCGACTCGATAAATAAATTATTAAAAAAAAAATAAATACTTCAATACAATTTATCAATTAATTTTAAGTGAACAAAATCGCGACAATACTTGGAAATTAACTTTAGGTTGCAAAGCGCGCAAAAGCGCGTCCGAATCCGTCAACAGTCCAGCCTCGAATCCTCTTCCTCATAGAGAAGTACCCGCTTCTTCCTTCGTTGAAGTTGGTGGCGCTAGTCTTCATTTCCATTGGAATTGATCCCCGTCGATAGTTGATCTAGGTCCGTATAACAGTCAACGGACCTCCACGACAGTCTTTAGTCACCTCTGATCCTGCAGTACTGACTAACCAACTGTCATCGATGGTGATCGTCGTATTGGAACGTGCGGCAATGCAGCGTCGATTGTCCTCAGACCTCTCGGGTGCTTACGCCGCTCGGTGCCTCGCTCGCTTCGGTACTCGGTTATTATCGTCGCAGCTCTATCCTTGTCGCTCCAATGCATAGCCTCGTACTCGCTCTGACTCCCTCTGTCTTCGTAACTCGCCCAGCGTTACGTATTTATACAAAATAATTCATAAAAATTAGTAAAATTTTCATTCATTCACGACGTTGGATTCGAGCCTGGAAGGCTATAATACCCCAAGTATTGGGCGTCGAATAAAAATCTACCACGTTACAAGGTGTAGGTCGTCTCAATCTTCTTACGAGCTGCCAAAAGTCAGCTGGCTTATTAGTGCAGGCAAGAGTATCTCTATTGCTTTAGTAGTAGCTTTCAATATTCTGTTTTCTAGCTTTCTTTAGCGTTTTATTCGTATTCCGTAGTATTTCCAGGTTTACTCGAGTGAAGCCCGTTTTTCTGCAGTACATTTGGTGTTTGACTAAGCTAGCTTTTATCGCGTGTAGGTTTGCATCTTCCCAAGGCTTACTGGGTGTCTTATTAATGGCTTCTTTCCCACTACATTTCATTAGTCCTGCATTGTTTGCTGCTTCGTAAATAGCTTCATGGAGATTTCGAGCCATAGAGTCCGCATCTGTGTTAACGTTTGTCAATAGTGGATGCTGTGAATGGTAAAAGAAGTCTGTAAATTGAGGAGCGTAACTGGCATTCCATGTTAGTTTCAGCTGTGGTATGCGGTTTTGTTGGGATGAGATTTTTGGTTGCCTAGTGTCTGGTCGGAGCTTAATATTAACAGGAAAATGGACAGATTTATAAGAATCGTCCCCAACTTGGGAAGAACTGATTTCTTTTGCTCCGTCATGATTCATCCATATAAGATCAATCACACTGGTTCCACTCGAGCCGTAGTACGTTATTTCGCCCTCAGCATCGCCTTATGATCTGCCGTTGAGGAAAAAGAGGCCATTGCTGGTCATAAAATTTGACAGGGTGAAGCCACGTGTAGAGATGAATTTGTCTGGAGAGATTTATCATAATAATCCCCTCTTATACAATAATTAACACTTATCGCTAGACCTTATTCCCGGCAGTACCACTTTAATGGGCGCTATACTGTGGTTTCTAACTTATTCCCATTGTAGTCCCGACCCGGGTGTCTATACAACGGTTTTCTATCAACAAGCCATTCCCGACAATACCCCCTCAATAAGCGTCTATACGGCAGTTTCTAACTTAATCACGATTGCACCCCCAACTTGAGCGACAATGCAAGAGTTAAAAAGTAATTACCTAGGAAATAAAGGAGGATACCATGAATCCCTGGGGAGCACTGTTCTCACATCGTTAGGTTACATTAAGTAGCAATAACATGGTAAATTCATTCGATCATTCAATATTTGCCGTAATTAGATTAATATTTTCTTTTATTTTCAATTTTTATTAATTTTCCGCCGTTGAACATTGATTTTACCACGTGAATCGCAAAGTTGATTGTTTTCCGCCGAAAATGCGTTCATCTTTTATACTTATTTTTCCGTGTAAAAACGCGAAATTGTATTTATTAATTATTTCTGTAAAAGCGTCGATTACTTTGAAGTTCATTATTCTAATTACTCAAATTCTCACGGATACCCGAGATACGGTGATTCAGTAGTAAACAATACCCATAGAAAGTGAAAGTCCCATAAAAACTTGGGTGACTCTTTAAGAGCAGACTCCCAGGGTAAACGTAAAACATTATTTTCTAAACTTATCTTTTACATGTAACATTTATCTTAATTTTTATGACTATTTTATTTACCATTCAGATTTGTAAACCCAAATTTGTAACTTATTAACTGGTTTGTCTCAATAAATCCAATCAACAAAACAAAAATTTTTTTACTTTATATTAAGTTAACACGTAGTGATAACGTTAAAGCTTGTGTACTGCATCACACTCCAACGCGATTTTGAATTTAGCTCCCTTCCTGATTTCATTTTACAATGGCTTAAGCCAATTTACTCAATACTCAATTATCAGAGATCAATTTTACCTATCACCTTGAAATTTTTAATTAATAATTTGAAAGTATTCCTCGTATTATTAATTCAGATATGCCTCCATGCGTTAATTGATAACCCGAAATTATTCATGGTATTGTTAACTAGTGATGTAGCTTTAACCTAGTAAATGTGACCGAACACGAAATGACGAAAACTTTCAGCCAACTTGGTCTTTGGCTGACCACGCGTAACCCGAGAAAATTAATAAGATCTGACTGTGCTACCTGGACTCCTGTTGTTGAGTGGTTCTTCGGAGGTCTATTTCTCTCGTATCGGTTACTGCTGGAAAACTCGAGCACGGAAAAAATTTTCGTCTGCCGTCTCGTGTAGCTCTTCTCGTAATCTTACTTGACTCACGTTCTTATCAAATTTTTAAATACCTGTAACCCCAAAGTTGCCTTGATGAGCTGCACAGTCACAATATTCTCTCCAGTTGGTTGATGCATTCCCTTCTTCACTCTGCTCTCCCCACTTCCACTGCACCGACGCCTCCACTTCTGGGTTTTACATTCGAACTTATAGCTACTGGCGTGAGTTCCTCGGCTCACAGCACTCTGGGATTCGCTGATAACTAACTGGCACGGGCCGAATACCTTCTTTGGATGATGAAGGCCCCGACGTACTCCGTTACGAAATGTAACAAAAAAGATTTTTTTTTATTTTCAGATTCGACCAACGAATTGTCTAAAATCGTAAAAATCGTATCAATTATTTTTGTTATTATTTCATTAAATTTAGGAAACCTAAAATTTATGAATTACGTAAAAAATATATAAGAATATTATTTCAATAACTAACTAATTACTCATTATTTTTGTATTTGATGTTGCGATGGAAACTAAACCATAAATAGATTTTGAGTGTATATGCGCAACATCTGATTAACCTTTAAATTATGATAGATCTATTGAAGAATCATTGAAAATGCACTCGAACTTAACTTTAGTTTTATTCAGGATTAAGTTTAAAAAACAGTCTCACTAAAATTATACTTTTAGTTTACTCTTTAGATTCACTCCGGAAACTTTTGAAAAACACTTTATATCCCTACTGGATCTATTCCAAGAACATTCTGAGTTCATTTGGGAATCATTGCAGATTGTTTCTATTTCTATTTTCAATTTAGACTGGTGTTATCCAACAAAGACTGCAGATATGCTCTGGATTTATTCTGTAATCATTCTATACTCATGTAAAAAACTTTTTAAGCCTTTTTTAACCCTACAACGGATCTTTTCTGGCTTTACTTTGTAAACACTTAAGATTTTTTCTCGGGTGACTTTGAAAACATTATAGATACACTCTAATTTTACTCTAGGTTCATTCTGAAATCATATTGAAAAAATGGCACAAAACTACTCTGGTTACACTTTGAAACTAAACAAATTACACAATGCTTCCTGGATAGTTTCAGATTGTTTTCAAAATGATTTAAAAATGGCAAGGGTGGTATAAGCACAAAACTTTTTATGTGAATTGAATGCTAGACAAAATACTGAAAAAAAAAAAAAAAAATACTTTAGTAGAAATTTGCTTCTTAAACATTTTGTAAAAAGAGACCTTTTTTTCAATAGTATATAATCATTAATAATTATATTTGATTAAGCAAAATCATTATTTTCTGGATTGTATAAAGATTTATAGAAACCTGCAAGTCATTGCAAACAGAGGCAAAACTCTCTTCCAAAGTTGAGTTATGTGACAACGTTGACCTTGAAGTAATTCTGGCCTTATATAAGGATTGCTTCCTTGCAAAACACAATAAATTACCAAAAATTTGTAAAGAAACCAAAGCTTCAATTATTGTTCAAAATCAAAATTGTTTAAGGTACGACACAAACCATCTTTTAACATGTAAAAATTATGAAAATAAAAAAAAATTATAAATGCTTATTGGGTTTTTCAGTACAACACAAACATGGAAGACATCATCTACTATGCTTTCTCATGAAGCTAATTTAGCGACACTTAAAATGTGTGGAGAAAAGGATAAAAAAAGTATACCATTACTAAATACTATACAATTATCAACTACCACAAGTAAAGCCTTATCAGCCAAAAAAAATAATGATACAATCTACCACACCAACACCACGCTTCCAATTAATACACTCTATTCAGTTACTTCAGAATTCTATGAAATTGCTGATGCTATAATGAAGGTACATACTGTTTGAACTAATAAATTTTATTTTCAGAAAAGATTAAATTTTTTCTGTTGTCTAAAACAATTAACGTAAAAAAAAAATTAGGAAAACGGTTGACCCTAAAAGCCATCCCTGCAAATTCCCGCTTATTTTATACTTAAGCGCTCAAAATCGCAAGTATTACATTTTTGGGCTTTTTAAGCTCAAAAGCATAATTTTCGTATCATTTTGAGCTCTCCGAACTCAAAAGTCTGATAGAAGTTTACTAAAACACTATTTTTTGAATTTTTAAACCGCAATAACTTTTGAATGAATGAACCGATTTTCACGTGGTTGGCGGCATTCAACGCAGTTTTTCAAATTCTATAATATACTTTCAAACACAAATTGATCAGACCAAAAATTTCGGTGTAATTCGAAAAAAAACACTTTTTTTTTATTTCTTTCGTCAACGATAACTCACGAACGTAGCAACCGATTATGACCGGCTTGATAGCGGTCGACGTGGTTTTTCAATGTTAACAGCTGATTAAATTTTAGAATCGATCGGTCAGGCCATTTAAAAGTTATTCAAAAAAATCACATTTGGAAAAAAATTTTTTCGCAGTTTTGTTAAAATTTCTCAAAATCTGTCATTGCAAATCGGTCCAACTTGTATTCAAAGTCTAAGTTTAGTTGAACTCTTTCGAATGGCACCAACTGCGATCAAATCGGTCAAGCCGTTCAAAAGTTATGAAAGGTTTACATACACACACACACGCACACACACGCACACACACACACACACACACACACACGCGCGCGCGCGCACCCCGTGTTGGGCTGCTGAGAGTCGCATCGGGCGCCTCCCCAGGTGGCGGATAGGGGAATGCCCGGCAGATATTTCAGGTACCAAATAAATAAAATACTCGGGGTGGACCAAACCCAGCAAAACAAAACGATATTGAAATGTCACGCAGCGAGTGTCACCTCAACGAAATGTTGCTGCTGTCCACGCCGAGCCCTTCCTCAGTCAATGACAAGCCACCACAGAAAAAGACAGCCGGGAAGATACCTGGACTAAAGTGACTTAGCAAAAGAAAAAGAAGGAAAGAGAACAGGAGCCAGCGGCTCAATCTGCTACAGCCCAAAACCAGCCAAGCAATGGTGGCTCCAAGAAACCGAGGAGGAAGAAGACAGGAACTAAAGCTGTGCTTGTCCAACCAGCTAAAGGGCGAACATACGCCGATCTCCTCAAGGAAATCAAGGCCAAGGTAAGCCCTGTCGAGACGGGTGTGGACATAAAGTCCATTAAAAAGACGAAACATGGAGGCGTTCTCCTTGAAATGTCTCGAAAGACCGAAGACAGCAAGGCTTTCACCGATGCAGTAAAGTCAGCCACTGCAAACATCGGCACGGTCAAGACGCTAACACCACCAGCAACGATCGAGATCCTCGACTTGGATGAAATCTCTATCGAGAGCGAAGTCCGTGAAGCACTCAAACGTGAATTCACTGACAGCCTGGAGGTCAAACGGGTAAATTTAACAAAACCCACAACACGAGGTAATCGGGCAGCTTTCTGCGAAGTAGACGAGGCCAGTGCGTTGAGGCCCTTAACAAGGCCCGTATAATGATCGGTTGGGTGAACTGTCGTATACGCCCAGTTGCAAAAGTAACACGTTGTTTTAAATGACTTGGTTTTGGACACCAAACACGTCAGTGTGCGTAACCAGACAGAAGCAGGTGCTGCTACAAATATGGCGGAGAGAACCACTAGGCTGTAAACTGTACGGAGAAGCCAAACTGCTTCCTTTGTGCTCCGGAAATAGATACCCAGGATGGTTTATGCCATATTTCTGGCACTGAAGCTTGCAAGGCATTTCGCACAGCACTTGCAGAAACCACGAGAGGGCAGAAATGACACGCATACTACAAGGCAACCTAAATAGGTGCGTCTTGGCGCAAAACCTGTTGCGCCAGCGTGTCTTTGAAGATAAAATCGACGTCTGTTTTATCTGCGAGCAATATCTAAACATCGACGGAAAAACATGGCTCGCCGACGAAACTGGAACGGCAGCAATTTGGATTGTGAACACAAAGAACGTTACCGTCAACAACAGCGGAAGTGGAGCAGGTTTTGTCTGGATTCAAACCATCACAACCTACTTCATGAGCATCTATCTCTCACCTAACGAAGGGATCGATGTGTTCCGACAGAAACTGACAAATATAGAAGATGCGGTTACTAAGTTCGACGGCGAAGTCATCGTAGCCGGAGACTTCAACGCTAAAGCAGCTGAGTAGGGCGCTGCTTTCTCTGATACCAGAGGTAACGAGGTCGCTGACGTCGCGGCTAGACTTGACCTCATAGAGCTGAACACCGGTAGCACCACGACCTTTAGAAGGCCAGGGTACCAAGAATCCATCCTCGACATTTCGTTGGCGACTCCAAGGACTGCCAACATGATCGAAGACTGGACTGTATGCGAAGAATACAGTGGCAGTTATCACCAGTTCGTGACATTCAACTTTGGATTGGCATCTGCTCCGGTTTCACAACGCGAAATTTCTAAACTGAAGTGGAATGCCAAGAGGCTTGATCCAGAGGCATTGCGAGCTTCACTTGCACGAAGTTGGTCTATCCTTCAGAACAACCCGACTCCGGATTACAAATATAAATAATGCTGTGAAGCGAGAAAGAATAGGAGTTACGGTAATTATCACGTGAAGCGTTCCACATTCACGTAACAGGATATTGTTTGGAAAGGATTGAGAAAGGAATGTGGAGAGGATCATCTTAATGTGAGTTTATAGAATATGCGAGAAAAAATTATTAGATAGCTCGGACTGGGATTCGAACCCAGAACCTTCGGAAGACATGTCGGCTACTATACCATTTGAGCTATCCGGTCTTTACTAAATTTCCTTTCGCTCATTCTATATACATTAAGCCACACTGTCCATCTTACGGCAAGCATTTTTACAAATATAAATAATGCTGTGAAGCGGGAAAGAATAGGAGTTATGGTAATTATTACGTGAAGCGTTCCACATTCACGTAACAGGATATTGGTAGGAAAGGATTGAGAAAGGAATGTGGAGAGGATCATCTTAATGTGAGTTTATAGAATATGCGAGAAAAAATTATTAGATAGCTCAGACTGGGATAACTGCAGCGAGACAGAAAAAGCAGTGCTAAATACGATGAAGGAGATTGCTGCCGTATGTGACGCCTCTATGCCGCGGCTGAAAAATCAGAGTTTCCACAAGCCAGCGTACTGGTTGTCAGCAGACATAGCAGAACTTCGCAAAATATGCCATCAGCTACGTCGTCGCGCAACGAAAGCCGCCAAACGCTCCCCAAGCCAGGACTTGTATTCAAAAGAGTACAAGCAGGCTAAATAGACGCTAAACCGAGATATCAAAGCAAGAAAAGCAATGTTATGGAAAGAGATCTGTAATGATCTCGACCAGGACATCTGGGGTAAAGCATACCAAATTGTCACCAAACGACTTGGAAAGGCTTCACCAGAAGCGCCGAAGTCTCCTGACTTGATGGACAGCATTGTAGCGGAAATTTCCCCAAAAACCTGCCGCGGGAGAAGAAACACTACGCAAAAATCAGCGAAGTAACACCCTTCACAACTAAGGAACTACAAGAGGCGGCCAAGTCACTCAAAACAGGAAAAGCACCTGGACCTGATGGATCCCAGCATCAGCGACCAAGATTGTAGCCCTGGAATATCCAGACATACTCTTGAACACTTACAGCGCATGCTTGGCAACTGGCACGTTTCCCGCGGTCTGGAAGCGGCAGAGATTGGTTCTCTTAGAGAAAGGAAAGGGAACCCCCATAACACCTTCGTCGTTTAGACCACTCTGTATGCTGGACATTGCTGGAAAACTGCTCAAGAAGCTCATACAAGGGAGACTTCGCAACGACATCGACCGTGTTGGAGGTTTTGCCACAAACTAGCATGGCTTACGGAAAGGTCGTTCGACAGTCAGAGCGATTGAGAAAGTCATAAAGACATCAACAAAAGCATGGTCTGGTAGCCTCAAAGCTCGTAAAGTATGCCTTGTCCTCACGCTAGATGTCAAAAACGCATTTAACAGCGCAAATTGGGGAGACTTTTTAGACGCTCTGGAGCACAAGTTTGACGCGGAGCCAGAGAATCTGGCACTAGTCGACAACTACCTTGACGATAGAAAGCTAATAGTGGAAACCACTGAAGGCTTACAAGAATACGCCATAATGGCTGGCGTGCCGCAAGGCTCAATAATGGGGCCCGATCTATGGAACGCAGACTACGATGAGCTTCTTGAAATCCCGTTGCCAGAGCAAGTAGAGCTAACAGGCTTTGCAGACGACGTTGCGGCCACTATAGTGGTGGAAAGCATAGAAGAGGCCGAACTGCTAGTTCAGGAAAACATTGACGCTGTCGAGACTTGGCTTGATAAGTATCACCTGAAACTGCATGAAGCATCGCCAAACAGAAAACAGAGATGGTCGTTTTGACACGTCAAAAATGGTTCCCAAAACCATTCGCTGTGGACATGGGAGGAACATTACTGACGTCAACAAGGGCCCTGCGCTATCTAGGGGTAATGAAAGACGAGAAACTATCTTTCCGTGAACACCTCGACAGTGCAAGCAAGAAAGCCAGTAAGACAGTGTCTAGCATAACACGAATTATGACCAACACCATGGGACCAAGAACAAAAAAGAGAAGAGTTCTTCTAGAAGCAGTCCACTCGCTACTGCTTTATGGAGCGGCGAGGCGCTCTCAGGGTTGCCTGCGCCTACCACACAGTTTCCGAAGCGGCTGTATTAGTCATTGCGAGAGCCGCGTCCATCGACCTATTAGCGTTCGAAAGAGTGAAACTCTATGACACCAAAGATAGTGACGAAAACATGAAGGACGCAAGAACGAGGATAAAGGCGGAAACGCAGCAAGAGTGGCAAGACCGATGGACATCGGGAGAGACGGGCAGATGGACGGCGCGCCTGATCCCAAATATCAACGTCTGGCTTTCTCGAAAGCACGGGGACACAGACTTCTTCCTGACCCAGCTATCGACGGGACATGGGCAGTTCAATGCCTATCTTTTCAAGATGGGTTTGCACAGCACACCAATATGCAAATACTGCCCAGACAAAATGGACAACGCCGAGCACACGTTTTTCGAGTGGGATCGGTGGAAGGACGACAGGATCAGCACCGAAGAAACAATAGGCACCACGCTCTCCCCTGAGAGCTTGGTAACCTGCATGATCACAAAAGAAGAAAACTGGACAGCTGTCGCAGCCTGCGCGCAGCACCATTCAAAAGAAAAAATCGCAGAAAGGGATTAGAAACCAGTAGTAACAAGAAGTAGGTGTCGTGAGATACAACATGGACTGGATTAAAGTAATGCTAACGCGGTCCTGATCCAGTCTTCCCTGTAACATCTATGAGGAAAGGAGAGAGGAGGATATTAAGTCGGTATTGTTGCAAAATAATATTGACTTCTGAGTCCGACATATCCAGGCAAACACCTAGTCCTGGCATTAACACCAAGTCCTGGCATACGTAAATATATTTTACCTTCTCAATAAAAAAAATGAAAAAAATACACACACACACACACACACACACACACATTGGTCCGTTGAGCCGTCCAGATTTGAAAAAAAAAAAAAAAAAAAAAAAACAGTACGAAAAACCCAAAAAAATTGCAATATATCATAAAAAATTGAATTTTTCGAAATAAAAATTTTTTTTGACTCAGATCGAGTATGATTTTCATATATTTTGTTCCGCTGAGTTTGAATCTGAAATTTTCTTGCTCCGTTAACGTTTTAAAATTTTTAAAAATCTCAAAAAACCAAAAAAATCGAGAAATTTTTACGAAATAAATAAATAAATAAATAAATAAATTTTTACGAAATCTACCTAAAAACTTTTTGAAAACAAATTAAAAGTATTTTTTTTTTTTTTTTCTAAATCGATACTCTTAATATTAAATTTGTCCCAAAAACATTATTTACTTGAAATTTGATGAATCACTGACTCTAAAGTAAAAAAAAATGCGATTATTGTTTTTTCCAATGCACCCAAACATGCTTAGGACTAAAAAAAATTAGGAAAACGGTTGACCCTAAAGGCCATCCCTGCAACTTCCCGCTAATTCCGTTAATACCTGGCCGCTTTTTTGAGCTCTTCGAGCTCAAAAGTACAATCTGTGTGTTGTTTTAAGCTCTCCGAGCTCAAAAAGATACCTTTTCTATGCTTTTGAGCTCTTTGAGCTCAAAAGTCTGATAGAAGTTTCATGGAACACTATTTTTTGAATGTTCATACCGCAATAACTTTTGAATGAATGAACCGATTTTTACGCGGTTGGCGGCATTCTACGTAGTTTTTTAAGCCTTATAAATAATTTCTAAGTTTCAATTGGTCAAACTAGAAATTTCGGAGTAACTCTGAAAAAACACTTTTTTCGGTTTTCTTTCGTTCACGATATCTCTCGAACGAATCAACCGATTTTGACCAGCTTGGTGGCAATCGACGTGGTTTTATGATGTTAAGAGCTGATTAGTTTTTGGAATCGATCGGTAGAGCTGTTTGAAAGTTATTCCAAAAAATGTCGAAGTTATGTTGAAAAAATCCTTATTTCCAAATATTTCGTCGAGGATATCTCTCGAACTAATCAACCGATTTCCACGTTTTCGGCGGCAATCGACGCGGTTTTTTAACTTCTGAAATTATTTCATATCATCAAAAACGATCCGAGAAGAAATGACGAAGTTATGTGAAAAAAACACTTTTTTCGGTTTTTTTCGGTTTTCTTTCGTTCACGCTATCTCTCGAACGAATCAACCGATTTTGATCGGGTTGACGCCGATCGGCGTGGTTTTTCAAGCTTAAGGGCGGATTAGTTTTGAAGTTGATCGATAGAGCCGTTTAAAAGATATTCCAAAAACTACTTTCAAAAATGATTTTTTCTTATTTTTTAAGGTTTTGCAAGATGTCTTAAAATCTATCGGTCCGAATCGGTTCAAATTCTCAGGAAATCTAAGTTCAGCGTAGCCCTTTCGAATGGCACCAACCGCGATGAAATCGGTTCAACCGTTCAAAAGTTATAAGCGAGTCACATAGTCACACACACACACACACACACACACACACACACACACACACACACACACACACACATACATACATACAGACATAGTGACAACATCGCGGGGGTAGTCAGGGAAGCTTCCTGTGACCTTCAAACGTCGAGATCTGATGAAAACTCGATTTTTGCCAAACGGGGTAAAAACAATAACTTCCCGATTTTTGAAAATCTGAGATTTTTAGCGGGAAGTTAAAAAACTAAAAATGAAGTTTAAAACATTTCTCCGTTCATAGAAACTCGAGTTCGTACGAACTTCTCCAAAACTCATAGATTAAATTGAAATTGTTTGAATTATTAATCAAAAACTTATAAAGTTAGTGTGCATAAAAGTTTGATGATGAATATCTTTAAAACGGTTAATTCAAGCAACTAATCATAAGAGACCATTTTTGTAGAGTAGTAAATTTCCTATAAAAAAGTGAGGTGCGCATATCATCATAATTTTTTGTTAACGAGTTATAAAATTCATAAAAAAAAAAGAAATCTGTCCGAAAATAATCAAACTTTAACCTTCAATAACTTTTGAACGGTAAGGTTGACAGAAAAATTGTAGGAAACCTTTTTTCTAGAAAATTCAATTTTCTATATATATATATGGGGGGAAATTCTTTTTTTCAAATAGTTAATACCGAGATATAAATATTCTCTCTAATAATAAAAAAAAAATAAAAAACTGAGGGACGGAAGACTTTCCAATTATAATTAAGAGCTCGTACTTGGAAAGAATTTTTTTCAGGTGTCGACCAACCTATTTTTCAGAGTATAAAGTTAAAAAAAAAAATAGTCGATTTTTTTGACCAACCCTAATGTATATATGTTTATATATTAGGAGGTTTCAAAAAAAAAAAAAATTAGGAAAACGGTTGACCCTGAAGGCCATCCCTGCAACTTTCCGCTAATTCCATACCCAGGCGCTTAAGTCTAAGCAGAGTATAAAGTTAAAAAAAAAATAGTCGATTTTTTTGGACTTCTTTAATATATATATATATATATATATATATATATATATTAGGGTGCTTCATTTGAGACGATTATTTTTTTTTCTCACTCCATTGACGAAATATTGTTCTTTACA